>NC_140000.1:44746691-44836691 GCF_964263955.1 Coregonus lavaretus
TCCTGGCGTCGTGAGGGAGCTTGTTCCACCATTGGGGTGCCAGAGCAGCGAACAGTTTTGACTGGGCTGAGCGGGAACTATGCTTCCGCAGAGGAAGGGGAGCCAGCAGGCCAGAGGTGGATGAACGCAATGCCCTCGTTTGGGTGTAGGGACTGATCAGAACCCGAAGGTACAGAGGTGCCGTTCCCCTCACTGCTCCATAGGCAAGCACCATGGTCTTGTAGCGGATGCGAGCTTCAACTGGAAGCCAGTGGAGTGTGCGGAGGAGGGGGGTGACGTGAGAGAACTTGGGAAGGTTGAACACCAGACGGGCTGCGGCATTCTGGATGAGTTGTAGGGGTTTAATGGCACAGGCAGGGAGGCCAGCCAACAGCGAGTTGCAGTAGTCCAGACGGGAGATGACAAGTGCCTGGATTAGGACCTGTGCCGCTTCCTGTGTAAGGCAGGGTCGTACTCTCCGAATGTTGTAGAGCATGAACCTGCAGGAGCGGGTCACCGCCTTGATGTTGGCGGAGAACGACAGGGTGTTGTCCAGGGTCACGCCTAGGCTCTTCGCACTCTGGGAGGAGGACACAGCGGAGTTGTCAACCGTGATGGCGAGATCATGGAACGGGCAGTCCTTCCCCGGGAGGAAGAGCAGCTCCGTCTTGCCAGGGTTCAGCTTGAGGTGGTGATCCGTCATCCATACTGATATGTCTGCCAGACATGCAGAGATGCGATTCGCCACCTGGTTATCAGAAGGGGGAAAGGAGAAGATTAGTTGTGTATCGTCAGCGTAGCAATGATAGGAGAGGCCATGTGAGGATATGACAGAGCCAAGTGACTTGGTGTATAGGGAGAAAAGGAGAGGGCCTAGAACTGAGCCCTGGGGGACACCAGTGGTGAGAGCACGTGGTGCGGAGACAGCTTCTCGCCACGCCACTTGGTAGGAGCGACCGGTCAGGTAGGACGCAATCCAGGAGTGAGCCGCGCCGGAGATGCCCAGCTCGGAGAGGGTGGAGAGGAGGATCTGATGGTTCACAGTATCAAAGGCAGCAGACAGGTCTAGAAGGACAAGAGCAGAGGAGAGAGAGTTAGCTTTAGCAGTGCGGAGAGCCTCCGTGACACAGAGAAGAGCAGTCTCAGTTGAATGACCAGTCCTGAAACCTGACTGGTTTGGATCAAGAAGGTCATTCTGAGAGATAGCAAGAGAGTTGGCTAAAGACGGCACGCTCAATAGTTTTGGAAAGAAAAGAAAGAAGGGATACTGGTCTGTAGTTGTTGACATCAGTGGGATCGAGTGTTGGTTTCTTGAGAAGGGGAGCAACTCTCGCTCTCTTGAAGACGGAAGGGACATGGCCAGCGGTCAAGGATGAGTTGATCAGCAAGGTGAGGTAGGGGAGAAGGTCACCGGAGATGGTCTGGAGAAGAGAGGAGGGGATGGGGTCAAGCGGGCAGGTTGTTGGGCGGCCTGCAGTCACAAGTCGCAGGATTTTATCTGGAGAGAGAGGGGAGAAAGAAGTCAAAGCATAGGGTAGGGCAGTGTGAGTAGGACCAGCAGTGTCATTAGACTTAACAAACGAGGATCGAATGTCGTCAACCTTCTTTTCAAAGTGGTTGACGAAGTCATCCACAGAGAGAGAGGAGGGGGGGGGCGGGGGGGGAGGATTCAGGAGGGAGGAAAATGTGGCAAAGAGCTTCCTAGGGTTAGAGGCAGATGCTTGGAATTTAGAGTGGTAGAAAGTGGCCTTAGCAGCAGAAACAGATGAAGAAAATGTAGAGAGGAGGGAGTGAAAAGATGCCAGGTCGGCAGGGAGTTTAGTTTTCTTCCATTTCCGCTCCGCTGCCCAGAGCTCTGTTCTGTGAGCTCGCAATGAGTCATCAAGCCACGGAGCTGGAGGGGAGGACCGAGCCGGCCGGGAGGATAGGGGACACAGAGAGTCAAAGGATGCAGAAAGGGAGGAGAGGAGGGTTGAGGAGGCAGAATCAGGAGATTGGAGGGAGAAGGATTGAGCAGAGGGAAGAGATGATAGGATGGAAGAGGAGAGAGTAGTGGGAGAGAGAGAGCGAAGGTTGCGGCGGCGCATTACCATCTGTGTAGGGGCAGAGTGAGTAGTGTGGGAGGAGAGCGAGAGAGAAAAGGAAACAAAGTAGTGGTCGGAGACATGGAGGGGAGTTGCAGTGAGATTAGTAGAAGAGCAGCATCTAGTAAAGATGAGGTCAAGCGTATTGCCTGCCTTGTGAGTAGGGGGGGACGGTGAGAGGGTGAGGTCAAAAGAGGAGAGAAGTGGAAAGAAGGAGGCAGAGCGAAATGAGTCAAATGTGGACATAGGGAGGTTGAAATCCCCCAAAACTGTGAGGGGTGAGCCATCCTCAGGAAAGGAACTTATCAAGGCGTCAAGCTCATTGATGAACTCTCCAGTGGACCTTAGTGGATTGAAGCTGAGCTGGTCCTGGAGTGGTGATGTGGTTCAACTGGGTCTGTCTCTCCCCAGCTGCAGGTTTGGGTGTGACCACGATGGTGAACACACCCATGGTGTCTGGTCCGGATCGTACTGCTGCTAAGGTGTACACACCTGCGTCTGTAAGTTTAATGTCTTGGATGGTTAGTAGGATTTCATCACCTTTACATGCACCCCCTTTTGACCCCTGCACACCCCTTATCATTGAAAACCTAGCTGCTTTAGAAGCATCTCCTATTACATATGGATAGCCTCTACGCCATTCCCAGAAGGTGCCAACATTTGTAATCATAAAATCCCAATATGGACACCACTTTCCCCCACACAGATAAGTACTTCTCTTTAACACATGGGGATACATTTTGTTACAGTTTTCCTTCTGGTTCCAATTGCAACCAGTGTCCCCAATTCCACTAGCCCTATTCCTCCATGACCAGATCTTACATGGTTCTAGGGACATCACTTGAGATTCCCCTTCCTGTAAGGTAATGACTATATTATGATACTGACTGGATGTCACTGTTCCCCATAGGGCCAGCCCCGCTAGTAACCATACCATCCTCCCCGTCTGCAGCCAAGTCCTGTTGTACTTGATCTAGAGTTCTTCCTGGAACTATATCTTTGGCACAATGTGGTCTGTGGTACCACACGTCCTTCTTACTCGTGTTTACCCTCAGCGAGTGACTTGATACCTCTTTCACCTGAAAAGGCCCTTCCCACCTTGGCTCCGTCCACTTCCTGGAATGCACCTTCACTCTCACCCAATCTCCCACCAGGATGTCTCTGTTCTCGTCCGTGGTTTCAACAGCAGGAGTGCGCACTTCCACCACCTGTTTAGACAATCTTTCAACAAGAGAAATTAGTGCCTGCATGTAGTCTGTATATCTGATTTTTGCAATATCTAGCCTAGCCTCTTCTCATCCATTGTGGTCCATCAATGTGTGCAATCCCATGTGCATGGGCAGAGTCTGTGTAGATGTCCACATTCTTTCCTTCACTTAGTTGTAGAGCTCTCCTCAACGGCCTAAGTTCAGCTAACTGTGCTGAAGCTTCATTGGGACCAAGTTTCTCTGCTTCCATTACTTAATGTCCTCCTTCTGTGTCTTGTTTCACCACTGCATAGGCAGCAGTGTTTCCTTCCTTTGGGTCCTTTGACCTGTAGCAGCATCCATCAGTGAACAGGGTGATTTTGTTCCCCTCCAAGGGTGAGTTTTGCAGGTCCATTCGGACTTTAATCTGTTTGGCTGCTCTATCCTCACAGACATGTGGTTCTCCAAAACCCATACCATCGGTCATATTGGTTGCTGTTGTCACATATGTAATGTGCTTTGCAGTGATGGCCTTTGTTATGCTGGATTTTCTTTTACTGGACATTGTGAAAAGTTTGGAGCCTATAAAAGCGGTCACCCCATGATCTGTATTGATTTCAAGTGGATGTCTCATCACAATGTGGGCTGTTTTACCTATAGCTTTTGCAATGGCAGCCATGTGTCTGGCACAGTCAGTCTGTCCTGTTTCAATGTTGTCCAGTTTCGCGCTATAGTAGTGTAACACTCTTCTTTCCCCCTTTTGTTTCTGATACAGGATGGAATGTACATAACCATCCTGCTCCGAAACATCCAAACAGAATGGCGTGGTGTAATCGGGTAAGGACAGTGCTTCAGCCTGTGCCAGCATCTGTTTGAGTTGGATTAAAGCTGCCTCTGCTTCCGGAGTCCACTTAAGGACTGCTGTGAGGTTTCTGTTTCCTGCTTCTCTCAAGATTGCCCGCAGTGGTTCCACTTTAAGACAGTATTCTGGCACATGCGTTCTGCTATATCCAGTAAGGCCAAGAAATGACAAAAGGTGTTGTACAGTAGTAGGTTTGGGATGTTCCAAGATGGAGGTCCTCTGAGCCACAGACACAGCTTGTCCCTTCCCTGACAGCATGACAATGAACTATACCAGGAACTGGACACTTCTCCGACAGCACTGCACTTTCTCTTTCTTTACCTTGTATCCCTTTTTGGCCACCAACAGGAGAAGGGACTTGGTGGCCTGCAAACAAGACTCAGCAGTGGGTGCTGCCAACAGAAGATCATCAACGTATTGGAGTAGTGTCACCCCCTCAGGTAATGTTAGTTCTTCCAAGTGGCTCTTCAGGATAGCGTTGAAGATTCCCGGGGAATCACGGTAGCCTTGTGGAAGTCGGGAATACGTAAATTGCTGCCCTCTATAGGTAAATGCAAAAAGTGGTTGGGACTCTGGATGTAATGGGATGCAGAAAAATGCATTGGCGAGATCCACTACTGTAAACCAATCTTGGGTGGGTGAAATGTTCTGTAAGGCCAGATATGGGTCTGGTACAGGTCGAACATCTGGTACAGTTACTTCGTTGATTGGTCTGAAGTCCTGCACCATCCTCCATTTCCCAGTGTCACCTTTCTTTACTGGAAGGATGGGTGTATTCCACACAGAACAGGTTGGATATATAACCTGTCCTTTTTGGAGTCCTGATATCGTAGGCTCAATACCCCTCGTCTTCTCTTCACTGAGAGGGTATTGAGATTTGTGAACTGGGATAGTGAGTTCACTTCCTTCTCGAATGGAGACAACCACTGGTTCTACATCAACCAGCCCCACATCTTCAGCACTTGTTGTCCACAGTTCCTCTGGTAGTTGATTGAAAATGTTAGGAGTATCCGGATGATCAGTCATCTCCCTGCCATGGTAACGTGATCTCCTCACAACCTCTGGTTTTGACACATCATCCACATTGAGTTTAATTCTCCATACTTGATTTCCCTCAAGGAATGCGCTTTCCACTTTGTAACAAGAGGTTTTGTTCCACCGTAGGCAACTTGCTGCCTTTACCGCTGGTCCCAGAGATCTTGCCTCATATCCAAATCCCACGAGAAGGGTAACATGCGGCATAGAATCATTAGGAAGAGCAAACCATTTGTCTGTGAGTACCACGTCTCCATCCATGACCATGCAGCTGGTAGCCACTCCTTCTTTGAGTATGTACATATAATTGCTGGTCACAATCGGGCGCCTATCGTCCATTTCCTCCTCCCAGGCTTCATCCAAGTCCCTGGTATAGTTCATTGTCATGTGCGGAGGGTCCTCAGGTGGATAGTATGCATTTAAGGTCTGTATCCAGGCCTTCCATAGTTGGAACTCTCTGCATACTCGGGGAGCATCAGGGTCAGTATCCATGAGCTTCAGCCAGTAAACATATGCTTCCTCCTCATCTTCCTCGTTTAGGTGTGTTCCCACATATAGCATGTGAGGGGGGTCGGAGAGTTTTTTCATGATTACTGGCATGAGATAATCTATGGGCGTGATGGATGCATGTAAACCCTCCTGGTTACAATAGATACTACATCCCAGTTTGGAAAGCTGGTCCCTCCCCATGAGCCCCATTGAGCATTCCGGGTTGTATAGAAACTGATGGGTAACCTGTTGGTCATCCCATACAACCTCCAATGGAACTGTGTATGGCTTTCTCATTATAGCCCCAGAAACCCCAGAGAAAGCTTGTGTTTTGGTAGTGAGTTGATATGTTGCTTGTACAGAAGACCATGTACATCCTGTATCAATCAGCATATTATGTTGTCTTCCTCCAATCGAACATGTCACTATCGGCTCTGAACCTGGTGGGAAAGTGTAAATGTTGGTGGTGGGATCCTTATGGGTTTCTGGGCAGCTTCATTGGTAATTGTGTTCATCACCCAGCCATGACATGCTGGGCAGGAAGGCAGCGTTAGGCACTGCTGGGTCTTGTTTTCGGTTCTGCTGTTGTGGTGGTTGGTGCTGCTGGACTGGCATTCCTCCTCCTTGCCAGTTTCCCCATCCTTGTTGGTATCTCGGTGCTTGTCTTCTGGACTGTCCCATGTAACCCCTCCCTCTTTGTTGTCCCTGTCTTGGGAGATAACAGTGTCTTGCCAGGTGGCCATGCATCCCACAGTTAAAACACCCTTGGTCAGCGTATCTAGGGGTGTATCCCTGTTGTCGTGGTGGTATATAGGATTGCTGGTATGCGGGTGCACCATATCCAGGAGGACCAGAAGGTGCCATCATTTCCGTCATTGCCTGTATTACAGCAGTAACTGCAGCAGTAGTATCATTTCCGGGTGCAGGAGTGGTAGGATTAGATGTTGGGGTACTGGTTACCACCATTTGTTTTCCCGGCTTGTCCTCTGTCAGTTGCTTCTTCAGAACCTTTTTCTGAAGTTGTTTGAGTTCATCCTCTTCCTTTCGCTTACCCTCTCTCCATCGTTCCACATGGTGTTGTGCTATCTCGGTAAATTCCGGAATTGATTTTGCGGTGATTGCCACAACTTTTTCACATTCAGCTCGAGCCTGATCCGGGAGTCCCCCCAAGCAGTTTGTCAGGAAGAGGTGCTTCATGGTGTCTTTTCCTGGTTCTTCATTCCATGCTTGCCTCCAGAGGCACTTAGCCCTCTTCATGTATGCTGGTATGGTTTCATCGTCATTCAATATCAGAGTTCTCATCAGTTCGGGTCTGGCCTGGGTAGGATACTTCCTCCTTATGACATTCCATACGTCACTGCGGTGGGGGTCAAATCTTGTAGCCGACCACACTTGCCCTCTCAGTCCCCCAGAGGTCATTATCTCTCTGCATTCCTGGTCTCCCATACACCTGTTCATTACAGTAACCATATCACCTATGGTGAGTTCATCCGCTGCTGTGAGACTCTCAAAAGACTTCACCCATCTGTGTCCAGATTCATCAGGTTGGGGGAGACTGTCCACCAGTGTCTGTATGTCTCTGTGAGACCATGGCTTGTAAACTGAGACCCCCCCTGGGGTCTCCCTCAACGGGTACTGCCCCCCTTTGTGTCCTTCTCTGGACTGGGCCCTGGCTCGGGTATGGTATGCAGGTCCATCATTGTTGTCCCATATGTCTCCATCAAAAGCTCCACATATTAGTTTTTGTTGTTTCCCTCTTTCCTCCTCATCTCTGAGGTCAATACAGTGTCCCCTTACTGGTGAGCGTTCACTTTCACTTCCGTTCTTGTTCGCTTTGAGCTCCATTTTTTACTTTTGCAATTGTGCTTCCTGGTGTCGTACTTCCTCTTTTATCATCTTCAACTCTTCCAGTCGTTCTTCATCTCTCTGTCTCTCAAGTCTCTCCCTCCTTTCCCCTTCTTCAGCATCCTTGTTTCGTTGCCACTCCCCCTGGGCTAGACCACCTCTTACGTTTCCTCCAGTTAGGCTCATTCTCTCTTCCTTCTCACTCTCACCGTCACCGTAAATACTCCCTCCTCCTTCTGTTCCGCATCTGTTCCCCGTCTCTCCCTCAATTCTACTCAGTTCAAACACTCCTTTTTCTAGCGCTCTTGCAGCTTTTAGAAGTACATTTACATTTTTTTTACATTTTTAGTCATTTAGCAGACGCTCTTATCCAGAGCGACTTACAGGAGCAATTAGGGTTAAGTGCCTTGCTCAAGGGCACATCGACAGATTTTTCACCTAGTCGGCTCTGGGATTAGAACCAGCGACCTTTCGGTTACTGGCACAACGCTCTTACCCACTAAGCTACCTGCCGCCCGCCATCCACTTCTCCCCTTCTGTCAGTCATATCGCTCTTTCTGACCCACACTCCTTCTTCCCCCTCATCTGTCCTTTGTTGATAGTGGACTTTTCCCGCTATATCCAGAACCGGAGCCATTGTTTTTGGGTGGTCTTCATATGGTGGTGGCGCTGTTGGTAAGGGTGGGTATAAACGGGTCCTTTCCTTTTGTCCTGTTTTCTCCGCACACAGTTTCTTCAATTTTCCAAGCATTGCTAGGCCAATCCTCTCCTTTAGCTTTGCTTTCTCCATTGCGTCTTTAATTTTGCCACTGCGGGGCTCTCCTTCACTTTTCCATTCGCCTTCTGCTTTCTGGGTTTTCCGTTTCAACGTCTCCAGTATTCTCCCTGGTTCGCCTTCTACAGGCACTCCATCGGGGGACAGTATACAACCATCGTCTATCCATTCTCTATAAAGTTTTTCTCCTCGCCTGCTCCATTCTTTTCCATCTTTTCCTCCGTTTGTTTCAAGTGTGGATTTTAGAGCCTTCAATATTCTTTCCGCTTCTCCGCTGGTAGTCATGTTTTTTTCGTTTTAATTTGTAATATTCGTCCGCTATTTAGTTATTTAAAGTACATCTATCTATTATTCCCACCTAATTAGTTAAACTCGGCGCCAGGTTATTTCAACCTTAATTGTTTGAAAGCAGTATTCTTACAGTGCCACACATCAAATGGTAAATTGAAGGAATAAACCCAATTGTTTCAATTATTTAACCAATGTGGCGATACATCAAATTAAACGCCACACATCAATTGGTAAATTGAACGAATAAACCCAAGTTTTTCAATAATTTAACCAATGTGGTGATACATCAAATTAAACGCCACACATCAATTGGTAAATTGAACGAATAAACCCAAGTTTTTCAATTATTTAACCAATGGTTGATACATCAAATTAAACGCCACACCAAATCACTTCAATTTACTTATTTAAAAGCAGTATTACGCTATGTCAAACATCAAATGTTATATTTCAAATATATCAGTTCAAACGTTTTAGTTCAGTCACACTCATTCATCACTTTTCATTTCATGTTTTCGATTGTTACTGACGGGTTATATGGTTTGAGTAAACACAAATCCAACATTTATTCCCAAATTATACCGTTTGGACAGCCACAAACGTCTTTTGATTCCCAATTTGTTTTCTATCAAGGTATACAGGTTTATCATTCACACTTTCATGCATACGACAACACTCGCACTGTCTAACTTTTATAGTACCTCCTATGGGTGTCTTTTGTTAACGTTTGCACACTTTAAACTTTATTTCCTAATTGTAATTCTCATCATTTACTGTTTTAAAATATTCTTTGTATTCACAGTCAAAAATGGTACACAGTTAAACGTAGTATACAGTTATCACACAGCAAAAATAGTACACAGTTATCGCACTCACTCACAATACACAGTCATAATCCTATCATACAGTCAAATATGTCACACAGTCATAAATGACACACTTATATTCCACACACAATCTATTTGGGCACACAGCCGCGTCTATTTTATTCAAAACACTGTGCTGAACCTAGCCGCAACCCTTAGTTACGGACCTTGCCAGTCACCAGTATTATCAAAAATTTCCCGAACCTAGCCGTATCTCAGTTACGGACCTTGCCGGTATAATTCTTCGAACCTTAGTCGTACTGTCGTAGTTACGAACCTTGCCGATAGCAATTATTTAAACCAATTATTCCCTATATCTTCCGAACCTTAGCCGTATTGTCGCAATTACGGACCTTGCCGGTAGATGTCAGTATTGTCTCCTGAACCTAGCCGTATCTCACGGACCTTGCCGGTAGAACCAATACTCTCTGGTACCATGGTTTAAACATCACATTTACTAAAGGCTTGCATGTCACAATATTGTGCTTATCTACTCATAATAGTTTCATAATTGAGTTCACTTACATCAGACAGGTGTTTCACAAAATTAATTTGGATAAAGCCAATGTGCAGATCTTTAGTTATTTAACAATAGGTATCTGCTTACCTTTTTAGAAGCCCGGGCAGTTTGTGAAACACACGGTTCGATGAAAGAGGTGACCAAATGGGCCGGACAGTATCCAGCGAAGTCCCTTCTACCAGATCACGTCGGGGTCACCAATTGTCAAAGTCGCGTCAATTCAAATCTGGTATTAGGAACAAAAGAGGTCAACACGACTTCTAAGATATACTAGTTATTTTAATTAATGCAAAAAACTTCAATGGTAAATATGATGTTTCGTATATACGGACTCTTTGAAATACCTCGCAGGGCACTTCAGAGAACTAAAACATTGTTTCAGATCCAATACTCAAATACTCTGACAGAGAAAGTTTCCCACTTCTCTGCTGGCCAATTAGAGTAAAGGAATGAGTGTGGTTTTAACTTTACTCAGCCAATCCGTTGGTTCAGGTGTTGGTCCCATCTCCTCGGCGCCATTTGTTGCACACTTCAGCCAGGCACAAGTTTATCATAACAACCTGTCATAGTGAGAAGAGCCAGCACCCTTAGACCTCATTCCTACGTCCAAGGAAGGTTCACAGATCACAAAGAACCAGCATAGTCTAGCATTTGGAGAAACAATCCTTATCTCATTTTACCCCCTAAAACAGCTCTTCACATCAATCACAGCCTGCCAGGTGTCACAACCTACATTAGCCCAGTCAAGAATGCATTCTTTCTAAGTTAGTCATCCCATCAATTTAGGAGAATAATAAATCCCCAATAAACGCCAGGGTTGTAGGTTCGATTCCCACGGGGGGTATGAAAAAAAAAAAATAACGTATGCACTAACTGTAAGTCGCTCTGGATAAGAGCGTCTGCTAAATGACTTAAACATGTTAAATGTAGATGGCCCCGTAAACAGTTCCACAAACGTCAGCATGAGTGCTCTGACTGTGGAAGCACTAATCACTGGACCAAAGCTCACTGTCAGATGCACCAGCTGTGCGTCAAGTGCTTTTCTCCGGGCCACATGAGCTTTGACTGTAGTGAGGCTGGGCAGCGACAGAACCCTGGATGTGGACAGACTGGCAGGTCTCAGGAAAACTAGAAAGCCTCCGTTCTGAGGAGGGCAATGTGGGGCATTCTTATTTTTCCTCCACTGATGATGATATCCAATCTGTTTATTCTTACTTTTGTGAGTCAGTACCCAAGAACAACACAGTCATTTTTCAGAACACAATGAGAATTACTCAGAATGACAGTTTGTTTTACACCACTGTGCTAGTACAGGATAAAGTTGAGCTGAAGGGGATGTTAGATAGTGGGTCCATGGCTACTACTCTGCGCGCAGATATTGTACCTCGGTTGAGGGAGGCAGGAGTGGTAGAGGGGAACTTTCTAGCTCCTTCAGACATCATCCTGGTGGGTTGTGGTGGGAACAAACTAGCCCAGTGGGCATGTGACTTAAAAATTCAACTTTATGGCTTCTGTTATGTAGTCCCAGTGCTTATTGTTGATGGGCAGGTTGATTAACTCATTGTGGGAACTAATGTGTTGAAGTCTCTGATTAGACAGTGATTTTCTATGTGCTCACGCAGGTGCCCGAGAGCTGTGGCTGCACCAAGGGCTAAGCTATTGTGTGTTGTCTCTTCGTGTACAGGTATGTCATTTATTTTGTCAGAATTATGTTGTATATCATTTTACTTGTATTGTATAGTGTGTTGTTAGGCACTGAATGTGTCCCCTGTCGGTCTGTCCCCCTGTCGGTCTGTCCCCTGTCGGTCTGTCCCCTGTCGGTCTGTCCCCCTGTCAGTCTGTCACCTGTTTTTCTGTCTGTGTCCCAGGAGCCAGAGTAAATGCCAAAGACAACAAGTGGCTCACTCCTCTGCACCGGGCCGTGGCTTCCTGCAGTGAGGTACGTGTACTGATACTGTCAGCCCTCACACACACTCCTGTGCATATGTGTTTGACTGTTAAGTGTGTTGTGATTTTTAAATGCACTTTAAACAAAGTTGAACATGATTTGAACTGTGTTCCTGTAGGAGGCTGTCCAGGTGTTATTGAAACACTCTACTGACGTGAACGCCAGGGACAAGAACTGGCAAACGCCGCTCCACATCGCTGCGGCCAATAAGGCAGTCCGCTGTGCCGAGGCCCTGGTCCCTCTCCTCAGCAACGTGAACGTGTCAGACCGGGCCGGGCGCACGGCGCTGCACCATGCAGCCTTCAGTGGACACCAGGAGGTTAGCAATTAGCATGGACATGATTACACACTATAGTCTACACTTTATACCTGTCCTATCCCCACGTTGAGCTTACTGTGCATCCGATTACTTATATTGGTTGAATGTAGGGCTGTGACGGTAATTGGATAACCGTGACATTGACGGTTTTGGATGAAGAACGCCATGAAAATAAAATAACCGTCAAAACCAAGTATGATTTTCTCTCCATAAAATGTTTTATCACCTTTTATTTTAATGTAGATATACTTTATCCATAGCGGGAGTGTTAACTCTTGATTATATGGTATTGTTTTGCTGACTTAGTTGGAGGAGATATAGACAGTTTAATAGATGGACTATCTTTTGATGCACCGCAATCACCAAATCTGCTCTATGTGCGAATAGGAGAGAATCTTTGAAGGTCAATTCAGGTTAATTGAAGAGGGGGGGTAAGGTGAAAAGTGGGGACCGGGGGTAACTATAGTACCTCTAGATCTATAGCCTACAGGCTGGGGGTGGGTGGGTAGCCTCTGACCTCTGACCTTCACCTCTGACCTTTTTCATTGTTACAGTAGATCAGAGGAGTGAGGTGAAAAAGATGGCTCTCATTGCAAAAAAAAACCCATAACAACCTGTTTGGGCACATTTCAGTTTCACACCTAATGACGATGGAGAACCAGATGACTTGGCCAGCCTGTTTGCAGAATATGCGCCAAACCCATAGGCTACCTACTAAGAATTCCAGCACCACAAACGGGACACCGATAAGTGGCGAGCACTGCCAGACACTGGAACTCGTTATTTAGTCATAGGAATGGTGCCTTTACGAACGGTGGAGAAACCCGCCTTCAAATAAATGCTCTGGAAATTTGACAGACTATACGAGTTACCGGGGAGAAAGTATTTGTCTCAAACAGCGGTCCCTACCTTGTTCAACAAGGTGAAGGGGGAGGTTCAGACAGAGCTAAAGGACGTAGATTTGTTTATTTTTGCACTGAATACGGACATGTGGTCAAGTGTAAATATGACTCCTTACATGAACCTAACAGTGCACTATCTGACGAAAGACTGGACACTGAAATCCAACTGTTTGGAAACAACCTACATTCCGGAATACCACACAGCCGACAAACTCTCCGAAGCCCTGCGTTCGGAATTCCTTGACTGGGCCCTTGATGAAAATCTAATGTCCTGTATCGCCACAGACAACAGGGCCAACATTGTGGCTGAAGTGAGGCAACTGAACTGGCCTTGGCTAAATTGCTTTGGCCACAATCTCCATCTCGCTGTCACCATCAATGTGAAGCTAGAGCACAGGCCGTGTTCTAGGCCTATGTAGAACTCTGGTGGGCACTTTTTAGCAGAGCTGGCGATTTAACAGGGGGACCTAGTAAGGCCCAGACCGAGCTGAACCTCCCAATTCACAACCTCATTCTTGTGAGAAATTAAGTTTTAATAACTAAGCTGTAATAACCATTTATAGGCTATTCAATATTAAAAGAATAAGCTATGCAAAATGAT
Organism: Coregonus lavaretus; assembly: GCF_964263955.1. Classification (NCBI taxonomy): domain Eukaryota; kingdom Metazoa; phylum Chordata; class Actinopteri; order Salmoniformes; family Salmonidae; genus Coregonus; species Coregonus lavaretus. The sequence goes on from NC_140000.1 coordinate 44,760,395, forward strand.
TGTTCATGAATAATTGTAATTCAGATGCCCGAGCAAATAAACAAACAAAATAGGCTAGTTTCCTTGAATCACTTAATGTTGCATTACCATAGGCCCATTGTTTTATTTAGCCAATCATACTCTAATTAAACCACTGATTATAATGAGTTAATAATGAGAATATAGAACATATTCTGGGAATCCTACATGTTACGTGTGTATACTATACCAGAAAGCATGATCATTAGCTTCTTCTGGATTGTTTTAAATCGCGTAGCCTGTCGGAAGGCAGCGGGTGCGGCGAATAGGCTTCCAAATAGATGACTGTTGAGTTGTGAATGTCAGTGAAAGAGAGGCTCAACCAGGCATATCGCAATTTTTCAAAATACAATGGAGGGAAAACAGTTTGGAAAGCAATTGGCTTATTGCTTCAAAGAGAAGAAGATGAAAATACTAATGTCTTTTTAATGATCAAAATCCTCAACTTAATTGAGGGAACAGTATCATTGGCATCGGCTATATCCCTGGTGAGTGTGCATATTCACTGTCTTTATCACTGGGTCAGTGCCACTTGAAAGTCGTGTTGAAAAATATTCTGCTAATCTCTCTAGTCATATAAAGTGTAGTAGAATTGCGTGATTTTAAAATAATAAAAGGCCACATTTTTCCAGTGAAAAGAAACCTACTCCACCACCCGCTGCATTGAACAGCCTGTGATTGAGTTATATTATTAGCCTAAATTATGACTATCCAATTTACTAATCACATTAGGAATAGTCAGCTATTTTACATAAGTTCCGAGCTGGTCATGGGTGCACTTCAGCCACGCTCAAGGTCCTAAACGATATTATAACCGCGATTGATAATAGACAGTACTGTGCAGCCGTCTTCATCGACCTGGCCAAGGCTTTCGACTCTGTCAACCACCGCATTCTTATTGGCAGACTAAATAGCCTTGGTTTCTCAAATGACTGCCTCGCCTGGTTCACCAACTACTTCTCAGATAGAGTTCAGTGTGTCAAATCGGAGGGCCTGTTGTCTGGACCTATGGCAGTCTCTATGGGGGTGCCACAGGGTTCAATTCTTGGGCCGACACTTTTCTCCTTGTATATCAATGATGTCGCTCTTGCTGCTGGTGACTCTCAGATCCACCTCTACGCAGACGACACCATTTTGTATACATCTGGCCCTTCATTGGACACTGTGTTAACAAACCTCCAAACGAGCTTCAATGCCATACAACACTCCTTCAGTAGCCTCCAACTGCTCTTAAACACTAGTAAAACTAAATGTATGCTTTTCAATCGAACGCTGCTGGCAGCCGCCCACCCGACTAGAATCACCACTCTCGACGGGTCTGACCTAGAGTATGTGGACAACTACAAATACCTAGGTGTCTGGTTAGACTGTAAACTCTCCTTCCAGACTCACATAAAGAATCTCCAATCCAAAGTTAAATCTAGAATCGGCTTCCTATTTCGCAACAAAGCCTCCTTCACTCATGCTGCCAAACATGCCCTCGTAAAACGGACTATCCTACCGATCCTTGACTTCGGCGATGTCATTTACAAAATAGCCTCCAACACTCTACTCAGCAAACTGGATGTAGTCTATCACAGTGCCATCCGTTTTGTCTCCAAAGCCCCATACACTACCCACCACTGTGACCTGTACGCTCTTGTTGGCTGGTCCTCACTACATGTTCGTCGTCAAACCCACTGGCTCCAGGCCATCTATAAATCACTGCTAGGCAAATCCCTGCCTTATCTTAGCTCATTGGTCACCATAGCAGCACCCACCCGTAGTCTGCGCTCCAGCAGGTATATCTCACTGGTCATTCCCAAAGCCAACACCTCCTTTGGCCGCCATTCCTTCCAGTTCTCTGCTGCCAATGACTGGAACGAATTGCAAAAATCTCTGAAGCTGGAGACTCTTATCTCCCTCACTAACTTTAAGCATCAGTTGTCAGAGCACCTTACCGATCACTGCACCTGTACACAGCCCATCTGAAATTAGGCCACCCAACTACCTCATCCCTATATTGTTATTTATTTTGCTCTTTTGCACCCCGGTATCTCTATTTGCACATAATCTCTTGCACATCTAGCATTCCAGTGTTAATACTATTGTAATTATTTTGCACTATAGCCTATTTATTGCCTTACCTCCATAACTTGCTACATTTGCACACACTGTATATATATTTTCTGTTGTATTTTTGACTTTATGTTTTTTTACCCCATATGTAACTCTGTGTTGTTTTTATCGCACTGCTTTGCTTTATCTTGGCCAGGTCGCAGTTGTAAATGAGAACTTGTTCTCAACTGGCTTACCTGGTTAAATAAAGGTGAAAACAAAAAACAAAACAAAAATATGTTTGCAAATGTGATGATGCATGGAATGCTTGATATTTTTCATGGAGAAAATTAGCTTCCCCAAAATTGAGAGCAAGACTGGCCTAAACGCGCTAATGTTTTCCTTTGCTAATGTCCGTCCCGCCCCCCTGTCAGCTGTCAGTTTTGTCGATGACCACGTACATAAGACACGCCAATCACCGACACCTGAAGTTCCATGACCATCACAGCCCTAGTTGTATGCTTGAGTTTGTTCAGAGGAGGCTTTGAATAAAATCCGATCTGAGTGTGAAATGCCTTACTGAGGGTAAATGGAAGCTCCTCTTGTGCCCGGCTCAGCCTTATACGGTTTAAGGTACTTTACCGTATCCATTTCAGTAAGGCCAGATTGTCCAAATTCTACCCAAATATTGATGGTACATGTGACAGGTGTAAAAGCTCCTTGGTGGACTTGACCCACATGTTCTGGTCCTGTCCCCGTCTGGCAGATTATTTGTCCACTATTTAAAACCCTTTCTGAAGCATTTGATATAAAGTTGCAGCCTAGTGCAGAAATTGCTATTTTTGGAGTACCAAACAACAATCCTTCTCTGACCAATAGACAGCTAGATGCCATTGCCTTTGCCTCCCTGTTAGCCCGCAGAAGGATTTTATTGGATTGGAAATCTATCAATCCTCCCTTAGCCTCTCTTTGGCTCGAAGATCTGAAGCTGTTCCTAAAATGAGAAAAAATGAAGTTACCATTCGAGGGTCAACCAACTCATTTTATTCCTCCTGGGACCCGATGATATCCTATTTTGAACAGCTCCAAACACTTCCTCCAAATTTGTACTCTTGGCCCCACCTTGAGATTACTGCTATATAGGCCTATAAAATCACTTAATCACCTGAAATTGTTAGGCTATTACATTTTTGCTTGAAGTAACGTTGTTGTATACTTTTGTTTTGTTTTCTGACATGTAAGTCAATTACTTTCCCTTTCTTTTTAAATGTGTTTGGAGGCATTCTGGGGAGAGGGGGAGGTCAAAGGGGGACTAAAAGGGGAGAAATGTACCATGTCTTTACATGTTATCTTTCATTCATTGTGAATACAAAATATATTTTTTAAAGGGGAGGCTTTGAAGCCAGATTTAGCGGATTTTGCTGTTTAGTTTTCCTCAACCTGTGTTTTGTTTCGCTCTCCTCTCCCTGTTAGATGGTGAGGCTGCTTCTCTCCAGAGGAGCCAACATTAATGCCTTTGACAAGAAGGATCGCCGAGCAATCCACTGGGCTGCTTACATGGGTGATGAGTTTACCACATCATTTACATTCTGACTAATGTCCTTTATACCAATGAATGAATGAATGAATGGACTGTGTGTTAGTCTCACAGCTCAGCTGTATGAGCCACGTCTAGTGTGTTATTATGTCAGAATCATGTACTTAGTAGGTTGATTAGATGTTTTCAGTTGTACTAACATGATGTAGGTGTTGCTTATGGTGCTGTGTACCACTGTAAACTAATCTATCTCTCCCTCTCTCTGCCTATCTCTCTGTGTTTGTATCTCTGTTTCTCTCTTAACCCCCTTACTATCTCCCTCCCCTCTCTCTCTCTCTCTCTCTCTCTCTCTCTCTCTCTCTCTCTCTCTCTCTCTCTCTCTCTCTCTCTCTCTCTCTCTCTCTCTCTCTCTCTCTCTCTCTCTCTCTCTCTCTCTCTCTCTCTCTCTCTCTCTCTCTCTCTCTCTCTATTTATCCCTCCCCCTCTCTCTCTACCATAGGGCACATTGAGGTGGTGAAACTTCTGGCCTCTCATGGATCAGAGGTGTCCTGTAAAGACAAGAAGGCCTACACCCCTCTCCACTCTGCAGCCTCCAGTGGAATGATCTGTGTGGTCAAGTACCTCCTGGACCTTGGAGTGGATGTGAGTCAACACGCATTCAAATGTGTAGTCACTGTTCAATTACAACTCAATGAAAATACAGAGCTCTAGTGGGTTGGCGAATGATTTCCTTTCAAGTAATGAAGAGATGGAGGTTGGAGCCAGTGTTTTGGGCCAGGGGGTTTTCAGAACCAAGTGACCTGATCAGGAATGTATTGTTTTGTTCCCCCCCCCCCCCCTCTCTCTCTCCACTCTTTTCCCTCCCTTGCTCCCTCCAGATAAATGAGCCCAATGGTTACGGTAACACCCCCCTCCACGTGGCATGCTACAACGGGCAGGACGTGGTGGTGAATGAGCTGATCGAGTGCGGCGCCAACGTGAACCAGGTGAACGAGAAGGGTTTCGCCCCACTCCACTTCACGGCCGCCTTGCGCCATGGGGCGCTCTGCTTGGAGCTGCTGGTGGGCAACGGGGCCCTCGTCAACATCAAGGTGAGGAGACCGGATGACCAACACTGTGTCTGAACTAAATAACACCCTATTCCCTATGTAGTGCACTACTTTTGACCAGGGGCCCATAGAGCAAGGAGCCGTGGTGGCACTGCCTGTGTCCCAAATGGCACCCTGTTCCCTTTATAAGTACACTACTTTGGTTCAAAAAGTAGTTCACTATGAAGAGAATAGGGTGCCATTTGGGACGCACACACTGACGCAGCACATGGCTTAGTATTTGGCCCTGGTCTACATTCAAATACCAATGGAATAGGCCTAACAATGCAAACTAAATGCAATCAAGCGCTCCTCCAATACGTGTTTGATTTTGCCTGTGGTCAGCAGCACAGACTGCCGTGTGAACCATCTTTGTCTTTCTATCTGCAGAGTAAAGATGGAAAGACCCCCCTCCACATGACGGCCATCCACGGACGCTTCTCCAGATCTCAAGCCATCATCCAGAATGGTGAGTCGCTGTGAATGCTCTCAACTGAATATATATGAACCAGTAGGCTCTTCAGCATTGTCTTTAGTCTTCAAACCATGATTCACTGGCACAGAGCAATGTTACTTGCAATGTGGTTGAACATAATGCTTCATGATGCCTCTTGGGTCAAGTGGTTGACGTGTGTGTGTGTGTGTGTGTGTTCTGTAGGTGCTGAGATCGACTGTGAAGATAAGAATGGAAACACACCCCTGCACATCTCTGCTCGCTACGGCCACGAGTTACTCATCAATACACTCATCACGAACGGAGCTGACACAGCCAAGTGAGAACACACACAGTTTCCAGCAATAATGCAACATGCATCTGCAATTCTGTCATTGACCGAATAGCCGCTTGGAGACTATGCTCAACACATTGTGGTGTGTGGGGGGTTGATAGACAGGGCATTGCAGCATGCTGATGTGTTGATCTGCTGTGGGGTTTAATGAGGACTGTGATGTGGTGCTGTTTCCAATCTTAGCTGAATGAACTGTAAGTCGCTCTGGATAAGAGTGTCTGCTTAAAGTCTAAAATGTAAAAATGTGTTGCAGGCGAGGCGTCCATGGGATGTTCCCCCTCCACCTGGCTGCTCTCAGTGGGTTCTCTGACTGCTGTCGGAAGCTCCTCTCATCAGGCTTTGATATAGACACCCCTGACGACTTTGGAAGGACCTGTTTACATGCTGCAGCAGCTGGAGGGTGAGTGGACTGGTCCAGGCTTTACACCAAGGAATATTTAGTTCATGAACTGGAAAGCCACCAGAAAGAACAAACACATATTCACACTCTTACATTTCACATGGTTTAGCAGTATTGTTTAGAGTTATTTAAAAAATCGTATAGATCATTAGTGCGGTATCATTTCTGTATAATGTGGTTCCATGCCATGGTGGTATTGACTTGAGCTCTGGTCTAAATTGTCTTTATATCTTCTTGAAAGAGAAGCCTGCAAACTGCTCTTGCTAGTATCACTTTTTATTATTGCTTTTAGTAGCATTATAAAAACAGTGATACTAGCAAGAGCAGTGTACGGGTTTCTCTTTTCTTTCAGGTTCTCATTGTTACCATCCACCTGATAGCTCAGATGAACGAGAGCCTTTCTGAACTTGATATCTTGTTACCATCCACCTGATAGCTCAGATGTACGAGAGCCTTTCTGAACTTGATATCTTTTTACCATCCACCTGATAGCTCAGATGAACGAGAGCCTTTCTGAACTTGATATCTTGTTACCGTCCACCTGATAGCTCAGATGAACGAGAGCCTTTCTGAACTTGATATCTTGTTACCATCCACCTGATAGCTCAGATGAACGAGAGCCTTTCTGAACTTGATATCTTGTTACCATCCACCTGATAGCTCAGATGTACGAGAGCCTTTCTGAACTTGATATCTTTTTACCATCCACCTGATAGCTCAGATGAACGAGAGCCTTTCTGAACTTGATATCTTGTTACCGTCCACCTGATAGCTCAGATGAACGAGAGCCTTTCTGAACTTGATATCTTGTTACCATCCACCTGATAGCTCAGATGTACGAGAGCCTTTCTGATCTTGATATCTTGTTACCATCCACCTGATAGCTCAGATGTACGAGAGCCTTTCTGAACTTGATATCTTGTTACCATCCACCTGATAGCTCAGATGTACGATAGCCTTTCTGAACTTGATATCTTGTTACCATCCACCTGATAGCTCAGATGTACGAGAGCCTTTCTAGACTTGATATCTTGTTACCATCCACCTGATAGCTCAGATGTACGAGAGCCTTTCTGAGCTTGATATCTTGTTACCATCCACCTGATAGCTCAGATGTACGAGAGCCTTTCTGAACTTGATATCTTTTTACCATCCACCTGATAGCTCAGATGAACGAGAGCCTTTCTGAACTTGATATCTTGTTACCGTCCACCTGATAGCTCAGATGAACGAGAGCCTTTCTGAACTTGATATCTTGTTACCATCCACCTGATAGCTCAGATGTACGAGAGCCTTTCTGAACTAGATATCTTGTTACCATCCACCTGATAGCTCAGATGTACGAGAGCCTTTCTGAACTTGATATCTTGTTACCATCCACCTGATAGCTCAGATGTACGAGAGCCTTTCTGAACTTGATATCTTGTTACCATCCACCTGATAGCTCAGATGTACGAGAGCCTTTCTGAACTTGATATCTTGTTACCATCCACCTGATAGCTCAGATGTACGATAGCCTTTCTGAACTTGATATCTTGTTACCATCCACCTGATAGCTCAGATGTACGAGAGCCTTTCTGAACTTGATATCTTGTTACCATCCACCTGATAGCTCAGATGTACGAGAGCCTTTCTGAACTTGATATCTTGTTACCAGGAACCTGGACTGTCTGAATCTGCTGCTCAACACAGGGGCAGACTTCAACAGAAAGGACAGCTTCGGAAGGTCTGTCTGTGGCATCAAATAACTTTCATATGTGATCTTTATGATAATGGGGAATATAGTATAGGGGCATATAGGAATTATTATGGGAAAGATTGGGCGGCAGGTAGCCTAGCGGTTAAGAGTGTTGGGTCAGTAACCGAAAGGTTGCTGGTTCGAATCCCCTAGCCGACTAGGTGAAAAATCTATGTGCCCTGCAGAAAGGCACTTAACCCTAATTGCTCCTGTAAGTCGCACTGGATAAGAGTGTCTGCTAAATGTAAAATGTAAATGTTTTACAGCTCCAATAAGCTGTTTCTGTTGTTGATGTTGAATGGTTTCTGTGCGTTCTTCTAGGAGTCCTCTGCATTATGCGGCAGCCAATTGTAACTACCAGTGTCTGTTTGCCTTGGTGGGGTCTGGGGCCAGTGTGAACGATCTGGATAAAAGGGGTTGCACCCCGCTCCACTACGCTGCTGCCTCCGACACAGACGGAAAGTACGTCTCACACCTCTCTTACTGTTGTGTGTGTTGTGGTGCCATGACCTTTCACATTTCACTGTAGTCTGGAGAGTATGTTGTGGTGCCATGACCTTTCACATTTCACTGTAGTCTGGAGAGTATGTTGTGGTGCCATGACCTTTCACATTTCATTGTAGTCTGGAGAGTATGTTGTGGTGCCATGACCTTTCACATTTCACTGTAGTCTGGAGAGTATGTTGTGGTGCCATGACCTTTCACATTTCATTGTAGTCTAGAGTATGTTGTTGGTCGTGTTTGAATACATACTAGTGTTAAAATCTGCAGTGTGAAAGCTTGGCCACGTCTCCTTTGGGAAAGTGTCTCTGCTTGCTTATCTGTCTGTCTTGATGTTGGTATAATGATTAGTGAACTCTTGACCTCTGACCTCTAGGTGTCTGGAATATTTGCTGTGAAACGACGCTAACCCAGGGATCAGGGACAATCAGGGCTACAACGCAGTCCATTACGCGTCTGCGTAACAGGAAGTGGCGTTTCCTACCGAAAATGCATAAGTTTCCAAAGATCATGATTAAGGTAGGGTGCTCTGTGTTTTGAGATTACCTCTGTAAGGCAGGGCTGAAATTTACCCTACAGATTCACTACACCCCTATTGTCTCTCAGCATTAGAACAATACTGTTGTCATTGTCTTTAGGAGGTTGAGTGAGGACGCTGTAATTCAATCCTAATACACATGGGAGAGAGTCAATGGCTATGTCCCAAATGGCACCCTATTCCCTATATAGTGCACTACTTTTTACCAGCGCTCTATGGGCCCTTTTCAAAAGTAGTGCCTTATGTAGCGAATAGGGTGCCTTTTGGGATGCACACTCTGTATTTTACACAGGCTCAGTTGTCCTGATGTGTTTTGTCAACAGCTGTTCAAGACAAAAGGGGAACCGAAGAGCCTCCCTAAACAGGATGCACTGCCTACCAAACGTCTCAGAGAGACTCATATTTCTCAGGGTAAGTGATAAGCATCGATAATGTCATATTGATGTATCACCCTATGACAAGCTTGTTAAAACAGTGACAACAGATACAGGCAGACGGACGGGCAGGCAGACAGACAGACAGAGAGGCAGGCAGGCAGGCAGGCAGGCAGGCAGACGGACAGGCAGGCAGACGGACAGACACAAACACACACATTCATTTTCTGATTATGAAATGTTCTTATGACAGATGCTGAGTGTGAGGTTCCAGAGGTTCCATCCACTTCCCCTCCCAAGGAGGACCTGACAACCACACCGGCCCCTGCTCCCCAGGAGTCCCAGTCCCGTAAACGCCCACTCATAGTCAGGGTGTTACACGCTCTCTCCAGAGCCATCTCCAAACCATTCAGAGGAGCTTCTGGGAAGAAGAATTAGCCAAATGCCTGATTTTATTAATATTATATTTTAATCAGAGCCTTTATTTAATAAAACATTACTGCATTGATTTCTGTCTATAGTAGTCTTCATGTATGTGCAAGATAACGGTAAAGTACTTCAAACCACATAGTCAAAAGTATTCATAGTGAAGTACCGTTTATGATTATTGATTGTGGAAATACACATAATACAGAAAAGTTGTTGTCACATACAAAGACAGACATAAAGGAGAACTCCGTAGACCAGTCACATTCTCAAGCCATAACTAAATCCATGAATGGATCTCCTATAAGATGACAGGAGAACATTTGTAACACTTTCTATGAATCCAGGCTCTGTCGCAGCCGGCCGCGACCGGGAGACTCATGGGCGACGCACAATTGGCCCAGCGTCGTCCAGGGTAGGGGAGGGAATGGCCGGCAGGGATGTAGCTCAGTTGATAGAGCATGGCGTTTGCAAGCAAAACCTCAAGACTTCCTTAGTATTTGATTTTGTGCACCAGCTGTTGTTTACAAATATACACAGACCGCCACCCCTTGTCTTACCGGAGTCAGCCGCTCTTTCCTGCCGATGTAGCGTATATCCCGTCAGCTGTATGTTGTCCATGTCGTCCTTCAGCCACGACTTGGTGAAACATAAGATATTACAGTTTTTAATGTCCCGTTGGTAGGATAACCGTAATCGTAGGTCTTCTAATTTATTTTCAAATGATTGAACATTGGCTAATAGGATTGATTGAAGAGGCAGTTTACTTGCTCGCCGTCGGATTCTTACAAGGCACCCTGACCTACGTCCACGATATCTCCGTCTCTTTCTCCTGCGAATGACGGGGATTTGGTCCTTGTCGGGTGTCTGTAGGATATCCTTCGCGTCCGACTCGTTGAAGAAAAAATCTTCGTCCAATATGAGGTGAGTAATCGCTATCCTGATATCCAGAAGCTCTTTCTGGTTATAAGAGACGATGACAGAAACATTATGTACAGAATAAATTACAAATAACGCGAAAAAACACACATTATAGTACAATTGGTTAGAGGGCTGTAAAACGGCAGCCATCTTCTCCGGCGCCATCTCCCCAGATGCCTTTAAACAGCTTGGAAAATCACCCCCACAGCATGATGCTGCCACCCCCGTGCTTCACGGTTGGGAGGGTGATCTTCGACTTGCAAGCAACCCCCTTTTTCCTCCAAACATAACAATGGTCATTATGGCCAAACAGTTCTATTTTTGTTTCATCAGACCAGAGGACATTTCTCCAAAAAGTACGATCTTTGTCCCCATATGCAGTTGCAAACCGTAGTCTGGCTTTTCTATGGCGGTTTTGGAGCAGTGCCTTCTTCCTTGCTGATTGACCTTTCAGTACCTTTTGTACCTGTTTCCTCCAGCATCTTCACAAGGTCCTTTACTGTTGTTCTGGGATTTATTTGCATTTTTCGCACCAAAGTACGTTCATCTCTAGGAGACAGAACGCGTCTCCTTCCTGAGCGGTATGACGGCTGCGTGGTCCCATGGTGTTTATACTTACGTACTATTGTTTGTACAGATGAACGTGGTACCTTCAGATGTTTGGAAATTGCTCCCAAGGATGAACCATACTTGTGTACGTCTACACATTTTTTTTTTGAGGTCTTGGCTGATTTCTTTTGATTTTCCCATGATGTCAAGCAAAGTGGCACAGAGTTTGAAGGTAGGCCTGGAAATATATCCACAGGTACACCTCCAATTGACTCAAACAATGTCAATTAGCCTATCAGAAGCGTCTAAAGCCATTTTCTGGAATTTTCCAAGCTGTTTAAAGGCACAATCAACTTAGTGTATGTAAACTTCTGACCAACTGGAATTGTGATACAGTGAATTATAAGTGAAATAATCAGTCTGTAAACAATTGTTGGAAAAATTACTTGTGTCATGCACAAATTAGATGTCCTAACCGACTTGCCAAAACTATAGTTTGTTAACATGACATTTGTGGAGTTGTTGAAAAACGAGTTTTAATGACTCCAACCTAAGTGTATGTCAACTTCCGACTTCAACTGTATGTCTCCTTTACTATGTGACTAGCTCTCAGCACGTCTCAGATATCACTGGGGTAATAGAATAGGACTACACTACAAAAAGACTGAAAAGGAAATTGAAAGTGATGTCAGACAGATGACAGGAGGGATATTGTAAAGACATCAGCTCTGGGATACAAAGTCTCATCTTCTCAGAACTGGAGTCATAATATTTCACTTTACTGCTGAGGGTGCAGAGTGTTAAACACACACACGGACGGGCGGACGGACGGACGGGCGGACGGACGGACGGCTATGATGACACACCAAATGATGACCACCAGTCAGAGACCACTATGATGACACAACAAATGATGACCACCAATCAGAGACCTCTAAAATGACACACCAAATGATGACCACCAATCACAGACCACTATGATGACACACCAAATGATGACCACCAATCAGAGACCACTATGATGACACACCAAATGATGACCACCAGTCAGACACCACTATGATGACACACCAAATGATGACCACCAATCAGAGACCACTATGATGACACACCAAATGATGACCACCAATCAGAGACCACTATGATGACACACCAAATGATGACCACCAATCAGAGACCACTATGATGACACACCAAATGATGACCACCAATCAGAGACCACTATGATGACACACCAAATGATGACCACCAATCAGAGACCACTATGATGACACACCAAATGATGACCACCAATCAGAGACCACTATGATGACACACCAAATGATGACCACCAATCAGAGACCACTATGATAACACACCAAATGCGTTTGATGGATCCTTTTTGTGTTCTTCTAATGCCTCTTAAGGGGACAGTAATCAAAATGTAACTGAAAGTAATCAGATTACATTACTGAGTTTGGGTAATCCAAAAGTTACGTTACTGATTACAATTTTGGACAGGCAACAAGTAACTGACATCATCTTCTGCACATCTATCACTCCAGTGTTAATACTAAATTGTAATTATTTTGCACTATGGCCTATTTATTGCCTTACCTCCATAACTTACTACATTTGCACACACTGTATATAGATTTTCTATTGTGTTATTGACTGTACATTTTGTTTATCCCATATGTAACTCTGTGTTGTTGTTGTTTTTATCGCACTGCTTTGCTTTATCTTGGCCAGGTCGCAGTTGTAAATGAGAACTTGTTCTCAACTGGCTTACCTGGTTAAATAAAGGTGAAATAAAACAAAAAAAAACTGTAACACACACTATATTACAAACAAACACGATGAAACACTGCCACCTAGTGCTCATTAAACAGTTTAGCGGTATGAACAGACGCACTCTTGAACCATTCTATTGTCTGGTATGGACTTTAATCTATGGATTAATCTAAAATCCAAAATCAATGTGTAATCTATGGATAAAGATCAAGTTTGAGTAAGATAGTATCTCTCTCTCTCTCTCTCTCTCTCTCTCTCTCTCTCTCACTCTCTCACTCTCTCTCTCTCCAGTCTATCTCTCTCCAGTCTATCTCTCTCCAGTCTCTAGAGAGAGAGAGAGAGAGAGAGACTGGAGAGATAGAGACTGGAGAGAGAGACAGAGAGAGAGAGAGAAAAAGAGAGAGAGAAAAATAGAGAGAGAGAGAGAGATGGCGAGAGAGAGAGAAAGAGAGAGAGAGAAAGAGAGAGAGAGATGGCGATTGAGAGAGAGAGAGAGAGAGAGAGAGAGAGAGAGAGAGAGGGAGAGGGAGAGAGAGAGAGAGAGAGAGATGGCAAGAGAGAGAGAGAGAGAGAGAGAGAGACTGGAGAGATAGAGACTGGAGAGAGAGACAGAGAGAGAGAGAGAAAAAGAGAGAGAGAAAAAGAGAGAGAGAGAGAGATGGCGAGAGAGAGAGAGAAAGAGAGAGAGAAAGAGAGAGAGAGATGGCGATTGAGAGAGAGAGAGAGAGAGAGGAGAGAGAGAGAGAGAGAGAGAGAGAGAGATGGCAAGAGAGAGAGAGAGAGAGAGAGAGAGAGATACTATTCAAAAAATTTCAAATAGAGCAGCAGCTAATGAAAAAATGAGTTTTTAGAGTGAAGTACATCGGAAAAAAACCAAAAGAAAACTGCAAGACTGAATAAGAGACAAAACAAGCAACAAACAAAGAAAGGCTTTTGAAAAAGTAACTATTTTTCATAAAACTGTACAGTTATCTTAGCTAGCTGAATTGTTTACCAGTTGCTAAGCAGTTGCTAGGGACTCTCCTGGAAGAAGCTAGCTAGCTAACAAAGAATATCTAGTTAACTGAAGAAAAGAAAGACAAAATAAGACAAAATAAGGACAGAAGACAAATGACATCAAAGTAAAACAGTCCTCTAAAAGACACAAGAGAGAATAATACAAGAAACAACGCTTCTATTGCAACATTGTGTGAAATTGTTTACCCACCAGACATCCAGACGGAGAAAGCTAAGAAAAGTTTCAAAGGTTTGATGATGGAACAGAACCATGAATGCCTGTTTGCAGATCTTACCAGTTGCAAAACAAGAGCAAATGTAATATTTAATACCAAACAAGGGCACATATGAAAAAGGGTTATTTGCAACAATTTCCCTTTCTCAAAAAAGAGAGGCATCAGCCAAGGATGTCTTTTAAATTAAGATTAATATTTGATCAAAGTTTGTGAGTTTTTTTATTTATATAAATATATATATGTCTATTATTTATATCATAGACAATGTGGGTATCAATAGATTTAGAGATGAAGACATGTTGAAATTAAATCTCCTTAACATATTTTACCTCGACTTAGATTATACATTTGTTTTCTACTTTAAAAGTGTGTGTTTAGTTAATCAAAGTGTATGCCATGTAGCGTTTCCATAGAGTAACTGCAATACTACTTTGGTAGTCAAATCACCTCATCATCACTTCCTTGTCCTTTTGTTGTCCCTTGAAAGGTACAGCACTGCCTGTGTACTCTCAGAAGCAAATTGTGCACATTATTTCAGACTCATTGAAATTAACCTAGACACAAACACAGTTCTTTCATAGATATTATCCTCTAAATGAAATCTCTCAAACATGTCTGGATTGGCTAATTATTGTGCTTTAACAATTGTTAACAAAAACAATGTTTCCCTTGAGTTACACTGTAATGTTTGGGAGCACAGATTTTTTCTGATTTTAACTTGTAAGATGGTCCTTAAAGTTAGACTCCTTAATTGATACATACATTTTTGGACTTATAAATTAATTACATATATTGCCTTCACAAAGTATTCACACCCCTTGACTTTTTCCACATTTGGTTGTGTTACAAAGTGGGATTAAAATGGATTTCATTGAAAATAAATGTAAATTAACTACACAAAATACTCTGTACTGTCAAAGTGGAAGAAAAATTATAAGACTTGAAAATGTTTTATGAAAAAATAAAAAACCAACATATCTTGATTAGATAGAGAAGTATTAAACACCCTAAGTCAATACATGTTAAAATCACCTTTGGCAGCGAATACAGCTGTAAGTCTTTCTGTATTAGTCTCTAAGAGCCTTCCACACCTGGATTGTGCAACATTGGCCCATTATTATTGAAATTGATTGTTGATCATTGCTAGACAACCATTTTCAGGTCTTGCAGTACATTTTCAAACAGGTTTAAGTGAAAACTGTAACTCTGAAACGCAGGAACATTCACTGTCTTCTTGGTAAGCAACTCCAGTGTAGATTTGGCCTTGTGTTTTAGGTTATTGTCCTGCTGAAAAGTGAATTCATCTCCCAGTGTCTGGTGGAAAGCAGACTGAACCAGGTTTTCCTCTAGGATTTTGCCTGTGCTTAGCTCCATTCTGTTTCTTTTTTTGTCCTGAAAAACTTCCCAGTCCTTAACGATTACAAGCATAGCCATAACATGATGCAGCCACCACTATGCTTGGAAATATGGAGGGTGCTACTCAGTAACGTGTTGTATTGGATTTGCCCCAAACATAACACTTTTTATTCAGGACAAAAAGTTTGCAGTATTACTTTAGTGCCTTGTTGCAAACAGGATGCATGTTTTGGAATATTTTTATTCCAGGCTTCCTTCTTTTCACTCTGTCAGTTAGGTTTTTATTGTGGTGTAACTACAATGTTGTTGGTCCATCCTCAGTCTTTTCCTATCACAGCCATTAAACTCCGTAAGTGTTTTAAAGTCACCATTGGTCAATCCCTGAGCGGTTTCCTTCCTTCAATGTCTGCTTTAAAAATGTGTACCCATCTACCAAAAGGTGCCTTTCTGTGTGAGGCATTGGAAAACCTCCCAGGTCTTTGTGGTTGAATCTGTGTTTGAAATTCACTGCTCGACTGAGGGACCTTACAGATAACCCACTACTAATGGACAGTCCACCACCTCCCCACCTACCACCACTAACGGACAGTCCACCACCTCACCATCTACCACTACTAATGGACAGTCCACCAGCTCACCACCTACCACTACTAATGGACTGTCCACAACCTCCCCACCTACCACTACTAATGGACAGTCCACCACCTCACCACATACCACCACTAATGGACAGTCCACCAACTCACCACTTACCACTACTAATGGACAGTTCACCACCTCACCACCTACCACTACTACTGGACAGTCCACCACCTCACCACCTACCACTACTAACGGACAGTCCACCACCTCACCACCTACCACTACTTATGGACAGTCCACCACCTCACCACCTACCACTACTAATGGACAGTCCACCACCTCACCACCTACCACTACTAATGGACAGTCCATCACCTCACCACCTACCACTACTAATGGACAGTCCACGACACCACCACCTACAACTCCTAATGGACAGTCCACCACCTCACCACCTACCACTACTAAAGACAGTCCACCACCTCACCACCTACCACTACTAATGGACAGTCCACCACCTCACCACCTACCACTACTTATGGACAGTCCACCACCTCACCACCTACTACTACTAATGGACAGTCCACGACACCACCACCTACCACTACTAATGGACAGTCCACAACACCACCACCTACCACTACTAATTGACAGTCCACCAACTCACCACCTACCACTACTAACGGACAGTCCATCACCACACCACCTACCACTACTAACGGACTGTCCACCACCTCACCACCTAAAACTTCTAATGGACAGTCCACAACCTCACCACCTACCACTACTAATGGACAGTCCACCACCTCACCATCTACCACTACTAATGGACAGTCCACCACCTCACCTCCTACCACTACTAATGGAGAGTCCACCACCTCACCACCTACCACTACTAATGGACAGTCCACCAACTCACCACCTACCACTACTAACGGACAGTCCACCACCACACCACCTACCACTACTAACGGACAGTCCACCACCTCACAACCTACCACTTCTAATGGACAGTCCACCACCTCACCTCCTACCACTACTAATGGACAGTTCCCCACCTCACCACCTACCACTACTAATGGACAGTCCACTACCACACCACCTACCACTACTAATGGACAGTCCACGACCTCACCACCTACCACTACTAATGGACAGTCCACCACCACACCACCTACCACTACTAATGGACAATCCACCACCACACCACCTACCACTACTAATGGACAGTCCCCCAACTCACCACCTACCACTAGTAATGGACAGTGCACCACCTCATCACCTACCACTACTAATGGACAATCCACCACCTCACCACCTACCACTAGTAATGGACAGTGCACCACCTCATCACCTACCACTACTAATGGACAGTCCACCACCTCACCACCTACCACTACTAACACAGAGTCCACCACCACACCACCTACCACTACTAATGGACAGTCCACCACCACACCACATACAACTACTAATGGACAGTCCCCCAACTCACCACCTACCACTACTAATGGACAGTCCACCACCTCACCACTTTCCACTACTAATGGAGAGTCCACCCCCTCACCTCCTACCACAACTAATGGACAGTCCACCACCTCACCTCCTACCACTACTAATGGACAGTCCCCCACCTCACCACCTACCACTACGAATGGACAATCCACCACCACACCACCTACCACTACTAATGGACAGTCCCCCAACTCACCACCTACCACTAGTAATGGACAGTGCACCACCTCATCACCTACCACTACTAATGGACAATCCACCACCACACCACCTACCACTACTAATGGACAGTCCCCCAACTCACCACCTACCACTAGTAATGGACAGTGCACCACCTCATCACCTACCACTACTAATGGACAATCCACCACCTCACCACCTACCACTAGTAATGGACAGTGCACCACCTCATCACCTACAACTACTAATGGACAGTCCACCACCTCACCACCTACCACTACTAACAGAGAGTCCACCACCACATCACCTACCACTACTAATGGACAGTCCACCACCTCACCACTTTCCACTACTAATGGCCAGTCCACCCCCTCACCTCCTACCACAACTAATGGACAATCCACCACCTCACCACCTACCACTACTAATGGACAGTCCACCAACTCAAAACCTACCACTACTAACGGACAGTCCACCACCACACCACCTACCACTACTAATGGACAGTCCACCACCTCACCACCTACCACTACTAATAGACAGTCCACCACCTCACCACCTACCACTACTGACGGACAGTCCACCACCTCACCACCTACCACTACTAATGGACAGTCCACCACCTCACCTCCTACCACTACTAATGGACAGTCCCCCACCTCACCACCTACCACTACTAATGGACAGTCCACTACCACACCACCTACCACTACTAATGGACAGTCCACGACCTCACCACCTACCACTACTAATGGACAGTCCACCACCACACCACCTACCACTACTAATGGACAATCCACCACCACACCAACTACCACTACTAATGGACAGTCCCCCAACTCACCACATACCACTAGTAATGGACAGTGCACCACCTCATCACCTACCACTACTAATGGACAATCCACAACCTCACCACCTACCACTAGTAATGGACAGTGCACCACCTCAACACCTACCACTACTAATGGACAGTCCACCACCTCACCACCTACCACTACTAACAGAGAGTCCACCACCACACCACCTACACTACTAATGGACAGTCCACCACCACACCACCTACCACTACTAATGGACAGTCCACCACCACACCACATACAACTACTAATGGACAGTCCCCCAACTCACCACCTACCACTACTAATGGACAGTCCACCACCTCACCACTTTCCACTACTAATGGACAGTCCACCCCCTCACCTCCTACCACAACTAATGGACAGTCCACCACCTCACCTCCTACCACTACTAATGGACAGTCCCCCACCTCACCACCTACCACTACTAATGGACAGTCCACTACCACACCACCTACCACTACAAATGGACAGTCCACCACCACACCACCTACCACTACTAATGGACAATCCACCACCACACCACCTACCACTACTAATGGACAGTCCCCCAACTCACCACCTACCACTAGTAATGGACAGTGCACCACCTCATCACCTACCACTACTAATGGACAATCCACCACCTCACCACCTACCACTAGTAATGGACAGTGCATCACCTCATCACCTACAACTACTAATGGACAGTCCACCACCTCACCACCTACCACTACTAACAGAGAGTCCAACACCACACCACCTACCACTACTAATGGACAGTCCACCACCACACCACCTACCACTACTAATGGACAGTCCACCACCACACCACATACAACTACTAATGGACAGTCCCCCAACTCACCATCTACCACTACTAATGGACAGTCCACCACCTCACCACTTTCCACTACTAATGGCCAGTCCACCCCCTCACCTCCTACTACAACTAATGGACAATCCACCACCTCACCACCTACCACTACTAATGGACAATCCACCAACTCAAAACCTACCACTACTAACGGACAGTCCACCACCACACCACCTACCACTACTAATGGACAGTCCACCACCTCACCACCTACCACTACTAATAGACAGTCCACCACCTCACCACCTACCACTACTGACGGACAGTCCACCACCTCACCACCTACCACTACTAATGGACAGTCCACCACCTCACCACCTACCACTACTAATGGACAGTCCACCACCTCACCACCTACCACTACTAATGGGGAGTGGTAGGCAGGAAGTGTATGTGACCGCTAGCTATGTCCCTTCCGTCTTCAAGAGAGCGAGAGTTGCACCCTTTCTCAAAAAACCAACACTCGATCCCTCTGATGTCAACAACTACAGACCAGTATCCCTTCTTTCTTTTCTCTCCAAAACTATTGAGCGTGCAGTCTCTAGCCAACTCTCTTGCTATCTCTCTCAGAATGACCTTCTTGATCCAAACCAGTCAGGTTTCAAGACTTGTCATTCAACTGAGACTGCTCTTCTCTGTGTCACGGAGGCTCTCCGCACTGCTAAAGCTAACTCTCTCTCCTCTGCTCTTATCCTTCTAGACCTGTCTGCTGCCTTTGATACTGTGAACCATCAGATCCTCCTCTCCACCCTCTCCGAGCTGGGCATCTCCGGCGCGGCTCACTCTTGGATTGCGTCCTACCTGACCGGTCGCTCCTACCAAGTGGCGTGGCGAGAAGCTGTCTCCGCACCACGTGCTCTCACCACTGGTGTCCCCCAGGGCTCAGTTCTAGGCCCTCTCCTATTCTCGCTATACACCAAGTCACTTGGCTCTGTCATATCCTCACATGGCCTCTCCTATCATTGCTACGCTGACGATACACAACTAATCTTCTCCTTTCCCCCTTCTGATAACCAGGTGGCGAATCGCATCTCTGCATGTCTGGCAGACATATCAGTATGGATGATGGATCACCACCTCAAGCTGAACCTTGGCTAGACGGAGCTGCTCTTCCTCCCGGGGAAGGACTGCCCGTTCCATGATCTCGCCATCACGGTTGACAACTCCTTTGTGTCCTCCTCCCAGAGTGCGAAGAGCCTTGGCGTGACCCTGGACAACACCCTGTCGTTCTCTGCTAACATCAAGGCGGTGACCCGATCCTGTAGGTTCATGCTCTACAACATTCGGAGAGTACGACCCTGCCTTACACAGGAAGCGGCACAGGTCCTAATCCAGGCACTTGTCATCTCCCGTCTGGATTACTGCAACTCGCTGTTGGCTGGGCTCCCTGCCTGTGCCATTAAACCCCTACAACTCATCCAGAATGCCGCAGCCCGCCTGGTGTTCAACCTTCCCAAGTTCTCTCACGTCACCCCGCTCCTCCGCACACTCCACTGGCTTACAGTTGAAGCTCGCATCTGTTACAAGACCATGGTGCTTGCCTATGGAGCTGTGAGGGGAACGGCACCTCCGTACCTTCAGGCTCTGATCAGTCCCTACACCCAAACGTGTGCATTGCGTTCATCCACCTCTGGCCTGCTGGCTCCCCTTCCTCTGCGGAAGCATAGTTCCCGCTCAGCCCAGTCAAAACTGTTCGCTGCTCTGGCACCCCAATGGTGGAACAAGCTCCCTCACGACGTCAGGACAGCGGAGTCACTCACCACCTTCAGGAGACATTTGAAACCCCACCTCTTTAAGGAATACCTGGGATAGGATGAAGTAATCCTTCTACCCCCACCTTACCCCAACCCCCCCCAACCCCCCCCCCCCCCAGAGCAGCGAACAGTTTTGACTGGGCTGAGCGGGAACTATGCTTCCGCAGAGGAAGGGGAGCCAGCAGGCCAGAGGTGGATGAACGCAATGCACACGTTTGGGTGTAGGGACTGATCAGAGCCTGAAGGTACGGAGGTGCCGTTCCCCTCACAGCTCCATAGGCAAGCACCATGGTCTTGTAACAGATGCGAGTAACAGATGCGAGCTTCCACACCACATACAACTACTAATGGACAGTCCCCCAACTCACCACCTACCACTACTAATGGACAGTCCACCACCTCACCACTTTCCACTACTAATGGACAGTCCACCCCCTCACCTCCTACCACAACTAATGGACAGTCCACCACCTCACCTCCTACCACTACTAATGGACAGTCCCCCACCTCACCACCTACCACTACTAATGGACAGTCCACTACCACACCACCTACCACTACAAATGGACAGTCCACCACCACACCACCTACCACTACTAATGGACAATCCACCACCACACCACCTACCACTACTAATGGACAGTCCCCCAACTCACCACCTACCACTAGTAATGGACAGTGCACCACCTCATCACCTACCACTACTAATGGACAATCCACCACCTCACCACCTACCACTAGTAATGGACAGTGCATCACCTCATCACCTACAACTACTAATGGACAGTCCACCACCTCACCACCTACCACTACTAACAGAGAGTCCAACACCACACCACCTACCACTACTAATGGACAGTCCACCACCACACCACCTACCACTACTAATGGACAGTCCACCACCACACCACATACAACTACTAATGGACAGTCCCCCAACTCACCATCTACCACTACTAATGGACAGTCCACCACCTCACCACTTTCCACTACTAATGGCCAGTCCACCCCCTCACCTCCTACTACAACTAATGGACAATCCACCACCTCACCACCTACCACTACTAATGGACAATCCACCAACTCAAAACCTACCACTACTAACGGACAGTCCACCACCACACCACCTACCACTACTAATGGACAGTCCACCACCTCACCACCTACCACTACTAATAGACAGTCCACCACCTCACCACCTACCACTACTGACGGACAGTCCACCACCTCACCACCTACCACTACTAATGGACAGTCCACCACCTCACCACCTACCACTACTAATGGACAGTCCACCACCTCACCACCTACCACTACTAATGGGGAGTGGTAGGCAGGAAGTGTATGTGACCGCTAGCTATGTCCCTTCCGTCTTCAAGAGAGCGAGAGTTGCACCCTTTCTCAAAAAACCAACACTCGATCCCTCTGATGTCAACAACTACAGACCAGTATCCCTTCTTTCTTTTCTCTCCAAAACTATTGAGCGTGCAGTCTCTAGCCAACTCTCTTGCTATCTCTCTCAGAATGACCTTCTTGATCCAAACCAGTCAGGTTTCAAGACTTGTCATTCAACTGAGACTGCTCTTCTCTGTGTCACGGAGGCTCTCCGCACTGCTAAAGCTAACTCTCTCTCCTCTGCTCTTATCCTTCTAGACCTGTCTGCTGCCTTTGATACTGTGAACCATCAGATCCTCCTCTCCACCCTCTCCGAGCTGGGCATCTCCGGCGCGGCTCACTCTTGGATTGCGTCCTACCTGACCGGTCGCTCCTACCAAGTGGCGTGGCGAGAAGCTGTCTCCGCACCACGTGCTCTCACCACTGGTGTCCCCCAGGGCTCAGTTCTAGGCCCTCTCCTATTCTCGCTATACACCAAGTCACTTGGCTCTGTCATATCCTCACATGGCCTCTCCTATCATTGCTACGCTGACGATACACAACTAATCTTCTCCTTTCCCCCTTCTGATAACCAGGTGGCGAATCGCATCTCTGCATGTCTGGCAGACATATCAGTATGGATGATGGATCACCACCTCAAGCTGAACCTTGGCTAGACGGAGCTGCTCTTCCTCCCGGGGAAGGACTGCCCGTTCCATGATCTCGCCATCACGGTTGACAACTCCTTTGTGTCCTCCTCCCAGAGTGCGAAGAGCCTTGGCGTGACCCTGGACAACACCCTGTCGTTCTCTGCTAACATCAAGGCGGTGACCCGATCCTGTAGGTTCATGCTCTACAACATTCGGAGAGTACGACCCTGCCTTACACAGGAAGCGGCACAGGTCCTAATCCAGGCACTTGTCATCTCCCGTCTGGATTACTGCAACTCGCTGTTGGCTGGGCTCCCTGCCTGTGCCATTAAACCCCTACAACTCATCCAGAATGCCGCAGCCCGCCTGGTGTTCAACCTTCCCAAGTTCTCTCACGTCACCCCGCTCCTCCGCACACTCCACTGGCTTACAGTTGAAGCTCGCATCTGTTACAAGACCATGGTGCTTGCCTATGGAGCTGTGAGGGGAACGGCACCTCCGTACCTTCAGGCTCTGATCAGTCCCTACACCCAAACGTGTGCATTGCGTTCATCCACCTCTGGCCTGCTGGCTCCCCTTCCTCTGCGGAAGCATAGTTCCCGCTCAGCCCAGTCAAAACTGTTCGCTGCTCTGGCACCCCAATGGTGGAACAAGCTCCCTCACGACGTCAGGACAGCGGAGTCACTCACCACCTTCAGGAGACATTTGAAACCCCACCTCTTTAAGGAATACCTGGGATAGGATGAAGTAATCCTTCTACCCCCACCTTACCCCAACCCCCCCCCCCCCCCCCCCCCCCCCCCCCCCCCCCCCCCCCCCTAAAAAAAAACATAAAAAAAAAAAACATTGTAAAGTGGTTGTACTACTGGCTATAAGGTGAATGCACCTATTTGTAAGTCGCTCTGGATAAGAGCGTCTGCTAAGTGACGTAAATGTAAATGTAAATGTAAATGTAATGGACAGTCGACCACCTCACCACCTACCACCACTAATGGACAGTCCACCACCTACCACCTACCACTACTAATGGACAGTCCACCACCTCACCACCTACCACTACTAATGGACAGTCCACCACCTCACCACCTACCACTACTAATAGACTGTCCACCACCTCACCACCTACCACTTCTAATGGACAGTCCACCACCTACCACCTACCACTACTAATGGACAGTCCACCACCACACCACCTACCACTACTAATGGACAGTCCACCACCTCACCACCTACCACTACTAATAGACTGTCCACCACCTCACCACCTACCACTTCTAATGGACAGTCCACCACCTCACCTCCTACCACTACTAATGGAGAGTCCACCACCTCACAACCTACCACTACCAACGGACAATCCAGCACCTCACCACCTACCACTACTAATGGACAGTCCACCACCTTCACCAACCACAACAACTAATGGACAGTCCACCACCATACCACCTACCACAACTAATGGACAGTCCACCACCACACCACCTACCACTACTAATGAACAGTCCACCACCTCACCACCTACCACTACTAATGGACAGTCCACCACCTCACCACCTACCACAACTAATGGACAGTCCACCACCACACCACCTACCACTACTAATGAACAGTCCACCACCTCACCACCTACCTCTACTAATGGACAGTCCACCACCTCACTACCTACCACTACTAATGGACAGTCTACCACCTCACTACCTACCACCACTATTGGACAGTCCACTACCACACTACCTACCACTACTAATGGACAGTCCACCACCTCACCACCTACCACTACTAATGGACAGTCCACTACCAAACTACCGACCACTACTAATGGACAGTCCACCACCTCACCACCAACCTCAACTTCCAGCGGACAACTGACCTCATCAGGTCCCACCTCCCCAGACAGGAAGCCCACATCTTCCCCCTGTAGTTCAACTTCTCCACTCCATCCTGGTGAGTGTCAGACATGGAGCTACATTCTCTACCAATCTGCACAAATGTGTACAAGTGACAATTGTTGGGCTTTTCATGGCAGATAAGACCGTCAGTGTATGTGTATTTGTGGTATTGTGTTTATGAACTTGCATTTACATGTGTGCAATTTCATGTTTGTGTTTTGTCCATGCAGATTACCTGCACTACTTCAACGAGTCCAAGAGCTGGATCAATGCCCTGGAGTTCTGTAAAAGTCGTGGCTCAACGTCCAACCTGTTGCACATCACCAACCAGACTGTGCAGGCTGACGTGACCCAGCTCCTGGCCAACGTGGAGCTTCCATGTGAGTGAGTGTGGATTGGTCTGGAGCGGTCCATCTTTGAGTGGAGCGCCCCCTGGCTGTGGACCAGTAGTGATGTTGAGAAGGTGGTGAAGTACAGAGAGTGGCATAGCTGCTTCCCCCTCAACCCCATCAATTACCACTGTGGTAAGATGGTCCGGGTTGGTAATGGAGAACTGAAGTGGCTGGATGCTTCCTGTCATCAGGAATTACCCTTCATCTGTGAAGGTGCGTTGCTCAACTTTTGAGCTCCTATTTTAGGGCTTGTTAATAAGTGGGGTGGAACATTCAGAACATTGCAGATAGACAAATATTACATAGAACTGTTATGGTTTACTGTGGAATAGAGATTGACTGTCTTGACTATCATGTCAGCTCTATGCAATGTATTACTTTATGCAATGCTCTGATTATACCTCCCTATTGAATAAGGCTCAACCCACATCCCAGACATCCACCCCTCTACAGTTGGCTACTATCTGCACTGCTCTTTACTCCCTTTAACTCCCTCCCTTTTACATAGTCTAGACTCATTCTACTAGTAATAGTCTTTTGAATCAGCCAAAACATAACGGCAAGGCCTGGTCATATAAGATAGATCCATGTCCTCTTATCCTGTGTATGATGTTTCAACAGATCTCCACTAGAGGGCTCTCCATGGCAGCCTGGACATTCTGCAGACAGACACCACACTGATCTGCCAGAGAGACTATCACTCATGGTCTGGAAGGAATCAGCATTTTAATTCGTTATATTATTACACCACTATTACTATTATTAATATTATTACTACTTTAACTTATTATTATCATCTCTATTACATGATATTACTTAATGATACTGTACTTACACATACTGACTCATAAGCATTGTAATTTGACCTATAATTTACTGTAATACTTTGATTATTTAAAAATAGAGTAAAGAAAGGTAAAGTAATAGTTATTAACTGAAAATGTAGTATTTAACTCCTGTGTGATCTGTACTGTTTGAGAACACTATTTAGTTAGAATGTAATTATTGTTATTTTGTATTTCCTTTCATCTTTGTTCTGAGTAAACATCCATTTAGTGTTTGATCAGTGTGGAATTTCATTCTTCATAGAAAGTGCATTGAGTGATGAATCAAAAGCAATTAAAATGTTCATAATTTAACCCTAAGATTTGAGAGGTATTTAGTGATGTCTAGTCTAAAGCGACTTTATGAATATTTTCAGCAGGAAAACGAGTCCATCTCAAATGTCAGCAACAATGAACCTGGTATCTCAGAAAACAACTTTTGGCCTAGTACTGTAATTAGATTTTCAATGGGGCGAGATGTCTGTGACATCTGTAATGTTGACACACAATTGCACTGATGGGCTATATTTATGCAACACTGCTCTCCAAACCATAAACTCAAATCCATTTTTCCCAGGTGCAGCCCCTGACCTCTTCTTTAGCAAGCAGTCCTTGGATGAGTCCTTCACCAACACCTGAGCAGTAGACCCATGTGAGTATTTATGCTTTTATACCAGTGGCGGTTGGTGCCAGTTATGATGAGGGAGGACACATTTTTTTTTCATGAGCATGGCCTTATTCATATTCCATTAACCCAGTTCAATGTAACATCGATAAGTTTAGGCTACTACATAATACTGAAATGTTCCCTATATCCATCATGAGGTTGCTACAACCTAGCCTATGAATGAAAGTTTACGATGTAGGTGCACACAGGTCGAGAGAAAAATGTGAGATGACAGACAGTGACTCATGGACAGACAGTGACACTTTCAATACCGCCTTGCACACTCTTGCCTGCATATAGCTTATCTAGGGTGTAATCATTAGTCCAACAGTTGCAAACAAGAGTTTCTATTGGACATATTCAGGTATTTTTATCCCCATTTCATTTGCTTCCGTTTAAGAAACATTTTTCAACAGAATCGGCGGACTGAATACACCCCTGATCACGTATAAACACAGTTCACTTTCATAGAAGCCACTTGTATTCATTCTAGCCTTTATGCACTCTCCTCCTCTCACCTTTTCCCTTCGTTTGTGGACTTCAATGAACAAAACATCAGCTGTAAGTGACGAAGCAAAAAAACTTTTCCAAACCATGTCATAACCGCTACACACAGCCTATGTCATTGTCCCCATATTAGCTAAAGTAACGTCCTAGTCAACATAGCTAATAGAACTAATGCGTTAGTAAACCCGCTACAATCATGCAGTAACATTACAGTGTATAGTCACTAAGCAGTTACACCGGCGGGCCCCGGTGGCAATAAATTAATAAAACCAAAAGCTTACCTTGACTTGGAAGAGTTCCAGTGTTGTGTTGGAGAGACTTAGCCAGCTAACTAACATAGCATGCCTCTTTTTGAGCCAGGTGTTTGAGTAACTAAACTAGCCATCTGCATTTGCTAGCTAAGTAAGTGAAACTGAAAGTAAAAAATAAAATAAAAAGACGAAATCTCTCTGTCTTTCTTGCTCCTCCTTCATTTTTGAAGAAATTAATTTGTTGAAAACTCTTCAACTATTGTCTTTCTCTCTCTTTGAGTGAACAACTCACCACATTTTATGCACTGCAGTGCTAGTTAGCTGTAGCTTATGCTTTCAGTACTAGATTCATTCTCTGATCCTTTGATTGTGTGTACAACATGTCAGCTCATACTGCAAGAGCTCTGCTATGATGGAAGACATGCTCCGGAAGTTGTCATAATTATTGTGTGAGTCTATGGAAGGGGGTGAAAACCAACAGCCTCCTAGGTTTTGTATTGAAGTCAATGTACCAAGAGGAGGACGGAAGCTAGCTGTCCTCCGGATACACCATTGTGCTACCCTACAGAGTGCTGTTGAGGCTACTGTAGATCTTCATTGCAAAACTTTAATTTAATTAATTATTTGGTGACGTGAATATATTTAGTATAGTTTTATCTAAAAAGGAAAACTTTTTCAATGTTTTACTATTAAAAGAAAATATGAAATTCACTGAGGAGGATGGTCCTCCCCTTCCTCTTCTGAGGAGCCCACTGTCATATAGCATATCCTTACATTTACATTTACATTTTAGTCATTTAGCAGACGCTCTTATCCAGAGCGACTTACAGTTAGTGAATACATATATATATTTTTTCATACTGGCCCCCCGTGGGAAACGAACC
Source organism: Coregonus lavaretus (assembly GCF_964263955.1). NCBI lineage: Eukaryota > Metazoa > Chordata > Actinopteri > Salmoniformes > Salmonidae > Coregonus > Coregonus lavaretus. The sequence goes on from NC_140000.1 coordinate 44,788,856, forward strand.
CACAACCCTGGCGTTGCAAACGCCATGCTCTATCAACTGAGCTACATCCCTGCCGGCCATTCCCTCCCCTACCCTGGGCCAATTGTGCGCCGCCCATGAGTCTCCCGGTCGCGGCCGGCTGCGACAGAGCCTGGATTCGAACCAGGATCTCTAGTGGCACAGTTAGCACTGTAATGCAGTGCCTTAGACCACTGTGCCACTCAGGAGACTATATCCTTAATGCTTTAGTGTAATCAATCTAATATTGTAATATTCAAACCTACGCTGACACCATAGACATGTGTTCCAGAGGCTGTGGCATTACCGCTAGACCAGCCAGGCCACAAGACTGCCATGTTATTGGCGTTATTGGGGTTTATATCTGTAAGACAGGTGCAAGGGGTGGCATTTTAGCCCCAATAGGGTCCCACTTTAACAAGCAGTGTCAGATGCCGGACACAGCAATGCTTCATGTTGTCTACACTACTGTCAGATGCCATCTCTCTCTCCCCAGTCTTACCAGGGATTAATGCAAATATATTTGCTCATGTGGTTTCTAATATCGGATAATATTTCCATAATGTTGAATATAGAACACAGAGGCTAGCTACTGCACACTTCCAAAGTAATTTTCAGCCTTTAAAGGATATTGGAAGAAAAGTTATATTTTTATAAATAAGCTGAATCTCATGTAAGTGGCTATCTCATCTTACCATTCATATGTCCCTCTAGAAAAGAGAAGCAAGCAGACCATTGTCAGGATGTCTCTGAAATCTAACTCAGGAGCTGACCTCAATGACCCAGTGGTTAAGGAACAGATGTTGGAGCAGGTACAGTAGTCCTACATCTCCCACATCAGAAATCAATGTCATGCTCACTCATTTCACTCTTCTCATATGATCTCAAGTTTATATTCCTATTGACCATATTAACAAACTCATATGTTTGATTAAAATAGGAGGGCTGCTGGCTTTATCTGGTTTGATCATATCTCATAGATCAGAAAGGAGTTTGCGAAGAATGGGAACTTCATCCTAGGCCTACGCTGGAGAGAACACTTGTACAGTGTGTTGTTAGGTTTTGCATCCCATTGACAGTATGGAAATGAAGTAAGGTGTTCATGAACTAATTCCAGTGACAGTCTTTGTACTGTTGTGTTTGTTTTCTAAGGTCAGTGTGGGTCTGGATGAAGACGACCAGCCATGATGATGCAGCAGGAGAGGGATGGGAGGTCCTAGAAAACTAAAATAGTCCATTATAAATAATATATTAAATAAGATTATTAAATAATTTTTAGTTTACGTTTTTCAAGTTATGAAAGTTAGCCTTTGCTTACGAAAGAAAAATAGGAATTATATTTATATTAGGCTAGATTTAGACTTTACAATGTTTTACTAATGTAATATCTAATTATAATCTTATTTTTTTGTTGGTGTTTGAATTGATTGTGATAATAAAGCTTGTTGTACGTAAGGGAAATTTGATTAGTGACGAAAAGAGGATTTTGACAACTTTCCGTGAGAGAGGGTAACATTTTTCATAATGAGAAGAATTATGTTACACACTCACTTATGGATGTAACTGTCCACATTCTTAAATAAAATATGTTTGATTAGTGACAACAGTATTACCATTTTCACCCACCAGCAAGAATTTTGAGATGGGGGCACAAATCAATGTATAATTATGTACCCATGTCATAAATCAACCACCATGAATCATTTAGCAAAGGTTCAAAGTATTTGACACCTTACATTTTATTTTCTATGTAGCTATTTAGCAAATGCATTTATCTAAACCACTAGTAGCAATGGGATCCTCAACACGGGGGCCCTTCAGGGGTGCGTGCTCAGTCCCCTCCTGTGCTCCCTGTTCACCCATGACTGCATGGCCAGGCACTACTCCAACACCATCATTAAATTTGCCGACGACACAACAGTGGTAGGCCTGATCACCGACAACGATGAGACATCCTATAGGGAGGAGGTCAGAGACCTGGCCGTGTGATGCCAGGATAACAACCTCTCCCTCAATGTGATCAAGACAAAGGAGATAGTTGTGGACTACAGGAAAAAGAGGACCGAGCACACCCCCATTCTCATTGACGGGACTGTAGTGGAGCAGGTTGAGAGCTTCAAGTTCCTTGGTGTCCACATCACCAACAAACTATCATGGTCCAAACACAGCAAGACAGTGGCGGCAGGTAGCTTAGTGGTTAAGAGCGTAGTGCCAGTAACCGAAAGATCGCTGGTTCTAATCCCAGAGCCGACTAGGTGAAAAATCTGTCGATGTGCCCTTGAGCAAGGCACTTAACCCTAATTGCTCCTGTAAGTCGCTCTGGATAAGAGCGTCTGCTAAATGACTCAAATGTCAAATGTAAAATGAAGAGGGCATGACAAAGCCTATTCCCCCTCAGGATACTGAAAAGATTTGGCATGGGTCCTCAGATCCTCAAAAGGTTCTACAGCTGCACCATCGAGAGCATCCTGACTGGTTGCATCACTGCTTGGTATGGCAACTGCTCGGCCTCCGACCACAAGGCAGTACAGAGGGTAGTGCGCACGGCCTAGTACATCACTGGGGCCAAGCTTCCTGCCATCCAGGACCTCTATACCAGGCGGTGTCAGAGGAAGGCCCTCAAAATTGTCAAAGACTCCAGCCACCCTAGTCATAGACTGTTCTCTCTGCGGTAGCGGAGCGCCAAGTATAGGTCCAAAATGCTTCTTAACAGCTTCTACCCATAAGACTCCTGAACAGCTAATCAAATGGCTAACCGGACTATTTGCATTGTCCCCCCCACCCCCACCCCCACCCCCTCTTTTACGCTGCTGGTACTCTCTGTTTATTATCTATGCATAGTCACTTTAACTCTACCTACATGTACATATTACCTCGACTAACCTGTGCCTCCGCACATTGACTCTGTATCGGTACCCCCTGTATATAGCCTCGCTACTCTTATTTTACTGCTGCTCTTTATTTATTTTTATTTTTATTTTTCATTTATTACGTATTTTTCTTAAAACTGCATTGTTGCTTAAGGGCTTGTAAGTAAGCATTTCACTATAAGGTCTACACCAGTTGTATTCGGTGCATGTGACAAATACAATTTGATTTGATTTGATATAACCAAGCTACCTGTATGGACCACAAAGTGTTCATACTAGAAATATGGGCTTTTACACATCCAGAATTACAGTACATTGCATTTTATTGGCACATTTAGGCATTAGACTGCCAGTCTTGGGGATATGCAAGAAACACATGCATGTTGGGAAACACATTTCCATTACATACTCGTACAAGTGTGTAACAAGACAACTATAAGCACCCCCAAATTATTATTATACAGCCATGCGGTACCACATACAAGCAGCCTCTAAAAATGTAGTCGTTTTTTATTTTGCATTGGGTTGTTGGAAGGCGGCCTGCTTTGCATGGCACTGGGAGAACTCACTGACACAGGTTAAAATAATATCTTTGGTGGTTGTCTTATTTTTTTAAACATATCTCATTAATCAGAGCTCAGTTGATATTGTAGTGTAAAATGTTTTTTTTTTTAAGCCTATGTCGAGTGCAAATACAATGAATTGATTGGGGGTTACCAAATGTACTGCACATTAAAATAACAACGGAAGAAAACATACCTCAAAGGCTGTTGAAGAACGGTGCACACCGTTTTGGGGAAACATGTCAATCAGTACAAACCGTCACACAACGTAGCAAACGTTGAATCAAACTGAACACAGCCCTGGTTACCTAGTCAGCAGAGAGGGAGGAAAGAAAGACACCTCTATAAACTCATCTCTCTTTCTGCTGTCTCCACATGCATCTCACAACCAAACTATTGGTAGGGAAGAGGACAGCTAACTGGGTAGGTGTGCCATCATTCCAAACTGCATTATACATTTTTGATAAATTGAAAACATCAAATGATTTTGCATTTTGAAGAGATACTCACATATGATTAACAACCGTTTGTAACTGTTTCGTACAGTATCTCTTTTAAATTATTTGAATGGTGCTCTTTGCTTAATATTATGTGTATTTAAATTAAGTTGAGACTGACTAGAGGTACAATCTAAAATTAGATCAGTTTGAGTTTTTTAAATATATCAAATCAAATCCAATTGTTTTGGTCACCTACACGTGTTTAGCAGATGTTATTCCGGGTGTAGCGAAATGCTTGTGCTTCTAGCTCCGACAGTGCAGTAATATCTAACAATTTCACAACATATACCCAATACACACAAATCTAAGTAAGGAATGGAATTAAGAATATATACATATATGGACAAGCAATGTCAGAGCGGCATGGACTAAGATACAGTAGAATAGTATAGAATACAGTATATACATATAGTAATGCAAGATATGTAAACATTATTAAAGTGACTAATGTTCCATTTCTTAAAGTGGCCAGTGATTTCTAGTCTATGTCTATAGGCAGCAGCCTCTAATGTGCTAGTGATGGCTATTTAACAGTCTGATGGCCTTGAGATAGAAGTTGTTTTTCAGTCTCTCGGTCCCAGCTTTGATGCACCTGTACTGACCTCGCCTTCTGGATGATAGCAGGGTGAACAGGCAGTGGCTCGGGTGGTTGATGTCCTTGATTATCTTTTTGGCCTTCCTCTGACATCGGGTGCTGTAGGTGTCCTGGAGAGCGGGTAGTTTGCCCCCGGTAATGCGTTGGACAGACTGCACCACCCTCTGGAGAGCCCTGCGGTTTCGGGCGGTGCAGTTGCCGTACCAGGTGGTGATACAGCCCGACAGGATGCTCTCAATTGTGCATCTGTAAAAGTTTGTGAGGGTTTTAGGTGTGAAGCCACATTTCTTCAGCCTCCTGAGGATGAAGAGGCTCTGTTGCGCCTTCTTCACTACACTGTCTGTGTGGGTGGACCATTTCAGTTTGTCAGTGATGTGTACGCCAAGGAACTTGAAGCTTTCCACCTTCTCCACTGCGGTCCTGTCAATGTGGATAGGGGGGAGCACCCTCTGCTGTTTCCTGAAGTCCACGATCATCTCCTTTGTTTTGTTGACGTTGAGTGAGAGGTTATTTTCCTGACACCACACTCCCAGAGCCCTCATCTCCTCCCTGTAGGCTGTCTTGTCATTGTTGGTAATCAAGCCTACTACTGTTGTGTCGTCTGCAAACTTGATGATTGATTTGGAGGCGTGCTTGGCCACGCAGTCATGGGTGAACATGGAGTACAGGAGTGGGCTGAGCACGCACCCTTGTGGGGCATCAGTGTTGAGGATCAGCGAAGTAGAGGTGTTTCCTACCTTCACCACATGGGGTGGCCCATCAGGAAGTCCAGGACCCAGATGCACAGGGCAGTGTTCAGACCCAGGGCCTCAAGCTTAATGATGAGCTTGGAGGGTACTATGGTGTTGAATGCTGAGCTATAGTCAATGAACAACATAGCTATTCCTCTTGTCCAGATGGGATAGGGCAGTGTGCAGTGTGATGGCGATTGCATCGTCTGTGGATCTATTGGGGCGGTAAGCAAATTGAAGTGGGTCTAGGGTGACAGGTAAGGTAGAGATGATCTGATCCTTGACTAGTCTCTCAAAGCACTTCATGATGACAGAAGTGAGTGCTACTGGGCGATAGTCATTTTGTTCAGTTACCTTTGCTTTCTAGGGTACAGGAACAATGGTGGCCATCTTGAAGCATGTGGGGACATCAGACTGGGAGAGACAGAGCTTGAATATGTCCATAAACACACCAGCCAGCTGGTCTGCGCATGCTCTGAGGACGCGGCTAGGGATGCCGTCTGTATCGGGCCGCGCCGGTGGCACTGTGTTATCCTCAAAGTGAGTGAAGAAGGTGTTTAGCTTGTCTGGAAGCAAGATGTCGGTATCGGCGACGTGGCTGGTTTTCCTTTCGTAGTTAGTGATTGTCTGTAGACCCTGCCAAATACGTCTCGTGTCTGAGCTGTTGAATTGCGACTCCTCTTTGTCCCTATACTGACGTTTTGCCTGTTTGATTGCCATGCGAAGTGAATAACTACACTGTTTGCATTCTGCCATATTCCCAGTCACCTTGCTATGGTTACATGCGGTGGTTCGCGCTTTCAGTTTTGCGCAAATGCTGCCATCTATCCCCAGTGGGTACAACATCTCCTATACACTCCCTGATAAACTTGTGGGAATCAATAGATTGAGATTAAAACATATTCAAATTAAATCTTCATCACATATTTAACCTAAACTTAGATTATACATTTAAGTGCTACTTTCAAAGTGCATTTTAGTTAATTAAAGTCTATTCCATGTAGCTGTTCCATAGAGTAACTGCAATGCTACTTTGGTAGTCAAATTAACTTATCATTCCTTTCTTGTCATTTTGTTTAACTGGAAAGGTACAGCACTGCCTGTGTACTCTCAGAAGGAGTGCTTTTTCACAAAAAATAATGTTATAAAAAATGTACTTGAAACGTAGGGAGAACTGTTGGCTTGTGATTCAAAACATGAACTCTTTGTTCACAGTTGTCATGATACTGCCAATACTTCTACTCCTGCTACTGGGTAAGAGATCAGATGTGATTAATATATTCCTCTATTGGTGTTATCAAGTAACTCCTCCCCCGTTATGACTTTTGACAGTTTTCAAAATAGTAGTACCAAAACATACAACAGAATACCAAAACATACAACAGAATACCAAAACATACAACAGAATACCAAAACTTACAACAGAATACCAAAACATACAACAGAATACCAAAACGTACAACAGAATACCAAAACATACAACAGAATACCAAAACATGCAACAGAATACCAACACATACAACAGAATACCAACACATACAACAGAATACCAAAACATACAATAGAATACCAAAACATACAACAGAATACCACCCAAAAGCTACAATAGGAAGCTTCCAGTGTCTAGAAACAGAACTTTTATGAAACTGAGCAATCTCCTTGTCTGTGGACAAGTTTATGTCAGTGACACAAAGCCTGACCAGCCAAGTAACAACATTTTCCTGATTTAACCTTTGACCCCACAGCACTCAGGGCCTCACCATTGTTGGTGACTGAGGTGTCAGTACTGGAGGGAAACTCTGTGACCCTTGTTTGTAGGTCCTCTGTGAAGGATCACAGGTATGACACATGCTGGGCCAGAAATTGTGATAAAGGTTTTTTTGGATGTTATTGTTCTAACCCCATAGTGAAAATGAAGGGGGGTATCATCACAATCAATTACCCTAAAATGCACAACCTCAGCGGGGAAGACCTCACCATTTCCAACCTTCAGGACAGCAGAAGTTACTGCTGTTGTGTAGATAGCAGCATTATCCCTTACAATGACCATGTAACATACTACACACTAAAGGTAGTAAAAGGCAAGTGTTGATTATTCATTCTCATTACTTGGTGCATGTATCCTCATTATGAGCATTTTACATGAGTATTTACATTGGCTACTAGATACTGTACACTACACACTGTAACATGCTGCATTGTTGATTGCACATTTATTGGTATCCATTGTCCAGGTTGAATACCTGAATATACCACTGATACCTTTTGTCTCTGTAGTCCAGTGTTGTTTATTCTGCGTTGTGTCCTTCTAGAGACTAGTTTAGTGCTGATCGTATCTTTTTGGTTGCCTAGTTGACTTGAGTTGTTCAACAACAAGAAAATCAAGTAGTGTCAGATGTAAAATGTCTCTGTTACACAGGTTGTGAGAGGAACCTAATGAAAGGAGTGGATTTTGGGGGAAATAAGGTGAATAAACATCCACCTCAGCAATTCATAACTGAAGATGCAAGTCAGTGCAGCCAGAAATGCACCGAAAATGACAATTGCCAGTACTTCACATTTGTTCGGAAAGAAGCAAACATTGACCAACCTAACAGGTACATGATCAAAACGCTTTTTTATTTTATTTTTTAAATTGCGCTTCTGCAAATAAAGGCTTTAGAACCATAACAGTTATTTTGGTCATTGCGTTAATTTCTGATAAGTAACATCCTTTGTGATATTTGTCCCACAGCAACAACTGTTTCCTGAAGGCCTCAACTGGTGATATGCCTTTCACAATACAGTACCTCCAACATGCAACCTCAGGCTACTCTCTGAGAAACTGCAGTGGTAAAGGTGAGTACGTACAGTTAATGTATATGTGAATCATCATTTATTTTGGCCATTAAATATCTAGTCAATATCTAATGATCAGAGAGGTAGACTTTATTAATAGGCCCTATTAAACAGGATAGCATAGACATGGATATCAAACTGTCATGTTGTGTTTCTGTTTATTCAATTATCTCTGTTGAATGTTTAATATAAAGGATATCATCAAGCACTAGAGTGTGAATTGACTCTATATTCTAGTGCAGTCTATAAAGAATACAGTAGATAGTTGAGTCTATAGCCTATATTCATTTAAAAAAGTCAGATTTTGGAATGAGATTGCAAATGTATTAATTTCTCCATGCACCTGACACATGCTCTGCTATCAAACAGTATGTGTTGCCTACATTTGAATAGATAGTGGAAGTAATAGATGGTCATGTTTGCCACTCAACATATCAAGCAGTCTGATCAACATTTTCTCTGTATTTCAAACAGTCACCTACTCAGCCAAAAAGTACAGCCTTGTCCCTGAGATGAAAAACTGGACCGAAGCACAAGAGTACTGCAGACAGCGCTTCACAAACCTTTCCATCATACACACAGAAGAGGATTGGAAGGCAATTAAATCCACTTTGGGTAATTTCAGTGGTGATGTGTGGATTGGGCTCCATAGAGAGAAGCCTGATCCAAATGGAAAGTGGACGTGGTCTGACGGAGAGGACTTCATGTTCTTTAACTGGGCAACAGGCTTTGGCAACCACATGGGTCATAACTGTGTCATCTCCACTTCATCTCACTGGCAACAAGAGAATTGTGGCGGTCAAATGCAGTATGTGTGTCAGCAACTAGGTAAGTCTCTCTCAGCATATATATATATATTTATATACTACTTTCAAAGTGAGACATAATCCACTTCCTGGGTTGTCTCATGAAATCTAATTAGTAACTTCATCTTCCCCCTCTATAAGTTCGTCATGACAATGGAGCAACAGAGAAGGTGTATAAGCTGATAACCGAAACAAAGAACCAGATGGAGGCTGTGAAAGACTGCAACCATCAACAAAGAGAACTGGCGAGTATCTGTAACCAGAAAGAGCAAGATGCCTTTGATGAGATGACTAAAGGGGTCACCTGGATTGGACTAATGTATGAGAACAACACATGGCATTGGTCCAGTGGGGAACCATTTCAGAAATGGGACAATCCAATGCGTTTGGGAGACGGAAACTGTGTAAAGCTGAACTCAGAAAATGACAGAAAATGGACACCAGAAAATTGTTCTACTAAAAGTCCTTTCCTGTGCTATGGGGGTAAGTCGAACCCTGTGAGAGTGTTATCATACTAGTATTGACAGTCAGTCATCATCTATGACTAAGTTGTATAGAATCTACACAAAGAAACTCTAAGTTTTAATACAATGAAATATTTTAAATGGAGTTCCTAACATGATAGGAAACAGGCACTTACATGTGTGTATTCTACTTCATTCTGACACAGATGAACGTCTTAACACCACTGGGGATTTGTCCACTCCTGCTACCCCTGAAACCACCAGCCCTACTTCAACTGGACCTCCCTCTAGCAAGACGTCCACCACACCAACTACCACTACTAATGGACAGTCCACCACCTCACCACCTACCACTACTAAAGGACAGTCCACCACCTCACCACCTACCACTACTAATAGACAGTCCACCACCTCACCACCTACCACTACTAATGGACAGTCCCCCACCTCACCACCTACCACTACTAATAGACAGTCCACCACCTCACCACCTACCACTACTAATGGACAGTCCCCCACCTCACCACCTACCACTACTAATAGACAGTCCACCACCACACCACCTACCACTAGTAATGGACAGTCCCCCACCTCACCACCTACCACTACTAATAGACAGTCCACCACCTCACCACCTACCACTACTAATGGACAGTCCCCCACCTCACCTCCTACCACTACTAATAGACAGCCCACCACCTCACCACCTACCACTACTAATAGACAGTCCACCACCTCACCACCTACCACTACTACTGGACAGTCCACGACACCACCAACCTCAACTTCCAGTGGACAACTGACCTCATCAGGTCCCACCTCCCCAGACAGGAATCCCACATCCTCCCCCAGTAGTACAACTTCTCCACTCCATCCTGGTGAGTGTCAGACATGGAGCTACATTCTGTACCAATCTGCACAAAGGTGTACAAGTGACAATTGTTGGGCTTTTAATGGCAGATAAGACCGTAAGTGTATGTGAATTTGTGGTTTTGTGTTTATGAACTTGTATTTACATGTGTCACGGTTTCGGCCGAGGCTGCCTCTCTTCCTTGTTCGGGCAGGCTTCGGCGTTCGTTGTCTCCGGAATACTAGCTGCCACCGTTGTATGTTTCATGTTCGTTTGCTTTTGTCTGATTGTTTTCACACCTGTTATCATTTAGTGTCATTAGTGTCCTATTTAGTTCTCGTTGTGTTTGTCAGGTGTTGTGTGTTATTGTTTCGTGTACTGTCGTATTTGCTGGTCGTTTGACTATTTCGCTCGGTTGAGCTTACTACTCCACTGCGCTGGAGCGTATTTACGCACCTGTTTTCGTGCGCCTTTATTTTGGTCGCCTACGTGCGTCGTTCCGCCTTCGGGCGAGTTTACCTGTTTGCCTTATTGGTATTTTGACTAAAGTCTTTTGGATTATTGACTTCGGTGTCCTTGCGCTTGATTCCACCCATACACCCACCTACAGCCAACCTTGACAGAATAACACACCAGTATGGAATCAGCAGGAGCCGCTGCAGCCCAGGCGACGCTGGAGGACAGGGTCCTCCAAAAAGGCGACCAGATCCAGCAGATGGGGACCGCCCTGCAGGAGGTGATCACTACCATCAGAGGCTGGGGAACGCCGCCACCACCACCCTCCCTGCCAGCACCATCGGCCAGTCAGCCCATTCCCGCACCGGAACCTCGAGGAGTCCGACTCTCGCTCCCGAGGGCTTACGATGGGACCGCGGCCGGGTGCCAGGGTTTCCTTCTCCAGGTGGAGCTGTACCTGGCCACCGTGCACCCGGCGCCCTCGGGACATGAGAGCGTGTCCGCCCTGATCTCCTGCCTGTCCGGGAAGGCGTTGGCATGGGCCAACGCGGAGTGGAGGAGGATCGACGCGGACACTATAACCTACGACGAGTTCTCCCGCCGCTTCAGGGCGGTGTTTGACCATCCCCCGGAGGGGAAAGCGGCGGGGGAGCGTCTGGTCTTCCTCCGGCAGGGGAGGAGGAGTGCCCAGGAGTTCGCTCTCGAATTTCGTACTCTAGCGGCGGATGCAGGGTGGAATGATCGGGCTCTCGTCGATCACTACAGATGTAGTCTACGAGAGGACGTCCGTCGGGAGCTGGCCTGTAGGGACACCAGCCTCACGTTCGACCAGTTGGTCGACATGTCCATCAGGCTGGATAACCTGCTAGCTACCCGCGGACGTCCCGAGGGGGGTCCGTCCATTTCACCCTCCAGCGCCCCCGAGCCGTGCCCCATGGAGCTCGGGGGCGCTGGCGCTAGAGAGAGGAGGGGTCGGCTTACTAGGGGGTCCATCCCCTGCACCAACTGTGGTCGGGGAGGACACACCGCGGCTAGGTGCTGGGGATGGCCTCCTAAGGGAGAGAACGACAGGTCCCGCACTGGGGATTCCTTCCAGGTGAGTAGGTGCCCCACTCACCCAGAGCTCTCTGCTACACATTTCTGTATGCCTGTGAGTTTTCCACAGGTAGCACCTCATTCCCAGCATAAGGCGCTGGTAGATTCAGGCGCGGCTGGGAATTTTATTGATAAGAAGTTTTGTTTAGCGTTAGGGATTCCCCTTCTTCCTGTTGATGTCCCTTTCCCCGTTCATGCCCTAGATAGCCGTCCGTTGGGGGCGGGCTTGATCCGGGAGGTCACTGCGCCACTTAGGATGTGTGCGCAGGGGGGTCATCAGGAGATGATTCAGCTATTTCTGATTGCCTCTCCTGCGTATCCGGTGGTGCTGGGCCTGCCCTGGTTGAGTACCCATAACCCATCTATTTCGTGGCAGGAGAGGGCTCTGATGGAGTGGTCTGCCCAGTGTGTGGGTAGATGTTTAGGCGTTTCCGTAGGGGCTACCTCGGTGGAGAGTCCAAACCAGGTGCCCGCATTGCACGTTCCCCCTGAGTATGGGGATTTGGCTATTGCGTTTAGTAAGTCGAGGGCGACGCAGTTGCCGCCCCATAGGCAGGGAGATTGTGCGATAGACCTCCAGGCAGGAGCTGCGCTCCCGCGGAGTCATGTGTATCCTCTGTCTCAGGAGGAGAAGAAAGCTATGGAGACTTACATAGACGAATCTCTGAGACAAGGATACATACGGCCTTCCACTTCCCCTGCGTCCTCGAGTTTCTTTTTTGTGAAGAAGAAGGATGGTGGTTTGCGCCCGTGCATCGATTACCGTGGTCTCAATCAGATCACGGTGAAGTATAGTTATCCACTCCCGCTGATTGCGACCATGACTGAGTCCTTGCATGGGGCGCGTTTCTTCACGAAATTAGATCTCAGGAGCGCGTACAACTTGGTGCGCATCAGGGAGGGCGATGAATGGAAGACAGCCTTTAGTACCACCTCGGGCCATTACGAGTATCTTGTCATGCCATACGGGTTGATGAACGCTCCGTCAGTTTTCCAATCATTCGTGGATGAGATCTTCAGGGACATGCAGGGGCAGGGGGTCGTTGTGTACATTGATGACATTCTCGTGTACTCGCCTACCCGTGTCGAGCATGTGGCCCTGGTGCGCAGAGTGTTGCGGAGGCTGGTGGAGCACGACCTGTATGTTAAGGCAGAGAAGTGTCTGTTTTTCCAGGAGTCGGTCTCCTTTTTGGGGTATCAGTTGTCTGCGTCAGGGGTGAAGATGGAGGTAGACCGTGTGTCGGCCGTGCGTAATTGGCAAACACCAACCACTGTGAAGGAGGTGCAGCAGTTTTTGGGGTTTGCGAATTACTACCGGAGGTTTATCCGGGGTTTTGGACAGGTGGCAGCTCCCATCACGTCTCTCTTGAAGGGGGGTCCGGTGCGTCTGCAGTGGTCGGCCGAGGCGGACAGGGCGTTTGGGAGGCTGAAGGACCTGTTTACCTCGGCTCCGGTGCTAGCGCATCCGGATCCCTCTTTACCATTTCAGGTAGAGGTTGACGCGTCTGAGGCCGGTATAGGAGCCGTGCTTTCACAACGGTCAGGCGCGCCACCTAAACTCCGCCCCTGTGCTTTTTATTCAAAAAAGCTCAGTCCGGCGGAGCGAAACTATGACGTAGGGGACAGGGAGCTGTTAGCCGTGGTACAGGCCCTAAAGGTGTGGAGGCACTGGCTTGAGGGGGCTCAACACCCTTTCCTCATTTTGACGGACCACCGTAACCTGGAGTACATCCGGGCAGCGAGGAGGCTAAACCCTCGGCAGGCTAGATGGAGTATGTTTTTGACCCGGTTTACGTTTAAGATCACGTACATCCCTGGGTCCCAGAACGGTAAGGCAGATGCGCTGTCTCGGCGGTATGACACGGAGGAGAGGTCCGTGGAGCCCACTCCCATACTGCCGGAGTCGTGTCTGGTGGCACCGGTAGTGTGGGAGGTCGATGCTGAGCTCGAGCGGGCGTTACGCACCGACCCTAGTCCGCCACAGTGCCCGGAGGGTCGGAAGTACGTTCCGCTCGAGGTTCGGGATCGATTGATCTATTGGGCTCACACGTCACCCTCCTCTGGACATCCGGGTATCGGCCGGACAGTGCACTGTCTTAGTGCCAAGTACTGGTGGCCCACGTTGGCAAGGGATGTGAGGGTTTATGTTTCCTCCTGCTCGGTGTGCGCCCAGTGTAAGGCGCCTAGACATCTGCCTAGGGGTAAGTTACTACCCCTGCCCGTGCCACAACGACCATGGTCCCACCTCTCGGTGGATTTCCTTACTGACCTTCCTCCGTCACAGGGGAATACCACTATACTGGTCGTTGTGGACCGGTTTTCTAAGGCCTGTCGTTTGCTCCCCATGCCGGGCCTTCCTACCGCCCTGCAAACTGCCGAAGCCTTATTCACCCATGTGTTCCGGCACTACGGGGTACCCGAGGATACTGTGTCTGATCGAGGTCCCCAATTTACCTCCAGAGTCTGGAGGGCCTTTATGGAGCGGTTGGGGGTCTCGGTGAGCCTCACCTCGGGTTACCACCCGGAGAGTAATGGGCAGGTGGAACGTGTAAACCAGGATGTGGGTAGGTTTCTAAGAACATACTGCCAGGACCGACCGGAGGAGTGGGCAAGGTACGTTCCCTGGGCCGAAATGGCCCAGAATTCCCTACGCCATTCCTCCACTAACCTAACCCCTTTCCAATGTGTGTTAGGTTACCAGCCGGTTCTGGCACCCTGGCAGCAGAGCCAGATCGAGGCTCCTGCGGTGGATGAGTGGGCGAGGCGCTCGGAGGAGACATGGAACGCTGCACACGTCCACCTGCAGCGGGCCCTCCGACGTCATAAGGCGAGCGCCGATCTCCACCGCAGTGAGGGACCGGTGTACGCACCTGGTGATCGAGTCTGGCTCTCTACCAGAAACCTGCCCCTCCGCCTGCCCTGTCGGAAACTGGGTCGGCGGTTTGTAGGGCCATTTAAAGTCCTGGGAAGGTTGAACGAGGTGTGTTATAAATTACAGCTACCTGTTGAATATAAAAGTATTAACCCCTCGTTCCATGTGTCCCTTCTCAGGCCGGTGGTAGCTGGCCCACTCCAGGAAAGTGAGATCAGGGAGACTCCTCCGCCCCCATTGGACATCGAGGGGGCACCGGCGTACTCCGTGAGGTCCATCTTGGATTCGAGACGTCGGATGGGGGGTCTCCAGTATCTAGTGGAGTGGGAGGGGTACGGTCCGGAGGAGCGGTGCTGGGTGCCGAGGAGAGACATTTTGGACCCGTCTCTCCTGACGGAATTCCATCGTGGGCACCCGACGCACCCTGCTCCGCGTCCTCCGGGTCGTCCCCGAGGCCGGAGTCGGCGCACGTCTGGAGCCGCGCGTCAAGGGGGGGTACTGTCACGGTTTCGGCCGAGGCTGCCTCTCTTCCTTGTTCGGGCAGGCTTCGGCGTTCGTTGTCTCCGGAATACTAGCTGCCACCGTTGTATGTTTCATGTTCGTTTGCTTTTGTCTGATTGTTTTCACACCTGTTATCATTTAGTGTCATTAGTGTCCTATTTAGTTCTCGTTGTGTTTGTCAGGTGTTGTGTGTTATTGTTTCGTGTACTGTCGTATTTGCTGGTCGTTTGACTATTTCGCTCGGTTGAGCTTACTACTCCACTGCGCTGGAGCGTATTTACGCACCTGTTTTCGTGCGCCTTTATTTTGGTCGCCTACGTGCGTCGTTCCGCCTTCGGGCGAGTTTACCTGTTTGCCTTATTGGTATTTTGACTAAAGTCTTTTGGATTATTGACTTCGGTGTCCTTGCGCTTGATTCCACCCATACACCCACCTACAGCCAACCTTGACAACATGTGTGCAATTTCATGTTTGTGTTTTGTCCATGCAGATTACCTGCACTACTTCAACGAGTCCAAGAGCTGGATCAATGCCCTGGAGTTCTGTAAAAGTCGTGGCTCCACGTCCAACCTGGTGCACATCACCAACCAGACCGTGCAGGCTGACGTGACCCAGCTCCTGGCCAACGTGGAGCTGCCATGTGGGGGAGTGTGGATTGGTCTGGAGCGGTCCATCTTTGAGTGGACCGCCCCCTGGCTGTGGACCAGTAGTGCTGTTGATAAGGTGGTGGAGCACAGACAGTGGCATAGCTGCTTCCCCCTCAACCCCATCAATTACCACTGTGGTAAGATGGTCCGGGTTGGTAATGGAGAACTGAAGTGGCTGGATGCTTCCTGTCATCAGGAATTACCCTTCATCTGTGAAGGTGCGTTGCTCAACTTTTGAGCTCCTATTTTAGGGCTTGTTAATAACTGGGGTGAAACATTCAGAATGTTGCAGATAGACAAATATTACATAGAACTGTCATGGTTTACTGCAGAATAGAGATTGACTGTCTTGACTCTCATGTCAGCTCTATGCAATGTATAACTTTATGCAATGCTCTGATTATACCTCCCTATTGAATAAGGCTCAACCCACATCCCAGACATCCACCCCTCTACAGTTGGCTACTATCTGCACTGCTCTTTTCTCCCTTTAACTCCCTCTCTTTTACAGAGTCTAGACTTATTCTACTAGTTATAGTCTTTTGAATCAGCCCAAACATAATGGCAAGGCCTGGTCATATAAGATACACCCATGTCCTCTTATCCTGTATATGATGTTTCAACAGATCTCCACTAGAGGGCTCTCCATGGCAGCCTGGACAGTCTGCAGACAGACACCACACTGATCTGCCAGAGAGACTATCACTCATGTTCTGGAAGGAATCTGCATTTCAATTCATTATATTATTACACCACTATTACTATTATTAATATTATTACTACTTTAACTTATTATTATCATCTCTATTACATGATATGACTTAATGATACTGTACTTACACATAATGACTCATAAGCATTGTAATTTGACCTATAATTTACTGTAATACTTTGATTATTTAAAAATAGAGTAAAGAAAGGTAAAGTAAAAGTTATTAACTGAAAATGTAGTATTTAACTCCTGTGTGATCTGTACTGTTTGAGAACGCTATTTAGTTAGAATGTAATTATTGTTATTTTGTATTTCCTTTCATCTTTGTTCTGAATAAACATCCATTTAGTGTTTGATCGGTGTGGAATTTCATTCTACATAGAAAGTGCATTGAGTGATGAATCAAAAGTAATTAAAATGGTTATAATTTAACCCTAAGATTTGAGAGGTATTTAGTGATGTCTAGTCTAAAGCGACTTTATGAATATTTTCAGCAGGAAAACGAGTCCATCTCAACTGTCAGCAACAATGAACATGGTATCTCAGAAAACTACTTTTGGCCTAATACTGCAATTAGATTTTCAGGGGGGCGAGATGTCTGTGACATCTGTAATGTTGACACATAATGGGCTATATTTATGCAAAACTGCTCTCCAAACCATAAACTCAAATCCATTTTTCCCAGGTGCAGCCCCTCACCTCTTCTTTAGCCAGCAGTCCTTGGATGAGTCCTTCACCAACACCTGAGCAGTAGACCCATGTGAGTATTTATGCTTATATACCAGTGGCGGTTGGTGCCGGTTATGATGAGGGAGGACAATTCTTTTTTTTTGGAGCATGGCCTTATTCATATTCCATTAACCCAGTTCAATGTAACATCAATTGGTTAAGGCTACTACATGACACTCAACTTTTACCTATACCCATCATGAGGTTGCTACAACCTAGCCTATGAATGAAAATGTATGACGTAGGTGCACACAGGTCGAGAGAAAAATTAGAGATGACAGACAGTGACTCATGGACAGACAGTGACACTTTCAATACCGCCTTGCACATTCTTGCCTCCATCTAGCTTATCTAGGGTGTAATCATTAGTCCAACAGTTGTAAACGAAAGTTTCTATTGGACAAATTCAGGTATTTTTATCCCCGTTTCATTTGCTTCCATTTAAAAAACATTTTTCAACAGAATCGGCGGAATGAATACACCCCTGATCAAGCATAAACACAGTTCACTTTCATAGAAGCCACGTTGTATTCATTCTAGCCTCTATGCACTCTCCTCCTCTCACCTTTTCCCTTCGTTTGTGGACTTCAATGAACAAAACATCAGCTGTATGTGACCAGGCAAAAAAAACTTTCCAAGCCAGACCATGTCATAACCGCTACACACAGCCTATGTCATTGTCCCCATATTAGCTAAAGTTACGTCCTAGTCAACATAGCTAATAGAACTAATGCGTTAGTAAACCCGCTACAATCATGCAGTAACATTACAGTGTATAGTCACTAAGCAGTTACACCGGCGGGCCCCGGAGGCAATAAATTAATAAAACCAAAAGCTTATCTTGACTTGGAAGAGTTCCAGTGTTGTGTTGGATAGTCATAGCCAGCTAGCTAACATAGCATCCCTCTGTTTGAGCATAGTGTTTGAGTAATTAAACTAGCCAGCTGCATTTGCTAGCTAAGTAAGTGAAACTGAAAGTGACATAAAAAAAGAAAAAATCTCTCTCTCTCTCGCTCTCTCTCTCTCTTGCTTCTCCTTCATTTTTGAAGAAATTAATTTGTTGAAAACTGTTCAACTATTGTCTTTCTCTCTCTTTGAGTCAACTACTCACCACATTTTATGCACTGCAGTGCTAGCTAGCTGTAGCTTATGCTTTCAGTACTATATTCATTCTCTGATACTTTGATTTTGTGGAAAACATGTCAGCTCATACTGCAAGAGTTCTACAAGGTTGGAGGACGTCCTCCCGAAGTTGTCATAATTATTGTGTGAGTCTATGGAAGGTGGTGAGAACCAACAGCCTCCAAGGTTTTGTATTGAAGTCAATGTACCAAGAGGAGGACAGAAGCTAGCTGTCCTCCGGCTACACCATTGTGCTACCCTACAGAGTGCTGTTGAGGCTACTGTAGGTCTTCTTTGCAAAACAGTGTGTTTTAATTAATTATTTGGTGACGTAAATATATTTAGTATAGTTTTATCTAAAAAGGAATTTTTTAAAAATGTTTTACCATTTTAAAAAAATATGAAATTCACTGAGGAGGTTGGTCCTCCCCTTCCTCCTCTGAGGAGCCCACTGTTATATACTATATCCTTAATGCTTTAGTGTAAATCAATCTAATATTGTAATATTGAGCACACACAATCAGCCTCAACTGGATTGTAGTAACTGTTGCTCTCTGACCCTTAAGGGCCATTGACAGACTGAACACACCTCTCTGGACAATAGAGACTGCTCTCTGAAGAGATTGTTCCTTTGCACTGGAAGTAAGACTATCATCTTATTTTATTTTACGTATATATTTTTTATAAACAGATAGAAAGAGAGGATGACAGCAGGGAAAGATACACAGAGTTTTCATCAAAGGGCATTAGGCCAGATTCAAACCTACGCTGACACCATAGAAATGTGTTCCAGAGGCTGTGGCATTACCGCTAGACCAGCCAGGCCACAAGACTGCCATCTTATTGGCGTTATTGGGGTTTATATCTGTAAGACAGGTGCAAGGGGTGGCATTTTAGCCCCAATAGGGTCCCACTTTAACAAGCAGTGTCAGATGCCGGACACAGCAATGCTTCATGTTGTCTACACCACTGTCAGATGCCATCTCTCTCTCCCCATTCTTACCAGGGATTCATGCAAATATATGTTCTCATGTGGTTTCTAATATCAGATAATATTTCCATAATGTTGAATATAGAACACAGAGGCTATCTACTGCACACATCCAAAGTAATTTATAGCCTTTAAATGGAAGTGAAAGAAAAGATTAAATAAGCTGAATCTCATTTGAGTGGCTGCTACCATTCATATGTCCCTCTAGAAAAGAGAAGCAAGCAGACCATTGTCAGGATGTCTCTGAAATCTAACTCAGGAGCTGACCTCAATGACCCAGTGGTTAAGGAACAGATGTTGGAGCAGGTACAGTAGTCCTACATCTCCCATATCAGAAATCAAGGTCATGCTCAATCATTTCTCACTTTTCATTCCTATAGATCATATTAATAAACTAAAATATTCGATTAAAATAGGAGGGCTGCTTGCCTTATCTGATTTGGTCATATCTCATAGATCAGAAAGGAGTTTGCGAAGAACGGGAACTTCATCCTAGGCATACGCTGGAGAGAACTGCCGAATGGAGACGTTTTTCGCAAAACAGTTGAACTTGGAAGCCCTGAAGAATGTATACACTTTTTTGTGCCACAGTTAGGAATTGTTTAGTCTGTTGTTCAGATTCCCCTGTACAGTGTGTTATTAGATTTTGCATCCCATTGACAGTATGGAAAGGAAGTAAGGTGTTCATGAACTTATTCCAGTGAGAGTCTTCGTACTGTTGTGTTTGGTTTCTAAGGTCAGTGTGGGTCTGGATGAAGAGGACCAGCCATGATGATGCAGCAGGAGAGGGATGGGAGGTCCAAGAAAACTGAAATATTCCATTATAAATAATATATTAAATACGTTTATAAAATATTATTTTGTTTACATTATTCAATTTATGAAAGTTAGCTTTCGCTTATGAAAGAAAAATAGGAAGTATATTTATATTAGGCTAGATATAGACTTTACAATGTTTTACTAATGTAATATCAAATTATAATCTTAATTTGTTGTTGGTTATTTAATGTATTGTAAAAATAAAGCTTGTTTATTTAATATAATAGCCGGCAATTTGTTGAGTAAAAAGAAGAGGATTTTCAAGTTTGTAGTTAACATTTATGGTGACAACTTTCAGTGAGAGATTGTCAGAGGGTCACATTTTTCATAATGAGACAAATTATGTTATTTTTATGGATGTAACTGTCGACATTCTTAATACATATGTTTGATTAGTGACAACATTATTACAATTTTCACCCTCCAGCAAGAATGGTGAGATGGGGGCACAAATCACAACAATTTAGAACTATGTACCCATGTCATGGTGCTATGGCTCAGAGTACTGTAAAGATGGAGACAGACAGACATTTGTGGGTGTGACAGAATGACAGTATCCATGTTATGAATCTATGCAACATTTGGATATCATTAGAAATATCCCTGGTGTCATGGTTTGTTGACCGTGGCAGCTATTACAGTCATAAACACAGGCTCATGGATAGCAGGGGAGGGTTGTGGGGTTCTTGCCTGTATTCCTGTAGTTGATGGCTGTTATACATTAAACAGCTTGATAAATCAACCACCATGAATCATTTAGCAAAGGTTCAAAGTATTTGACACCCTACATTTTATTTACCATGTAGTTATTTAGCAAATGCATTTATCTAAATAGACATAGTAAAATCACATCCTAACCACTGGTAGCACTAGGATCCTCAACACGGGGGCCCCTCAGGGGTGCGTGCTCAGTCCCCTCCTGTACTCCCTGTTCACCCATGACTGCACGGCCAGGCACGACTCCAACACCATCATTAAGTTTGCCGACGACACAACAGTGGTAGGCCTGATCACCGACAACGATGAGACAGCCTATGGGGAGGAGGTCAGAGACCTGGCCGTGTGGTGCCAGGATAACAACCTCTCTCTCAATGTGATCAAGACAAAGGAGATGATTGTTGACTACAGGAAAAAGAGGACCGAGCACGCCCCCATTTTCAATGACGGGACTGTAGTGGAACAGGTTGAGAGCTTCAAGTTCCTTGGTGTCCACATCACCAACAAACTATCATGGTCCAAACACACCAAGACAGTCGTGAAGAGGTCACGACAAAGGCTATTCCCCCTCAGGAGTCTGAAAAGATTTGGCATGGGTCCTCAGATCCTCAAAAAGTTATACAGCTGCACCATCGAGAGCATCCTGACTGGTTGCATCACTGCCTGGTATGGCAACTACTCGGCCTCTGACCGCAAGGCACTACAGAGGGTAGTGCGTACAGCCCAGTACATCACTGGGGCCAAGCTTCCTGCCATCCAGGACCTCTATACCAGGAAGTGTCAGAGGAAGGCCCTAAAAATTGTCAAAGACTCCAGCCACCATAGTCATAGACTGTTCTCTCTGCTACCGCATGGCAAGCGGTACCGGAGTGCCAAGTCTAGGTTCAATAGGCATATGAACAGCTTCTACCCCCAAGCCGTAAGACTCCTGAACAGCTAATCAAATGGCTATCTGGACTATTTGCATTGTTCCCCCTGGAATGCATTTCAATTAACAGGTGTGCCTTCTTAAAAGTTAATTTGTGGAATTTCTTTCATTCTTAATGCATTTGAGCCAATCAGTTGTGTTATGACAAGGTAGGGGTGGTATACAGAAGATAGCCCTATTTGGTAAAAGACCACGTCCATATTATGGCAAGAACAGCTCAAATAAGCAAAGAGAAACATCATAATTTTAAGACATGAAGGTCAGTCAATCTGGAAAATTTCAAGAACTTTGAAAGTTTCTTCAAGTTCAGTTGCAAAAACCATCAAGCGCTATGATGAAACTGGCTCTCATGAGGATCGCCAGAGGAAAGGAAGACTCAGAGTTACCTCTGCTGCAGAGGATTGTCAAAGACTCCAGCCACCATAGTCCTCTGTGGTCCTCTGTAGCTCAGCTGGTAGAGCACGGCGCTTGTAACGCCAAGGTAGTGGGTTCGATCCCCGGGACCACCCATACACAAAAATGTATGCACGCATGACTGTAAGTCGCTTTGGATAAAAGCGTCTGCTAAATGGCATATTATTATTATATTATTAAGTTCATTAGAGTTACCAGCCTCAGAAATTGCAGCCTAAAGTAATGCTTCACAGAGTTCAAGTAACAGAAACATCTCAACATCAACTGTTCAGAGGAGACTGTGTGAATCAGTCCTTCATGGTCGAATTGCTGCAAAGAAACCACTACTAAAGGACACCAATAAGAGGAAGAGACTTGCTTGGGCCAAGAAACACGAGCAATGGACATTAGACCGGTGGAGATCTGTCCTTTGGTCTGATGAGTCCAAATGAGAGATTTTTGGTTCCAACCGCCGTGTCTTTGTGAGATGCAGAGTAGGTGAACGGATGATCTCCGCATGTGTGGTTCCCACTGTGATGCATGGAGGAGGAGGTGTTATGGTGTGGGGGTGCTTGGTTGGTGACACTTTCTGTGATTTATTTAGAATTCAAGGCACACTTAACCACCATGGTTACTACAACATTCTGCAGCGATACGCCATCCCATCTGGTTTGTGCTTAGTGGGACAAAACATTTTTCCCAACAGGACAATGACCCAGCACACCTCCAGGCTGTGTAAGGGCTATTTGACCAAGGAGAGTGATGGAGTTTTGCTTCAGATGACCTGGCATCCACAATCAACCGACCTCAATCCAAATGAGATGGTTTGGGATGAGTTGGACTGCAGAGTGAAGGAAAAGCAGCCAACAAGTGCTCAGCATATGTGGGAACTCCTTCAAGACTGTTGGAAAAGCATTCCTCAAGAAGCTGGTTGAGAGAATGCCAAGAGTGTGCAAAGGTGTCATCAAGGCAAAGGGTGGCAACTTTGAAGAATCTAAAATCTAAAATATATTTTGATTTGTTTAACACTTTTTTTTTGGTTACTACATGATTCCATGTGTTATTTCATAGATTTGATGCCTTCACTATTATTCTACAATGTAGAAAATTGTAAAAAAATAATTTAAAAAAACCCTTGAATACTTTTGACTGGTACTGTACATATTACCTCGACTAACCTATGCCTCCGCATATTGACTCTGTACCTGTACCCCCTGTATATAGCCTCACTACTGTTATTTTACTTTTTACGTATCTATTTTTTACTTAACACTTATTTTTCTTAAAACTGCATTGTTGGTTGAGTAAGCATTTCACTGTAAGGTCTACACTTGTTGTGTTCGGCGCATGTGACAAATACAATTTGATTTGATACATTAGACTGCCAGACTTAGGGATATGCAAGAAACACATGCATGTTGGGAAACACATTTCCATTACATACTCATACAAGTGTGTAACATGACAAATATAAGCACCCCCAAATTATTATTATATAGCCATGCGGTACCACATATAAGCAGCCTCTACAAATGTAGTTTTTTTACTTTGCATTGGGTTGTTGGAAGGCGGCCTGCTTTGCATGGCGCTGGGAGAACTCACTGACACAGGTTACAATGATATCTTTGGTAGTTTTCTTATTTTTTTAAACATAATCAGAGGTCATTAATCAGAGGTCAGTGGATATTGTACTGTAGAATTTTGTTTTTGTGAAGCCTATGTCCAGTGCAGTGGGTTAGAGCAGAACTTTCAGCATCACCTGGGTGCATTCAGGATGATAGAATTGAATTCAACGGAAACGGTACTGTACTGAACAACCAGTTGAAAAACGTTGTGATTATTGTGGCCCAGAGGGCGAGTGAATGAGCTTTGTGATTTGAAATGGTCACACCCATATTGATCAGGCCACACCTCACCACACCCACCAAACGTACCTCAAAGGCTGTTGAAGAACGGTGCACACCGTTTTGGGGAAACATGTCGATCAGTACAAACCGTCACGCAATGTAGCAAACGTTGAATCAAACTGAACACACCCCTGGTTACCTGGTCAGCAGAGAGGGAGGAGAGAAAGACACCTATATAAACTCATCTCTCTTTCCCCTGTCTCCACATGCATCTCACAACCAAACTATGGGGAGGGAAGAGGACAGCTAACATGGTAGGTGTGCCGTCATTCCAAGCCACATTATACATTTTTGATTAATTGAAATCATCAAATGATTTTGCACTATGTGCTTTTCTTTGAAGATATTCTCACATATGATGAATATCCTTTTGTAACAGTATCTTACAGTATTTCTTTTAAATTATTTGAATAGTGCTCTTTGCTTAATATTCTGTGTATTTAAATGAAGTTAAGATTAATATTAGATCAAAGTTTGTGAGTTTTATATATATATATATATATATATATACAGTGGGGAAAAAAAGTATTTAGTCAGCCACCAATTGTGCAAGTTCTCCCACTTAAAAAGATGAGAGATGCCTGTAATTTTCATCATAGGTACACGTTAACTATGACAGACAAATTGAGAAAAAAAAATCCAGAAAATCACATTGTAGGATTTTTAATGAATTTATTTGCAAATTATGGTGGAAAATAAGTATTTGGTCACCTACAAACAAGCAAGATTTCTGGCTCTCACAGACCTGTAACTTCTTCTTTAAGAGGCTCCTCTGTCCTCCCCTCGTTTCCTGTATTAATGGCACCTGTTTGAACTTGTTATCAGTATAAAATACACCTGTCCACAACCTCAAACAGTCACACTCCAAACTCCACTATGGCCAAGACCAAAGAGCTGTCAAAGGACACCAGAAACAAAATTGTAGACCTGCACCAGGCTGGGAAGACTGAATCTGCAATAGGTAAGCAGCTTGGTTTGAAGAAATCAACTGTGGGAGCAATTATTAGGAAATGGAAGACATACAACACCACTGATAATCTCCCTCGATCTGGGGCTCCACGCAAGATCTCACCCCGTGGGGTCAAAATGATCACAAGAACGGTGAGCAAAAATCCCAGAACCACACGGGGGGACCTAGTGAATGACCTGCAGAGAGCTGGGACCAAAGTAACAAAGCCTACCATCAGTAACACACTACGCCGCCAGGGACTCAAATCCTGCTGTGTCCCCCTGCTTAAGCCAGTACATGTCCAGGCCCGTCTGAAGTTTGCTAGAGTGCATTTGGATGATCCAGAAGAGGATTGGGAGAATGTCATATGGTCAGATGAAACCAAAATATAACTTTTTGGTAAAAACTCAACTCGTCGTGTTTGGAGTACAAAGAATGCTGAGTTGCATCCAAAGAACACCATACCTACTGTGAAGCAGGGGGTTGGAAACATCATGCTTTGGGGCTGTTTTTCTGCAAAGGGACCAGGACGACTGATCCGTGTAAAGGAAAGAATGAATGGGGCCATGTATCGTGAGATTTTGAGTGAAAACCTCCTTCCATCAGCAAGGGCATTGAAGATGAAACGTGGCTTGGTCTTTCAGCATGACAATGATCCCAAACACACCGCCCGGGCAACGAAGGAGTGGCTTTGTAAGAAGCATTTCAAGGTCCTGGAGTGGCCTAGCCAGTCTCCAGATCTCAACACCATAGAAAATCTTTGGAGGGAGTTGAAAATCCGTGTTGCCCAGCGACAGCCCCAAAACATCACTGCTCTAGAGGAGATCTGCATGGAGGAATGGGCCAAAATACAAGCAACAGTGTGTGAAAACCTTGTGAAGACTTACAGAAAACGTTTGACCTGTGTCATTGCCAACAAAGGGTATATAACAAAGTATTGAGAAACTTTTTTGTTATTGACCAAATACTTATTTTCCACCATAATTTGCAAATAAATTCATTAAAAATCCTACAATGTGATTTTCTGGAATGTCTTTTCTCATTTTGTCTGTCATAGTTGACGTGTACCTATGATGAAAATTACAGGCCTCTCTCATCTTTTTAAGTGGGAGAACTTGCACAATTGGTGGCTGACTAAATACTTTTTTTCCCCACTGTATATATATATATATATATATATATATATATATATATATATATATATATATATACAGTTGAAGTTGGAAGTTTACATACACTTAGGTTGGAGTCATTAAAACTTGTTTTTCAACCACTCCACAAATTTGTTGTTAAATCAAATCAAATCAAATCAAATCAAATTTTATTGGTCACATGCGCCGAATACAACAGGTGCAGACATTACAGTGAAATGCTTACTTACAGCCCTTAACCAACAGTGCATTTATTTTAAACAAAAAAGTAAGAATAAAACAACAACAAAAAAGTGTTGAGAAAAAAAAGAGCAGAAGTAAAAAATAAAGTGACAGTAGGGAGGCTATATATACAATAGAATAAAGTGACAGTAGGGAGGCTATATATACAGGGGGGTACCGTTGCATAGTCAATGTGCGGGGGCACCGGCTAGTTGAGGTAATATGTACATGTGGGTAGAGTTAAAGTGACTATGCATAAATACTTAACAGAGTAGCAGCAGCGTAAAAAGGATGGGGTGGGGGGGCAGTGCAAATAGTCCGGGTAGCCATGATTAGCTGTTCAGGAGTCTTATGGCTTGGGGGTAGAAGCTGTTGAGAAGTCTTTTGGACCTAGACTTGGCACTCCGGTACCGCTTGCCGTGCGGTAGCAGAGAGAACAGTCTATGACTAGGGTGACTGGAGTCTTTGACAATTTTGAGGGCCTTCCTCTGACACCGCCTGGTATAGAGGTCCTGGATGGCAGGGAGCTTTGCCCCAGTGATGTACTGGGCCGTACGCACTACCCTCTGTAGTGCCTTGCGGTCAGAGGCCAAGCAGTTGCCATACCAGGCGGTGATGCAACCAGTCAGGATGCTCTCGATGGTGCAGCTGTAGAATTTTTTGAGGATCTGAGGACCCATGCCAAATCTTTTTAGTCTCCTGAGAGGGAATAGGCTTTGTCGTGCCCTCTTCACGACTGTCTTGGTGTGTTTGGACCATGATAGTTCGTTGGTGATGTGGACACCAAGGAACTTGAAGCTCTCAACCTGTTCCACTACAGCCCCGTCGATGAGAATGGGGGCGTGCTCAGTCCTCTTTTTTTTCCTGTAGTCCACAATCATCTCCTTTGTCTTGGTCACGTTGAGGGAGAGGTTGTTGTCCTGGCACCACACGGCCAGATCTCTGACCTCCTCCCTATAGGCTGTCTCATCGTTGTCGGTGATCAGGCCTACCACTGTTGTGTCGTCGGCAAACTTAATGATGGTGTTGGAGTCGTGCCTGGCCATGCAGTCATGGGTGAACAGAGAGTACAGGAGGGGACTGAGCACGCACCCCTGAGGGGCCCCCGTGTTGAGGATCAGTGTGGCAGATGTGTTGTTACCTACCCTTGTTAACAAACTATTGTTTTGGCAAGTGGGTAAGGACATCTACTTTGTGCATGACACAAGTAATTTTTCCAACAATTGTTTACAGACAGATTATTTCACTTATAATTCACTGTATCACAATTCCAGTGGGTCAGAAGTTTACATACACTAAGTTGACTGTGCCTTTAAACAGCTTGGAAAATTCCAGAAAATGATGTCATGCTTTAGAAACTTCTGATAGGCTAATTGACATTATTTGAGTAAATTGGAGGTGTACCAGTAAATGTATTTCAAGGCCTACCTTCAAACTCAGTGCCTCATTGCTTGACATCATGGGAAAATCAAAATAAATCAGCTAAGACCTCAGAGAAAAAATTGTAGACCTCCACAAGTCTGGTTCATTCTTGGGAGCAATTTCCAAACGCCTGAAGGTACCACGCTCATCTGTACAAACAATAGTACGCAAGTATAAACACCATGGGACCACGCAGCCATCATACTGCTCAGGAAGGAGACGCGTTCTGTCTCTTAGAGATTAATTACTTTACATTTACTGCACATTCTCCCGAGTGGCGCAGTGGTCTAAGGCACTGCATCGCAGTGCTATCTGTGCCACTAGAGATCCTGGTTCGAATCCAGGCTCTGTCGTAGCTGGCCGCGACCGGGAGACCCATGGGGCGGCGCACAATTTGTCCAGGGTAGGGGAGGGAATGGCCGGCAGGGATGTAGCTCAACGCCAGGGTTGTGGGTTCGATTCCCACTGGGGGCCAGTATAAATAAATAAATTCATACTGGTCCCCCGTGGGAAACGAACCCACAACCCTGGCGTTGCAAACGCCATGCTCTACCAACTAAGCTACATGGGACTATATTTTGGTGTGAAAAGTGCAAATCAATCCCAGAACAACAGCAAAGGACCTTGTGAAGATGCTGGAGGAAACAGGTACAAAAGTATCTATATCCACAGTAAAACGAGTCCTATATCGACATAACCTGAAAGGCCGCTCAGCAAGGAAGAAGCCACTGCTCCAAAACCGCCATAAAAAAGCAACATCTCAAGACATCAGTCAGGAAGTTAAAGCTTGGTCGCAAATGGGTCTTCCAAATGGACAATGACCCCAAGCATACTTCCAAAGTTGTGGCAAAATGGCTTAAGGACAACAAAGTCAAGGTATTGGAGTGGCCATCACAAAGCCCTGACCTCAATCCTATAGAAAATGTGTGGGCAGAACTGAAAAAGCATGTGCGAACAAGGAGGCCTTCCAACCTGACTCAATTACACCAGCTCTGTCAGGAGGAATGGGCCAAAATTCACCCAACTAATTGTGGGAAGCTTGTGGAAGGCTACCTGAAACCCAAGTTAAACAATTTAAAGGCAGAGTAATTTGTAAACTTCTGACCCACTGGGAATGTGATAAAATAAATAAAAGCTGGCTGACATTTCACATTCTTAAAATAAAGTGGTGATCCTAACTGACCTAAGAAAGGAAAAACAGAGTTTAAATGTATTTGGCTAAGGTGTATGTAAACTTCCGACTTCAACTGTATATATATGTCTATTATTTATATCATAGACAATGTGGGTATCAATAGATTTAGAGATGAAGACATGTTGAAATTAAATCTCCATCACATATTTTACCTCGACTTAGATTATACATTTGTTTTCTACTTTAAAAGTGTGTGTTTAGTTAATCAAAGTGTATGCCATGTAGCGTTTCCATAGAGTAACTGCAATACTACTTTGGTAGTCAAATCACCTCATCATCACTTCCTTGTCCTTTTGTTGTCCCTTGAAAGGTACAGCACTGCCTGTGTACTCTCAGAAGCAAATTGTGCACATTATTTCAGACTCATTGAAATGAACCTAGACACACACACAGTTCTTTCATAGATATTCTCCTCTACATGAAATCTC
This sequence comes from Coregonus lavaretus, assembly GCF_964263955.1. Taxonomy (NCBI): domain Eukaryota; kingdom Metazoa; phylum Chordata; class Actinopteri; order Salmoniformes; family Salmonidae; genus Coregonus; species Coregonus lavaretus. The sequence continues at coordinate 44,818,326 of NC_140000.1, forward strand.
TCAAACATGTCTGGATTTTCTAATTATTGTGCTTTAACAATTGTTAACAAAAACAATGTTTCTCTTGAGTTACAATGTAAGGTTTGGGAGCACAGATTTTTTCTGATTTTAACTTGTAAGATGGTCCTTAAAGTTAGACTCCTTAATTGATACATACATTTTTGGACTTATAAATTAATTACATATAGTGCCTTCACAAAATCCCACATTTGGTTGTGTTACAAAGTGGGGTTAAAATGGATTTAATTGAAAAAAAATGTAAATGAACTACACAAAATACTCTGTACTGTCAAAGTGTAAGAAAAATTATGAGACTACTATAAGACTAGAAATATTTTATGAAAAATAAAACACCAATATATCTTGATTAGATAGAGAAGTATTAAACACCCTAAGTCAATACATGTTAAAATCACATTTGGCAGCGAATACAGCTGTAAGTCTTTCTGCGTAAGTCTCTAAGAGCATTCCACACCTGGATTGTGCAACATTGGCCCATTATTATTTTCAAAATTCTGAAATTGGTTGTTGATCATTGCTTGACAACCATTTTCAGGTCTTGCAGTACATTTTCAAGCAGATTTAAGTGAAAACTGTAACTCTGAAACTCAGAAACATTCACTGTCTTCTTGGTAAGTAACTCTAGTGTAGATTTGGCCTTGTGTTTTAGGTTATTGTCCTGCTGAAAGGTGAATTAATCTGGTGGAAAGCAGACTGAACCAGGTTTCCCTCTAGGATTTTGCCTGTGCTTAGCTCCATTCTGTTTATTTTTTGTCCTGAAAAACTTCCCAGTCCTTAACGATTACAAGCATACCCATAACATGATGCAGTCCCCAAGAGGCGCAGTGGTCTAAGGCACTGCATCACAGTGCTAGCTGTGCCACTAGAGATCCTGGTTCGAATCCAGGCTCTGTCGTAGCCGTGCCGCGACCGGGAGACACATGGGGCGGCGCACAATTTCTATTCTGTACAGGCTTCCTTCTTTTCACTCTGTCAGTTAGGTTAGTATTGTGGAGTAACTACAATGTTGTTGGTCCATCCTCAGTCTTTTCCTATCACAGCCATTAAACTCTCTAAGTGTTTTAAAGTCACCATTGGCCAATCCCTGAGCGGTTTCCTTCCTTCAATGTCTGCTTTAAAAATGTGTACCCATCTACCAAAAGGTGCCTTTCTTTGCAAGGCATTGGAAAACCTCCCAGGTCTTTGTGGCTGAATCTGTGTTTGAAATTCACTGCTGGACTGAGGGACCTTACAGATAATTGTGTGTGTGAGGTACAGAGATGAGGTAGTCATTCAAAGTTCATGTTAAACACTATTATTGCACACAGTCCTTGCAACTTATTATGTGCCTTGTTAAGAACATTTTTACTCCTGAACTTATTTAGGCTTGCCCTAACAAAGGGGTTGAATACTTATTGACTCAAGACATTTCAGCTTTTATTAATTTGTAAAAGTTACGAAAAACATAATTCCACTTTGACATTATGGGGTATTGTGTGTAGGCCAGTGACAGAAAAAATCTACACACACAACAAAATGTGGGAAAAGTCAAGGGGTGTGAATACTTTCTGAAGGCACTGTATGCCCATTGATTCTTGAAGAATATAACTTATTAATGCCTCATGAGTTTAGTTCAACTGTTGTACCCCATCAGAACCCATAATATAAGCATGTTTTACTCCAATGTTTGTAAACAATGTAAACGTAAACAAACACTGTATAGCCTTAAAACATGGTTTAAAATATGAATTTAACATCATGGATGGTCAGTCGTGCATCCATAGCTCTGTCTATGAATTTGAGATTAGTTGCATTTCTTCAGGCCCATCCCTCAGCTGTTAACCACAACAGAGGCAGGGTCTACACTTTGTTGTTGTTTCAATTAAGGATTCTAGCTTTAAACCATGTAATCTCTTCACAGTGGCCATGATACAGCCAGAACTTCTACTCCTGCAATTGGGTAAGAGATCAGATGGGAAGAATGTTTCTCTCTTGGTGTTATAAACCAACCTGCTATGGCTGTTCTCTAGTTGACCATGTATTCAAAGTAGTTGGGTAATGGTTCAGAACCTGTAAACATCCAGTTTCACACAATGAGTCTCAGTTTAACCAACATTTAACATACAATCTACAGAAATCTCTCCTATAGTGGACACAGTTATATTTTAGTACAATGATTATGAAGTTGAAATACAAGTCCTACGGTTGGTGTTGGTGTCACAATCTGAACAGAAAAATAGATAGACCATCCCAAAAATAACATATTTCTGATGTGACATTTATCCCCACAGCAGCCATGTCCTCACCAGTGTTTGGGACTGAGATATCAGTACTGGAGGGAACCTCTGTGACCCTTGTCTGCAGATACCTTGGGGCTAAAAAGCTTGACAAATGCTGGAGCAGAGCAAGTGGAACCTTTCAGTGTACTGATCCCATAAAGGAAGAGCAATCCAAATATAAAGTTAATGCTGGAGATGGAACAGTAAACCTCACCATTTTAAACATTCAGCCTGCAGACAGTGGGAGCTACTGCTGCACAGTCAATGTCCCTATATCGTTCAATGATCGTATACAATTCTACAGCCTGAGGGTAGTCAAAGGTAAGTGTTGCTCACTTCATACTACAGGTTATCAATGGGTTTTGCTCAGTGCAGGTGTCACCTTACAGTAGGAAGGAACATGAAGGTTCAAAGTCTTCTTCTCCATGTATGAATGTTGTATTTCTGTATTACTATTGTGTTTCAGTGTGTTCTCTCACTAAGTCTGTACTGCTGGTAATGTCCTCTTGCTGCCTAGATGTGCTTTATCCTGTGTCCCTTTCTGATGGTCTGAGTGGTGAAATACAGTATGTCTTGGTTACAGCTTGTGAGAGGGACCTACTGGATGGAGTGGATTTTCTGGGGAACAATGTTGAGAATCAGCCATTTACAACCAATAATACAAGTCAGTGCAGGCAGAAATGCACAAACAATGACACGTGCCAGTTCTTCACATTTGTTGGCGAAAAGGCAGAAATAATAGAACACAGGTACATGCTAATAAATATATGCTTGTGCAAATAAAGGCAGCAATAGATGTTTTAGATCAGCATCAGTCTGATAACTACTACCACATTCTTTGTGATATTTGTCCCACAGAAACAAGTGTTTCCTGAAGGCCTCAACTGGTGATACACCCACAATTACAATACAGCACCTCCAACATGCAACCTCAGGCTACTCTCTGAAAAACTGCAGTGGTAAAGGTGAGTACATACAGTTAATGTATATGTGAGTCATCATTTATTTTGGCCATTAAATATCTAGTCAATATCTAATGATCAGAGAGGTAGACTTTATTAATAGGCCCTATTAAACAGGATAGCATAGACATGGATATCAAACTGTCATGTTGTGTGTCTGTTTATTCCATCATCTCTGTTGAAGGTGTAAGTTATTGAATATCATCAAGCATCAGAGCTCTTTAAACAGAGCCTTTACAGACCAATGATGTGCGAAGTCCATATTCTGTAGTCTATAGAATACTATACAGTACTATCACTACTATGTATTCACTTTTAGTCATTGATGCACAGGACATGTCCATATTCATCAAACAAATTGGTTTGGAGGTTGGAACAAGTTTGCGAATGTATCAATTTGCCTCTGTCACATGCTCTATATTACTCTGCTATCAAACAGTATGTGTTGCCTATATTTTAGAATAGATAGTGGAAGCTAAAGATGGTCATGTTTGCCACTCAACACAACAAGCAGTCTGATAAGCATTTCCCTCTGTATTTCAAACAGTCACCTACTCAACCCAAAAGTACAGCCTTGTCCTTGAGAAGAAAAACTGGACCGAGGCACAAGAGTACTGCAGACAGCGCTTCACAAACCTGTCCATCATACAAACAGAAGAGGATTGGAGGGCAATTAAATCCACTTTGGGTAATTTCGGTGATGATGTGTGGATTGGGCTCCATAGAGAGAAGCCTGATCCAAATGGAAAGTGGAAGTGGTCTGACGGAGAGGACTTCATGTTCTTCAACTGGAGAAATGGCTCTGGTGACCACACCGGGGTTCATGACTGTGTCTTGTCTAATTCATCTCACTGGGAACCAGTGTTGTGTGAATCTCAAAGACAGTATATGTGTCATCGAGGTATGGACTCACTCACTCACTATCTTTCATCAATGGAAAATCCAACTTGTCATTGAACAAATGGGATTGATTGATTGATTGATTGATTGATTGATTGATTGATTTATTGATTGATTGATTGCACAACACCTACTCTAATACTGTTTTCTTCATTAATTAGGTTATCACCTGTAACTTCCAAGTTGACTTTTTATTGTGCGAAGTCATTAACTGTCTCATGAAATCTGATGTGTCAGTTTTCATCTTCCCTCCTATAAGTTCATCATGGTAATGGAACAACAGAGAAGGTCTATGAGCTGATGACTGGGCTAAAGGACCAGAAGGATGCTGTGAAAGACTGCAGGACAATACAAGGCAGAGAACTGGCGAGTATCTGTAACCAGAAAGAACAGGAAACCTTTGATGAGGTGGCTACAGGGGACACCTGGATCGGACTAAAGCATGAGAACAAGATATGGAATTGGTCCAGTGGTGAACCATTTCAGGAATGGGACAATTCCATGGGAGATGGAAACTGTGTAAAGCTGAACTCAAACATTTACAGAAAATGGCAACCAGAAAATTGTTCTACTCAAAGAGCTTTCCTGTGCTATGGGGGTAAGTTGAACCCTGTGAGAATGTTATCAAACTAGTATTGACAGTCAGTCATCATCTATGACTAAGTTGTGTAGAATCTACAAAAAGAAACTCCAAGTTTTAAAATGAGGATTTTATATAAGTACTTTGTTTTTGTTTCATTGATCAACATGACAGGAAACAGGCACTTATATGTGTGTATTCTACTTCATTCTGACACAGATGAACGTCCTCTTAACACCACTGGGGATTTGTCCACTCCTGCTACCCCTGAAACCACCAGCCCTACTTCAACTGGACCTCCCTCTAGCAATACGTCCACCACACCACCTACCACTACTATTGGACAGTCCACCACCTCCCCACCTACCACTACTAATAGACAGTCCACCACCTCCCCACATACCACTACTAATAGACAGTCCACCACCTCACCACCTACCACTACTAATAGACAGTCCACCACCTCACCACCTACCACTACTAATGGACAGTCCACCACCTCACCACCTACCACTACTAATAGACAGTCCACCACACTACCAGCATCAACTTCCAGCGGACAACTGACCTCATCAGGTCCCACCTCCCCAGACAGGAAGCCCACATCTTCCCCCAGTAGTACAACCTCTCCACTCCATCCTGGTGAGTGTCAGACATGGAGCTACATTCTGTACCAATCTGCACAAAGGTGTACAAGTGACAATTGTTGGGCTTTTAATGGCAGATAAGAAAGTAAGTGTATGTGTATTTGTGGTATTGTGTTTATGAACTTGCATTTACATGTGTGCAATTTCATGTTTGTGTTTTGTCCATGCAGATTACCTGCACTACTTCAACGAGTCCAAGAGCTGGATCAATGCCCTGGAGTTCTGTAAACATCGTGGCTCCACATCCAACCTGGTGCACATCACAAACCAGACCGTGCAGGCTGACGTGACCCAGCTCCTGGCCAACGTGGAGCTGCCATGTGGGGGAGTGTGGATTGGTCTGGAGCGGTCCATCTTTGAGTGGAGCGCCCCCTGGCTGTGGAGCAGTAGTGCTGTTGAGAAGGTGGTGGAGCACAGACAGTGGCACAGCTGCTTCCCCCTCAACCCCATCAATTACCACTGTGGTAAGATGGTCCGGGTTGGTAACGGAGAACTGAAGTGGCTGGATGCTTCCTGTCATCAGGAATTACCCTTCATCTGTGAAGGTTTGTTGCTCAACTTTGGAGCTCCTATTTTAGAGCTTGTTCAGTAGGGTGGAACATTCAAAACGATGCAGATAGACAAATATTGCATAGAACTGTCATGGTTTACTGCAGAATAGAGATTGACTGTCTTGACTCTCATGTAAGCTCAATGCAATGTATTACTTTATGCAATGCTCTGATTATACCTCCCTATTGAATAAGGCTCAACCCACATCCCAGACATCCACCCCTCTACAGTTGGCTACTATCTGCACTGCTCTTTACTCCCTTTAACTCCCTCTCTTTTACATAGTCTAGACTCACTCTACTAGTAATAGTCTTTTGAATCAGCCAAAACATAATGGCAAGGCCTGGTCATATAAGATACATCCAAGTCCTCTTATCCTGTATATGATGTTTCAACAGATGTCCACTAGAGGGCTCTCCATGGCAGCCTGGACATTCTGCAGACAGACACCACACTGATCTGCCAGAGAGACTATCAATCACACTCTTTGTCTGGAAGGAACCTGCACTTCCAATTCAGTATATTGTTACACTACTATTACTATTATTAATATTATTAATATTATTATTACTACTTTTATTACTTTTACTTATCATTTTCACTATTAGATTATATTAATTAATGATACTGTATGTTCACTCATAGACATTGCTATTTGACTGTTACTAACTCTACTAATTTGATTGTTTAAAAATAAAGTAAAGAAAGGAAAAGAAAATATTATTAAACTGAAAATGTAGTATTGAACTCTTGTGTGAACTCTTACTGTAGGAGATGGCTAGTTCGTTATAATGACTATATTGTTATTTTGTTATGATGTATGCATTTCCTTTCATCGTTGTTCTGAATACTGAATTAACATCCATATAACTTTGATCATTGTGAAATGTCATTCTTCGTAGAAAATGTATTGAGTGGTTGAGCAATAGCAATCAAAATGTCGTAATCCAACCCTAAGATTTGAGAGGGGTTGTCCACTCTAAATAGACTTCATGAATATGTCAAGCAGGACTGAAGCAGTCTGTCTCAACCAATCCTTTTAAAACGAGTAAGGAAGTAAGAGATCCTGGGGTGAGAGCACCATGGACAGCGACAGTGAACTTGACATCTCAGAAACCAATAGGCTACCGCAATTTGAAATATTTCAACTTGGCGGGGGGGGGGGGGGGGGGGTTTACATAGGCTATGGGTAACAACATTATTTGCAGTAGCCTATCCTAATAGATTAATGAGAGGAATCGCTCCCCTATCTCATCCCCCCTTTCCACTCAGCACCCCCCATGTCTGAGACATCGTGCTCAGAATATATTACCAGCTCTATCTCTACTTACACTATCCCCTTCTAAGAAATGTCGAGAGAGAGAGAGAGAGAGAGAGAGAGAGAGAGAGAGAGAGAGAGAGAGAGAGAGAGAGAGAGAGAGAGAGAGAGAGAGAGACCGCCAGCAGCTCCCCTCTGTGCACTCAGTCCGAGACAGTTACACAGTCCGAGACAGTTGCAGCGGCGGATTGTGCAGACAGAGCTATCAGTCCAGTCCTGAGAGCTCATTTTATTTACGGTAAAAATGTCGGCCAGACCAGGCTACTATCGGCAGGAGCTGAACAAGACTGTATGGGAGGTTCCCGAGCGGTACCAGAACCTGACTCCCGTGGGCTCGGGGGCCTACGGTTCGGTATGGTGAGTAGGCTATATGAAAGAGGGAGGGGCGAGGCTGCAAAGTCCATACACACCATACAATGCAGAGGGAAAACATAATTTAGCCTTATGATTTGTATTATGAATATGCATAATTGGATAATATTGGAAAAACAATAGGCCTATTTATAGCCTATTCTCATTATTATTGTGCAATTGCCAGCCTATTGTTATTATTATTGAGATTGTTTTTATTGTTATTAGGCAGTTATTAGGCCGATTTAAATAAAAATAGCGTATTATAATTCATGTTCATGTAGCCTAGATATTTTAGTTGTTATGCACGAGAAAATCATCAATGTTATTTTCATGTTTGTTCAATGTGGATTTACTAGACTACTCTATTTGTATCAATATGATGCTGTCATATAGGCTACGTTTCCAATTTGATTGATTTATCTGTCGTTAACACCATTCCCAAATACTGGGCGTCATCAGTCCAACGGCAGACTGACTGCAGTTGTTGCTTCTCGGTGCCGAGGCTTTAAACACCTTATCAATCAATCAATCAATCAATTTTATTTTATATAGCCCTTCTTACATCAGCTAATATCTCGAAGTGCTGTACAGAAACCCAGCCTAAAACCCCAAACAGCTAGTAATGCAGGTGTAGAAGCACGGTGGCTAGGAAAAACTCCCTAGAAAGGCGAAAACCTAGGAAGAAACGTAGAGAGGAACCAGGCTATGAGGGGTGGCCAGTCCTCTTCTGGCTGTGCCGGGTGGAGATTATAACAGAACCATGCCAAGATGTTCAAAAATGTTCATAAGTGACAAGCATGGTCAAATAATAATCAGGAATAAATCTCAGTTGGCTTTTCATAGCCGATCATTAAGAGTTGAAAACAGCAGGTCTGGGACAGTTAGGGGTTCCATAACCGCAGGCAGAACAGTTGAAACTGGAATAGCAGCAAGGCCAGGCGGACTGGGGACAGCAAGGAGTCACCACGGCCGGTAGTCCCGACGTATGGTCCTAGGGCTCAGGTCTCTCAGTTGGCTTTTCATAGCCGATCATTAAAGAGTTGAAAACAGCAGGTCTGGGACAGGTAGGGGTTTCGTAGCCGCAGGCAGAACAGTTGAAACTGGAATAGCAGCAAGGCCAGGCGGACTGGGGACAGCAAGGTGTCATCATGCCCGGTAGTCCTGACGTATGGTCCTAGGGCTCAGGTTCTCAGAGAGAAAGAGAGAACGAGAGAATTAGAGAGAGCATACTTAAATTCACACAGGACACTGGATAAGACAGGAGAAGTACTCCAGGTATAACCAACTAACCCCAGCCCCCCGACACATAAACTACTGCAGCATAAATACTGGAGGCTGAGACAGGAGCGGTCCGGAGACACTGTGGCCCCATCCGAAGAAACCCCCGGACAGGGCCAAACAGGAAGGATATAACCCCACCCACTCCGCCAAAGCACAGCCCCCGCACCACTAGAGGGATATCCCCAACCACCAATTTACAATCCTGAGACAAGGCCGAGTATAGCCCACAGAGGTCTCCACCACAGCACAAACCAAGGGGGGGGCGCCAACCCCTTATGTTTCGCATGTGCAGTAGCTGATTGCGTCTGAACCTTACGATTCCCATACCGAAAGGAAACAACAAGGAGTTATCGGCGCATCGCGCCTGCAACCACGCGCTACGGGAGATCCTCTGAATCGTGACAGTTCTCAATAGGATAAATTGCGTTTCTGTAAGGCTTTTTGGGCTACTAATAACAGGGACAGCACTTTGGGGGGATCTGCACTGAACAACTGGAGGATGCATAACACATCTGGATAGCCATGGGCATGTGCAGGGGCCACCTCAGTGTTGCTGACTGCAAATATATATATATATATTTTTTCAACCATTTGTGCGCATGTTCACTTCAGACAGTGAAGAGGGACCTAGGGAAGATATCTCAACATTGTATTCATGACCACCAGTTAGTTTACCGGAATAATAGACTTCAATTTCACTACCTGATCTCCACACACACACACACACACACACACACACACACACACACACACACACACATACACATACACACACACACACACACACACACACACACACACACACACGCACACACACACACACACACAGCTGTCTAGTCCATTGAGGTGGTTTTTATAGGCTACATTTCCACATGAACGAGTTCCTCTTTTCTCATAAGTGGGTTGGGCAATATTTCCTTGTTTTAATTTTGGATCACTCTCTGTCTGTTGCGGGAGAAGAGACACCGTTGCCATGGCGAGATGTCATGGTGATGTGTGCACCTCGGCTTGAGTGTCATACACGCAATCCATATTGATCCATGCATGGGAAGGGATATGAAGTGCTTGGCGGTTTCAATATCTGCTTTTACTGTAACAGCTCTGGTAGATAGATTAGATTTACATTGTGGGCACAGCTCTCTTTCTGGTTTATATGCTGGTAAAGCAGCTAACCATGGCCTGTCAATCCAATGCTTTTGCATCTTCTAGGGCAGAGGGAAGCGAGGATGTGATCTTCTGAGGATCAGCCCAGGGAGACAGACAACAGACATCTGTGATGCAGCAGACATGGAAGAGAAGGGAGGCACAGAAACTGCATGTTAGCTCAAGCAATAGCTAAGGCCTTAATTGGTCAATTATATTTAATGGAAGCTTAGCCTAGCTGATTGATGGGAAGTACTGCAGTGTTTTACTACTCCACTGAGAAATCATGGTGACATCGGTGCAGTTATGTCTGTTTGGTTTGATGAACACCTTGGAAGCTGAGTAGATAGACATGATAGCGTTGCTCTAGCAACAACTCAGACAAAGAAAATCCTTTGTCTGCTTCTTTTGACCAATACGATTCTCTACAGTTAAAAACAAAACTCATTATTTGTGTGGATTCACAAACACATCTAATACACCATCAATCACGATGCAGAGCAATGCAGTCATGTGATCTGCTACACCTACAAAATGGCACCACTGTTCATTACATTTACATTTTACATTTTAGTCATTTAGCAGACGCTCTTATCCAGAGCGACTTACAGGAGCAATTAGGGTTAAGTGCCTTGCTCAAGAGCACATTAACGTCATTTAGCAGACGCTCTTAGCCAGAGCGACTCACAAATTGGTGCGTTCACCCTATAGCCAGTGGGATAACCACTTTACAATTGGGGGGGGGGGGGGGGGGTACCAGTCTAGCCAGCAAGGACACTCACATTTTTTGTATTATTTTCTTTTCACCTTTATTTCACCAGGTAAGCCAGTTGAGAACAAGTTCTCATTTACAACTGCGACCTGGCCAAGATAAAGCAAAGCAGTGCAATAAAAACAACAACACAGAGTTACATATGGGGTAAAACAAAACATAAAGTCAAAAATACAACAGAAAATATATATACAGTGTGTGCAAATGTAGCAAGTTATGGAGGTAAGGCAATAAATAGGCTATAGTGCAAAATAATTACAATTAGTATTACAGTTTTTCCCAATTGCTAAAACACAATTTTGCAAACTAGGCTGGTTTTATCAAAATACTTAACACAATTCACAAAACCACACACTCAAACTGCAAAATACCTCATATATCCTGCAAAATGAAGCACTGCAACCAAAACTACATATGGCATTATCAAAATCAAACGTTTGCATGAAATGGCACACACTTCATTCATATTACCCGATTTTTGTCTAACCAACTACACACTGTTGGGCATAAGGAAAAGCACTCTCATCTTTAGTATGCTTTGCCATAATACTAAAATAGTTCAAATTGTAGAAAATTCTTCAGATTGTTCACATGCACAGAAATATTTTCAGATACACACACGCTGTTGAAACATTAATTGTTTTATTTTTCACCAAACAAGTCAGTGCAACATATGCACAGCAGATATATTTACATTGGACTGAACAACAATATGCTCACAAAAAACATTAAACTGAAAAGGAAAATTACAGAAAAAATGTGCAGAAAAAAAAAAGAAAAAAGAGGCAAGAAAAATAATTTGGCAGCGTCTTGCCGCACAGCTGGGTCTGGCCACAACGCCTCGTCCACATCACAGGCAATATCTTCCCTTGCCAGATCGAGGGAGGAAGTGCCTTGAGTGCCTTATCTATCCCTGAATCGCACCCACATCAATCTCATCACATGCCTCTTCCATAGCCTGCACAAGAGGCATGCGCACAAAGGGCTGCCGGTCATATACCTTCCACCGCCATGCCGAAAATAACTATTCTATGGGGTTCAGAAATGGTGAGTATGGTGGGAGGTATTGCACGAGAAATGGTGGGTGGTCAGCAAATCAGTTTTGGACTGGGGCTGCACGATGAATGCTCACGTTGTCCCATACTACAATGTACCGGGTTATTTGATGGTCTGCATCATTCATACGCTCTGGTGGTATGAGAATGTTGTGGAGTCTGTCCAGAAATGTGAGAATATGGGCTGTGTTGTATGGTCCAAGGTTGGCATGACGGTGGAGGACACCATGCGTATTGGAGATGGCAGCGCACATTGTGATGTTCCCACCACGTTGGCCAGGAACATCTATAATGGCTCTGTGGCCAATGACGTTTCTCCCCCTTCTTCTGGTCTTTGCTAGGTTGAACCCAGCCTCATCTATAAAGATGAACTCATGTGGGATTGCATGAGCATCCATTTCCAGTACTCCCTGAAAACAAAGAACAAAAGCAGTCAATATGGTGTTATCCAGTACACTGGGAAACAATGTTGCGTGTAGTGTACTGCAGTCAATATTGTACTTACATCCACATATGCTCATCTGACCTCTTTGTTTCTTTGAGAGTTTCTCTCAAACGGCACCTTATAAAGTTGTTTCATTCTGATTTGGTTTCGCTTGAGAATGCGAGCCAATGTGGACAGACTGACTCGTTGAATGTTGTTGAATATGGTGTTGTCTTGGATGATGTGGCTTTGAATTTCTCGTAATCTGATTTCATTATTAAACCAAGTTTACAATGGCAGCTTCCTGTACCCCGGTGAACATTTGGCCCTTTCCTCCACCATGGTTGCGTCGCTCAGTCCTTTAGAAAAACTAAAAAAACTAAAATATAGGGCTTGGACAATGCAGCCTAAAGATATTTCCCCCACAGTAGAGTAAATTGTACAGGAAACGTGTGCAGTTAGTGTATGACATCAGCCATTCATGAAGTAAACAGGTGTCACCCAACTGATACACTATGACATGGGGTGTACTACATAGTGTGAAATACATTTTGGTTACATACCTGTACTCCAGTCTAAATGTCCGGATGACACAGGCGACAGTAAAACGGCTCAAGTTGGGCTGCACACTCTGTCCAGCCTCTCGCATTGTTAGCCCATGGTTGATGACATGATCAACTAAGGTTGCTCTGATTTCATTTGAAAGTTGTTGTCTTCTTTGGCCATGAACTCCTCTACCAGCTCTACCCCTACCTCTCACTCTTCCTCCCCCTCTCATTCTCACCCTCTTCCTCTTCCTCTTCCTCTCTCTGCAACGTCTTCCATTGTTGTTGTAAAACAAAAGGTGCTCACCTGTGGTCTTTTCATAGTGCTTACTTCCTGATTGAAGTGGTAACAATTAACCATTGAGGTGTTTGGCCAGGTGGCATATGTATTGGCCAATTAGCTCATGTAGTGTCATTTTGAATGGCAGTGTTTTGAAATGGCTTTATGTCAGATTGTTGTGTCTTATGCAGAGAACCATGTGCAGTGCATTTAAAAAGTGCCATTTTGAATTGCAAAATGTGTGTAAAGCAGAAAATGTGTTTAGACTTTTGGAGACTTGAGAAGAGGTTTTGCTCTCTGTGTGTCAGTTTAAATAATTGTGCTGTGCATGTCATTTTAGTGTGTTAGCAATTGGAAAAAACTGTAACACTGGAATGATAGATGTGCAAGAGATGATGTGCAAATAGAGATACTGGGGTGCAAATGAGCAAAATAAATAACAATATGGGGATGAGGTAGTTGGGTGGGCTAATTTCAGATGGGCTGTGTACAGGTGCAGTGATCGGTAAGGTGCTCTGACAACTGATGCTTAAAGTTAGTGAGGGAGATAAGAGTCTCCAGCTTCCATCTCCTCAACATTCCTGCACACCATCTCCCTCTCTTTCTCTTTCTCTCTCTCTCTGTCTCTGCATTGTTCAGGCTGAGCTCCAGCCATTGTCACCGTCTTCTCCATGGCAGAGCTGATTGATTAGCAGAGGGGTGGGGTGAGGGGTGATGATGGGGGTTTGGGAATTGGGGAGGTATTTTATAGGGGGTTGGGACCGGGAGAGCCTTGTGGATCCAGGGACATTACTTCTGAGGATACAGAGGAGAATTGGAGTCATTATATTAATCCTTGGGGCTTCTCAATCTCCCTGCAAAGCCTCCTGAGATTGTTTGCCTGAGGTCAAGGATCTGATCAGAAAGGCTCATATAATGCATATCAGATCAAATCAAAATCAAATATTTGTCACATGCGCCTAATACAACAGATGTAGACTTTACCGTGAAATGCTTACTTACGAGCCCTTTCCCAACAATGCAGAGTTAAAAAGTAAGAACAATTAGCTAAAAAAAAAGGAAATAGTAACACAATGAAATAACAATAATGAGGCTATATACAAGGAGCACCGGTACAGAGTCAATGTGCAGGGGTACGAGGTAGTTGAGGTAATACAGTATGTACATGTAGGTAGGGGTGACTAGGCAATCAGGATAGATGATAAACAGAGTAGCAGCAGCGTATGTGAAGAGTGTGAAAGAGTGTGAAAGTGTATCTATCTATCTATCTATCTATCTATCTATCTATCTATCTATCTATCTATCTATCTATCTATCTATCTATCTATCTATCTATCTATCTATCTATCTATCTATATCTATCTATCTATCTATCTATCTATCTATCTATCTATCTATCTATCTATCTATCTATCTATCTATCTATCTATCTATCTGTCTGTCTGTCTGTCTGTCTGTCTGTCTGTCTGTCTGTCTGTCTGTCTGTCTGTCTGTCTGTCTGTCTGTCTGTCTGTCTGTCTGTCTGTCTGTCTGTCTGTCTGTCTGTCTGTCTGTCTGTCTGTCTGTCTGTCTGTCTGTCTGTCTGTCTGTCTGTCTGTCTGTCTGTCTGTCTGTCTGTCTGTCTGTCTGTCTGTCTGTCTGTCTGTCTGTGTGTGTGTGTGTGTGTGTGTGTGTGTGTGTGTGTGTGTGTGTGTGTGTGTGGCGTCAATATGCATGTGTGCGTGTGTTTTGTGTGTGTGATTGTATGCAGTGCGTGTGTGTGTGTGTGTGTGTGTGTGTGTGTGTGTGTGTGTGTGCGTGTGTGTGTGTGTGTGTGTGTGTGTGTGTGTGGCGTCAATATGCATGTGTGCGTGTGTTTTGTGTGTGTGATTGTATGCAGTGTGTGTGTGTGTGTGTGTGTGTGTGTGTGTGTGTGTGTGTGTGTGTGTGTGTGCGTGCGTGTGTGTGTGTGTGTGTGTGTGTGTGTGTGTGTGTGTGTGTGTGTGTGTGTGTGTGTGTGTGTGTGTGTGTGTGTGTGTGTGTGTGTGTGTGTGTGTGTGTGTGTGTGTGTGAGTTGGAGTGTCAGTGTAGTATGTGTGAGTGTGTGGGTAGAGTCCAGTAGTGAGTGTGCATAGAGCCAGTGCAAGAGAGTCAGTGCAAATAAAAAGGGGGTCAATGCAAATAGCAGTGGTGGAAAAAGTACCCAATTGTCATACTTTAGTAAAAGTAAAGATACCTTAATAGAAAATGACTCAAGTAAAAGTGAAAGTCATCCAGTAAAATAGTACTTGAGTAAAAGTCTAAAAGTATTTTGTTTTAAATATACTTAAGTATCAAAAGTAAATGTAGTTGCTAAAATATACTTAAGTATCAAAAGTACAAGTATAATTAATTTAAAATTCATTATATTAAGCAAACCAGGGGGCACCATTTATTTTAATTTTTTTACGGATAGCCAGGGTCATACTCCAACACTCAGACATCATTTACAAACAAAGCATTTGTGTTTAGTGAGTCCGCCAGATCAGAGGCATTAGAGATGACCAGGGATGTTCTCTTGATAAGTGTGTGAATTGGACCATTTTCTGTCCTGCTAAGCATCAAAATGTAATGAGTACTTTTGGGTGCCAGGGAAAATGTATGGAGTAAAAAGTACATCATTTTCTTTAGGAATGTAGTGAAGTAAAAGTAAAAGTAGTCAAAAATATAAATAGTAAAGTAAAGTACAGATACCCCAATAAACTACTTAAGTAGTACTTTAAAGTATTTTTACTTAAGTACTTTACACCACTGGCAAACAGTCGGTGTAGCCATTTGATTAACTGTTCAACAATCTTATGGCTTGGGGGTAGAAGCTGTTCAGGAGCCTTTTGGTCCTAGACTTGGTGCTCCGGTACCACTTGCCCTGCGGTAGTAGAGATAACAGTCTATGACATGGGTGGCTGGAGTCTTTGACTATTTTTAGGGCCTTCCTCTCACACCGCCTGGTATAGAGGTCCTGGATGGCAAGGAGCTTGGCCCCAGTGATGTACTTGGCCATACGCACTACCCTCTGTAGCGCCTTATGGTCGGATGCCAAGCAGCTGCCATACCAAGCGGTGATGCAGCCAGCCATGCTGCTCTCAATGGTGGAGCCATCAGACAGAGATATTATCATACATGCACTAAAGCAGACTCATATCACACGTTGACTGCATACCATGCAGAACATCACATAGACACATGTATTAGTTTTCCATCATTATACCAGTAGACATCAAAAATCATATCTGAATGAATATGCACATTTAAAATGCATTGGAATGTCTGAGATTTTCACAAATGTGGTTGCTACTTCAAATAGACTTTATTCCAATAACTGGAAAGCTTTTCATAGACTGCAAAACATCAGTCACACGTAATGACAATAGTTGTCATTCTTGAGACATCGTTCTGGCACTTCCCTTCACTTTCCCAAGTCCTATTCTTTCTAATTTCCCTCTCAGCTTGCAGACTGCAAACCCCTAATTCAATCTCATTGGTTACTTTTCCTTCCATCTGTCTCCTGCAATGAAGTTGGAACGTCTTGGCCAGTAATATAACTCTAAATCGTTCTGACTGATGGGTTTAGAACTTGTCCATGATGCAGATCATATTCATCACAATGGAACTGGGAAACAGTTTGTTGGTGTAACGTTATGTAACAGTAATATAGCGTTGTGCAAATGTTTGCGCTTGTTTCATTTAGTCAAAATAACTCATTTCCATGTGCCCATTTCAACTGTTGCAGCAACACTATGCAAATCATGGCTACTGTGAGTGTATGGTATTACAGTTTTTTACCTTGACGTCATTTTTCAAAACTCTAGACACAAAACTCAAAACGGTCATCACTTGTAACACAGGCTGTCCAATGTTCAAAACATTGCATTGTGCATTCATATCTTTAAAGAAATATTGCACTTGCACAATCATTGGTTCAAAAAACAAATTTATTGTGAAATACCAATGAAACGTTAATTTAGATCACCCACACACAAGCAACCGATAGTTTCACTGTGTCATTGTTCGTACGATCATTAAATATTGTAGTACAAAACAGGTGATACATATTTCATTATGGTACTACATGTAAATACATCCCTGTAAAAGTACTGCAGTAGTAGAGAGAATACTACAGACACAGTGGAATCATTGAACAAAATCTGAAATATATTGATGAAAAACAATACAGTACTGTAAAACATCAAATGCAGTGTTCCTCAACTTGCTTGCTTGTACTGTAAAAAGCAAAACATAGGAGTGATTACTGTACTTGTACATTTTCATCAACTCTGTCTTGTGGATTTGGCCACAGGTTCTCATCTACATCACAATGGATGTTTTCATTAGCCAAACATCTTGGAAAAAACGTTGAGCATGGCGAATCCAGGCCTGACACTGGTCTGCCGTGATGTCATTGCATGCGTCATCCATCGCCTGGAGAAGAGTGACTTGTTCATGAGGGCGCCTATCATAAACCTTCCATCTCCATGTGGAGAAAAATTCCTCAATCGGGTTAAGGAAAGGAGAGTATGGGGGTAAATACAGGGTGGTAAATTGTGCATGGGCCTGAAACCCTGCTTGCACCATATGAGCATGGTGGAACCTGACATTATCCCACACAATGACATAGGTCACGCCATCATCTCTACAGACCTGATCGAGCTCATCAAGGAAGGTTACAAGGAGAGCTGCATTATATGACCCAATATGAGGTCTGCGTCCCACCACACCATCTTCTGATATAGCCGCACACATTGTTATGTTGGCCCCACATTGTTCAGGTACTTGGATGGTTGCCCGCTGGCCAATGAAATTCCGACCTCTCCTCCTTGTCTTGGCCAGGTTAAAGCCTGCCTCATCCAAATGTATGAATTTGTGATGGTTGTCATCAGCATCCAGCTCCATCACCCTCTAAAAACGTGCTTGACCTCTATTGTGACCTGGATCACCTGCCAGCTCCATGATACAGTACGTATCGCTATGTTGTTGCAAGTGGATCCCAATCAATTCCAGTTCCACAATGTGAACTCAATCATCAGTAACAAGTTGGCAGAATTGGAGAAGCAATTACAAGGGCCTGCATCCATACAGTGCAGTACTGTCAATACTGTAAATAGTCTGAAAAGGTGGTACATGGGACCATAGAAACGGTGTCTGATAAAGAATGATGATGAAATATTACATCCATAGATAATGTAGTCTAATTGGTTCATGCTCCACGCTAATTGGTGACAATGAATCTCATTATCTTGAAACGTTCATGATCTAAAC
>NC_140000.1:45439191-45711935 GCF_964263955.1 Coregonus lavaretus
CTTTGCCGATGTCAAGCATACCCATACCATGATGCAACCACCACAATGCTTGAAAATAAGGAGGCAGTTACTCAGTGATGTTTTGTGTTGGATTTTCCCCAAACATAAGGCTTTGCATTTAGGCCAAAAGTGTAATCCTTTGCTGTGTTTTTTGCAGTATTACTTTAGTGCCTTGTTGCATACAGGATGCATATTCTGTATATTTGTATTATTATTTTCACTCTGTCGTTTAGGTAATTATTGTGGAGTCACTACAATTTTGTTTCTCACAGCCATTTAACTCTGTAGCTGTTTTAAAATCATCAATGGCCTCATGGTGACATCCCTAAGCAGTTTCCTTCCTGTCCTGCAGCTCAGTTCAGAAGGACGACTGCATCTTTGAAGTGTCTGGGTGGTGTAATACATCATCCACAGCTTAATTATTAACTTGACCATGCTTAAAGATATATTAAATGTCTGATTTGTTAATGTTACCCATCTACTAATCACTGCCCTTCTTTATGAGGCTTTTGAAAGGCTCCCTGGTCTTTGTAGTTGAATCTGTGGTTGAAATTCAATTCTTGACTAAGGGACAGATGTAGTATGTATGGGGGACAGAGGAACGGGTAGTCATTCAAAAATCATGTCAACACCTATTACTTCACATATAGTGAGCCCATGTAACTTATTATGTGATTTGTTAAACCAAATGTTACGTCTGAATTCATTTTGGTTTGCCGAAACAAAGGGGGTGAAAACCTATGCAACGACTATATTTTAGTTATTACATTTGTATAAATTTGAAAAGAATTGTACATTTTTCATTTCACTTTGACATTATGGAGTATTTTGCAATTAAATCTATTTCAATCCCACTTTGTAACGCAACAAAATGTGAAAAAAAGTTAAAGGGGGTGTAGACTTTCTATAGGCTCTGTAAGTGTTAGCCATATCAGACAATAGACTCAAAACACTGAAGATATAATGCAAATTATATATTTAAAAAAACCCTACATGGAAATTTCCCCTAGCAGTTCAAGGCTCAGATTTCAATTTACAGTAAAGTCTATATTTACTGAAAAGCATTTATGATAAGATAATATGTATGTTGATAAATATCAACCCAGAAATGCATATTAGAACGCTATTGAAAGATATTCCTGGATAAATGAAGTCATAAGAGAGGTTATTGTTGTTCATGTGATCTGATCTAGTGATTGTGGGAGGTGTATCTGATCTGCTCTTCCAAAAAGAGAAGTATTGCCAACCACGAGTTGACGTTGACCCATTTAAATCAACCAATCTCTTTATCTGACACTTCGTTTTAGCCAAAAGGTGAATATTGGGGGCTTACACCACTATATATTTACCTGCACAAGTATATCCATCTCACACAGACAGTGATCAGACACTACTCGCCTTGTCTGACGTTTACGCTCAAACATACAAAATGGTGAGTCGTGATGAATTGAAGATCAATTTTGTTTTATTTTAAATACATGTCATGTTGTTTTAGAATAACCATTTTATTCCTATTTATTCTGTGGCTGAACTTTTCTCCGATTTGATGACATTGTAGTTGATTGCATGTTATTGATGTTTTCCTAGAGCTCCCTGGATAATGACATCAACCAGCACTTCCAGGATGCAATTGATGTGATTCAATGGCACTCTGACGATCCGTATTATGATACAGGTATACTTAAACTCCAACACTCATGCCAGAAAACTAGATTTAAATCTGAACGCTAACAATCACCATCATTATATTAGGCACAGACATTATTGTTAATACTTTTTTTGTATTGAGCATGCCAGGAAAATTATTTCATACGTTTAGTCTCCTTGGTTCTGGCAGTGAAGACTGTATTGAATGACTACCCTTTTTCTCCCTCCACTTAGAGTACAAGTACTTTGAGCCTCCAATGCGACCGAGCATAATGTGCTCCTACCCCATCACACACCCGTCTGATGTGCCAGGCCCATATGACTGGAATGAGCAAACGGTGAGTGTACAGAACAAGTGGTTCTATTTTACCAGTATAGTACTATTGACTGACTTCTCCAAGTTTGCACTATTGTGATGTGTGGTTACAGTACATGTATGTGTCATGTCTCATGTGGATGTGACTCACCTGGCCAGTCTTTCTCTCCTCGTCTTGCCAGTCATGGCCTCATGTTGTTCCTGACGACTCACTGGGTCCATCTGGACCCGTGGAGTACCCCCAGTTCTACTCCATCGCACCGCCACCGAGGAACGGCAAAGGTGAGCAGAGTTTGGCCATCAGTGATAAGCGATGACAATGTCTGTAAGAGGTGTGAGAGAGTACAACTACACATGCTAGAATTGAACATGTTTCTAATACGTTAGTATTCTATTACTTCAGATTTTTGATTGCCAAGTATCAAATTGACATCATTACAACTGAATCTCTGTCTGTTTAGAATTGTATTATATCTAAAGTCAACCTTTTAATATCATCAGGTCGCAAGAAGATGCGTCTTTATGAGTACCTCCATGAGTCTCTGGGCGATCCCAACATGGCTGACTCCATCCAGTGGACAGACCGTGGCAGCAGCACCTTCCACTTCATCTCCAAGAACAAAGAGAAGTTGGCCGAGTGCTGGGGCAAGCGCAAGGGCAACCGCAAGACAATGACCTATCAGAAGATGGCAAGGGCGCTGCGCAACTACAGCCGAACGGGCGAGATCGTAAAGGTGCGCCGCAAACTCACCTACCAGTTCAACCCGTTGATCATCCAGAGGCTTGGGGGCATCAGTCACGTCATTCCCCCCGCCGGGCACCCCGGGGCTGGTCACCCTGGGCGGGAGGTGCTCCTCCACCAGCAGCATGCCCCAGCTGAACAGGCCTACTATGGCTGTGCTTCTGCACCTGACTGGCACAGCTGGTATGGACATTACTCCCTCCAGGGAGACTGTGATCTTGCCACAAGCTTCACTTCATCCACAGTCACCAAGATGTGAACTCCGGTAATGTCACTGTGGAAAATAACAGAGGTTAATAGCTGCTTTAGCTAGCTGTCAATTCATACTGCTACTTTTGTGGGGGCCTACAACTTTGCAGCCATTGTGTTACGTGTGTCAGGAAACGTAACAGTCATGGTAAAGAAAATGTAAAAATGTTTTCCCTTCGTTAGTCAGCACCTTGTGCAGTTTAAAATAAAATGTAATGACCAATGATCAGGTGTTGTGGATCATTGAATATGTAAATAATGAAAATATATTAACTTTTTTTATCTATGAGAACTGTCAACCAGTTATAAGCATTTGGTGTGGGTACTGTACATATAAAGGGAAAAAACTACAATGTTGGTTTCAAATATGAACATGTATTACTGCATGTCATTTTGTAAATAATGAATTGAAATACTTTGTATCTCGCGCACATTGATGTATTAAAAAAAATATTTGTTTTATCATTTGTGTTCGTACTGTGTATACTGTTTTATTTTAGGCAATTAATTATTCAACACTGCATCAACACTGACTTCATAACTGACTTCATAACTGACTTCAACACTGACTTCATAACTGACTTCATAACTGTGCCATTCTTGCTTACCTAACAATGGTGAAAGTGTCATGAGGTCCAACAAGTGTCCCATCCTTGTTGTGTCCTAGGAAAAAAACAGGCAAAAAAATGAGAAAACCATGAACTTTGTTGAATGAGCCAAATATGTCTGCTTGTGCAACGGCAATAACAACACTGTCTACCCCTCACTCACAATTCCCCATCAATCCATACTCTGTAAGACATGAACACAAGGTGTATCGCTTTCCCAAAAGGCCAACCATGGTGATAAGTGGTGTTTTCCTGTCAAGAGAGCCCATGGCTGCTCTTATCTTGCACAGCGGGGAGGATGTGGTCAGTCCTGGGAGACAGTGCTGCTCTGGTGGTGGGCTTTGTGGGGTGGTGGTCATTGTTCCTGTGGTGAAGGTTTACTTCAGTAGCCTAGTTGTGGTGGGTAGTGCAAGCCAGGCGATAAGCAAGGCAGCCCCAACTGGCTGTCATGTTGCGGAGGCATAATAAAAGGCTGGGTGTCACACAGTGCCTCCATGCATTTCATCTAACACACAACTCTGTGAAAAACCTGGGATCAGGACCTGTGACTGCAGCAATCTACGTGCATCCGACAATGATGGTAAATATGAGACTGTTATAAGCTTAAGGATAGACTGCACAGTGATGTATTTTGTCATCACACACACAAAAAACACGGGCGCATTGCTTTACAGAACGCTCCCAACAATCGGAACTGTATGTGTGAGTCTGCTGTACAATTTGAATCGGTTATCTTTGTCAGAATTCTTTCGAAGATAACCAGACAGATCTGGAGGTGATTTTGGACTTTCTGGAGGAACACTACAGACAGGGCACAGGAGGAGATGGTGAAGAAAAAGGTTATTCTCTATTAGTGTTACGAATCATACAAATAAATTGATTATTGTATATTTTTAATGCCACCTCTTGTTTTACACTATTGCAGTGGGAGGTGTCTGTGCTTTGCCTACCCCAGTGACCATGGAAGGAAACTTTGGTGAAACTTGTTGTGATCACTGGTGCCATGAGGAAATGGTACGCATACAATGACAGCACTTTGATCTGTGAAAGATACACAGTACAGGGCTATAGTTCATTGGGTGATGTTTTGCTTGTCTCAATCATACAATTAAAACGTTTTTCAGGCTATGCAATCACACGGTGGCTACCCAACAACACTACTGGACCAAAACACCACTACACCGCCTGAGAAAGGGACAGACCACACATTGTCACATACTATGCCAGCAAGGCCAGCGCCCACACACCACACTGGACCTGCTGAGAGAGGCAAGTTCCCTTTTTGTGGTTAGTAGATACTGGCACTGGAGCTCATGCTGCCCTGAGGGACCAATACCTAAAGAGACCTGCCTTTAACTGTAAAGGACAATGGTCCCATACACCGCTTATCTCTGTACGTTTTACATACATATCAAATTAGCTAAATGTTTACAACTTTACCACTTAGCTGCGCCAACACCATCACAGCTGGGCATCTCACAAAGGGATTTTTATTATCAATAATGAGGGGATATTGTTAACCGCTCCGCTCTATCTTATCATTGTTACTGTGGTTACAGGTAGAAAGGTGCGTCTGTTTCACTTCTTGTTTGAGATGCTGGAGAACCTTGGAATGGCCCACTGCGTTTCCTGGGTGCCAGCGGCAGCAGATGGAGTGTTCCGCTTCTCTTCCCGGAACAAGGAACAGGTAGCAGCACTCTGGGGGCAGAGGAAAGGCAACAGGAGGCCAATGACCTACCAGAAGATGTCCAGGGCGCTGAGGAACTACGCCCGGTCTGGAGAGATCTTCAAGGTGAAGAAGAAACTGACCTATCAGTTCAGCAGAGCCACCTTGAGTGCCTTGCGGAAGTGCCATCAGGGAAGACTGTAAAGGACACATTTTCACATGAAAAACTGTAATCCATTGTAAATATCAATCATCAATTCAATCATCATCAATTCAATCATCAATCATTTGAAGACTGACTTGATTTAGGCTATATATTTTTATTAGTAGCTAGGCCTGTTGTGAGAGATTTTACACAGACAGAGGTATATGACTAGCATGTAGTCTAGGCTTTTGCTATAGGATACTACACTGAGTGTACAAAACATTAAGGACACCTGCTCTATCCATGACAGATTGACCAGGTGAATCCAGGTGAAAGCTATGATCCGTTATTGATGTCACTTGTTAAATGCAACTCAATATTCGGAAGGTGATCCTAATGTTTGGTATACTCAGTGTATATGTAATAAACATTTTAATACTACATGTGTCACACATATATGAGCATATAAGTATTATACATACATACTTATACATATATTATGCACATATACACTGAGTATACCAAACATTAGGAACACCTAAGGTGTCGAAAGTGTTCCACAGGGATGTTGGCCCATGTTGACGCCAATGCTTCCCACAGTAGTGTTAAGTTGGCTGGGTGGTGGACCATTCTTGAGACACATGGGAAACTGTTGAGCATGAAAAACCCAGCAGTGTTGCAGTTCTTAACACAAACTACTGCGCCTGGCACCTACTACCATACCCCGTTCAAAGTCACTTAAATATTTTGTCTTGCCCATTCACCCTCTGAATGGTACACATACACAATCCTTGTCTCAATTGTCTCAAGGCTTAAAAACGATTATTTAACCTGTCTCCTCCCCTTCATCTACACTGATTAAAATGGATTTAACAAGTGACATCAATAAGGGATCCTAGCTTTCACCTGGATTCACCTGGTCAGTCTATGTCATGGAAAGAGCAGGTGTTCTTAATGCTTTGTATACTCAGTGTAAATTTAGGCAATAAGGCCAGAGGGGGTGTGGTATATGGCCAAGGGCTGTTCTTAAACACAACTCAACCCGGAGTGCCTGGATACAGCCCCTAGCCGTGGTATATTGGCCATATACCACAAACTGCAAGGTGCCTTATTGGGGTTATAAACTGGTTACCAACGTAATAAGAAGAGTAAAAATTAATGTTTTGTCATACCTGTGGGCTTTCAGCCAATCAGCATTCAGGGCTCGAACCACCCCACTTTATAATAGATATTTTATAATATTTATGTTTCATAATGTTTACTTATGTTTCTTTCTTGTTAAATGTTAATAAAGTCTAAGAAATCTCATAAAAAATTATGTAATTGAAACGCATACCCAGACCACCTCACCATGTCAGGTGACTAGTTTGGCATTGATGCATTTTCAATTAATGAAATGACATAATCCATTCAGTTTTTCAACTAAATGTAACAATGTTTCATGAGTGAAGTATTCACATTTGCATGATGGGAACTACATTCACGGCGGTAAAAATCTGAGGCAGCCATGGAGCACTTGCATAATTAATCATCTCACCTGCCCAGCTGTTGACGCCACTGAGGTGTAATAAGAACGGTTGACACGCTCGAGAGACGCCATGTTTCCACCTGATAAACGTTTCTTTGAAAAAGTATGTAGTAGGCCTATTGCTTATACATTAAAAGGAGTTCAGACAACGCTGCAGAGTGCCAAGGTGAGTTCGGGCTACTGCATTTTCTTTCATAGGCCCATATTTTGTTCGAGGGCATTTTCCGTTTGAAGTTGTTTGTGAAGAGTAGGCCTGGGGTCAGTGTATTCATTCCGCCAGTTGCAAAACGAAACAAGTTTCTATTGGACAAATTCAGGTATGTCCCGCCCCGTTTCGTTTAAACGTTTAAGAAACGTTTTGCAACAGAATTGGCGGAATTAATACGCCCCTACAGGAAGATTATAAAGTTATAGAGCCAACTGACTGCATCAAAATATTTAGATTGGCTGTTAGCCTAATTGCTACAGATGTGACTGATTGAAGTTCGTTTAGGCCTACAATGGTTGGCTGTTCCTAGGTGTCATTCTACAATGCTACCCATACAATGGCCCTAAACAGTGCCAAATACTGTTGGTTAAAGGGGCCCATATTGCAGGAAAATATTTCAAGGCTATACATAAATATTAGGATAGAATTTAGGCAATAGACCTATTATGTTACTACAGTAGGCCTAATAAAGCATTTTCTTTGTCATTCAAGCTCCACATTTCTTGGTACATGGACTGGAGAGCTGGAGGGTTTGGATAACTTTTGTCAACCAGTCCAGAGAGAGTCATATGCCTCTGCTCTCAGGAAGGCCCCTGGGCTCAGTTTTTCAAAAGTTATCCATCCGTATTTCGCCTATCCGATAGGATTAAATGCATAAAAATAGAATATATGAATCATTGACTTGAATGGGGACCCCGTTCTATTCATTCTATTTCTTTGCATTTATTCCTATCCGATAGCCGAAATCCAGATAGATAACCTTTAAAAAACTGGGCCCTGAAGTCAGAGAGACATTTGATCAGAGCATGGGGAGTTCCATCACCATAAGGAGGTAGGAGTGAGTCTATTTACAGTCTACTTTCCATGCTACCCTCAACGTTTAAAATGGACCATTCTCCTCTGGGAACAGAATTATGCAGTAATGAGCATCACTGTAATAGCAGTCTCTTGGCTGAGTGTGATCCTTTGCCTGGTCTGTGTGATTGTCATCTCTCCTTTTGTGTGAGGTTAACAATTTGATGTAATCATTGACTAGAGTATGTCTACATACTATTGGTCTGCATGTGTACATGCCTGGGAGCATGTCATGCGTATGTGTTGGTGTTAGTTTCATCATGTGTTCATGGGTAGAATGGTAAGAGCTGTTATGTCCTTGTATTACCAGCAGGGGTCAATGTAGTTCCTCTGAGGGGCACTGTTGCCCCCTGGTTGTCCCTATCAGCTCTCAAGGGTGACCTCATGGCTAAATCTCCCCTGTGATGCCAACTCCTGCCCAGACCAGGCAATTCCAAATGGTTTTGTGTGCTCTTTGTAGCAGACCCACATGATACTGCCCTAAGCCTTGCATTTACCGCTGGAGCCCACTCTGAGTTATAAATGGGGTACAGAGCCTGTGTGTGTCTGTTACCAAGAAAGGCCACATACTTCAAAACTATCTGTGAAGGCAGTCACCTAACACTAGGCCTAAGTAAGGTCACGTTTTTTTCTTCATGAAATCTGTCTGGTGTGAATCATTAAAGTCTTCCACGTCATTAGGAGACAATGTGCATAGTAGGTGTGCAGTATCATATGTAGAGATTCAACAAATTAGTTGTAGGGTTTCTTTATGAAGGGCTTTACTGTCCCATTTCAATAGGATAGCCTGAAAGGCTGCAGGCAGAGATGTCGTTTCAGATACAGTAAACACCCTTCTGTGGTCTTTGTGTTCAATGGACAGGGGCAGCACTGCGCTGATATTGGACACACCTCGGTATGTTGTTGATACAGTGAATGATAGCGCAAGATGCAGTGGAACTGTTTTCAGGAACAACTGACGTGTTGGTGAAATGGAATCCTGCTGTTGAGTGGTTATGTTATGTTAAGTCTCAGCAGGAGCCTGGGACTGCCCACGATAAGAAGCCCTCATAGTTTGTGTTCTAAAAGCACCAAGATGACCTCTCCTTTTAAGTCCCAACAGCTTTAAGCCTTGTTGACTGAATCGTCACTGCCTGATTTATCACTCACCCAACGTGCTAAAAGGTTAATTAGCCTCCTAGCAATCGCACCAATCTCAAAATTCTCTATCAAACCCTCTTTCCATGTCGGATATGTCAAATGTCAAGGTTCATGACAGCTTTTTATAAGCAATATAACCACCGCCCTGGCAGCTCTCCAGTATTTATTGGCCCCGCAGGCAGGCCTACTTACTTGGACAGCATCCCCCGAGGATTACACAGATCTCTGACACTTGGCAAGTCTATATAAGCTAGTCTTCTCAATCTTTTTATGTGCAGCGAACCCACAAAGTTACTCAAATAGCACTTAGTATAGGCCTAATGAATGTAACTGAATCATGAGGAACTGATTAATCTCACGCCCCGAAATGTCTCATTGCCTTTTATGCCCTATTTACCACTGTTCGTAACTGACCAGACCCCTCTCTCATTGCCTTATTTTGTACGCTACTTTTTGCATTCTGGAACCCTGACTGATGTGTAGGGTTGCAAAATTCCTGGAACGTTCAGTAAATTCCCTGGTTTTCCAGAAATCTTGATAGAAGGGTTGCAGATTTCCTGCTTATTCCCTCCTGACTCCGGGAATCCTCCAACCGGGATTCCGGGAAAACCAGGGAATTTATTGAAAGTTCCAGGAATTTTACAACCCTACTGATGCGTCATTTTTAGCTCCACTCACACAATGTCCACCTCATTCAGGGTTGATGACCTGGGCAATGGTGGCATCCATTTCACGGAACACTAAATAAACTCCCAAAGTGTTGTACTCCCAAAGTGCTGTCTATTTTTATACTGTATAGGCAACGGACGGCCCAAGAGCCTCTTTCTGCCTTCTATATATTACATTAATTAATTTAGAAACAGTTGAAATGTTCAGTCCCATTTCTGTTTTTTAAATGTGCATGTATTACTCCTAAAAGTGCATCTATTTCACAAACAATGTGTTATCT
Organism: Coregonus lavaretus; assembly: GCF_964263955.1. Classification (NCBI taxonomy): domain Eukaryota; kingdom Metazoa; phylum Chordata; class Actinopteri; order Salmoniformes; family Salmonidae; genus Coregonus; species Coregonus lavaretus. The sequence goes on from NC_140000.1 coordinate 45,449,245, forward strand.
GTACCGGTTTTGATATGGTATTTTAGAGTTCCAGGATAGTAGTGTATGTACCCCTATCAGATTACATCACACCTGTACAGCAAGACATTTGACGCCACACAGCCCTGAGGGACCAGTGTAAAATACAAAGTAAACTAGCAGCTGGCCAGTTATGTACGTCATAGTGCTAACCTCAGCATCTTTTCATCTAACAACTTTCAGCAAATCAGAGGAAACCAATCATCCACCACTGTTTGGACGAGGAATTAGAGCCTTTAGAATAAGACCCCCCCCAGCACCATACAGAAGCCCTGGGAGAGCAGGCTATAGAGCTGGCATAGAGGCCAGTGAGGACAGTGATGCTGGGGGCAGGATGGAGCTGTACTGTCAGCTAGAGAGAGGAGGGGCCTGCTGCCCTGCTATATAAAGACAGGAAGCCAGTCTCCTCTAGATGTGTCACTGTGCCGCCTCTCCCCCATTGAGATTCCCACACTGTGCCCTCCTCATCTCTTCCCATCACTCTGGTCTGAGGGTCCCAGGTGGTAGCCCATCTTCATCTCTCTCCCTCTGGACTGAGGGTTCCCACGCCCCACCTGGCCTCCCATACAGTCACGCCGATCTGAAGGCACGTACCTACCTGCAGCTTTTCATTCGTTGACGCTTTTCTTGGAACCCGGCTCAAGATGCCAGAGCCCACAAAGAAAGGTAGGAGTGCCCCTGTTCTCCTCACTGAGTGTACAGAAAGGATTTCAGCATAGTGTACTGTACAACCTGTCCTGAAGCAACGCTTTGTTAGAATTTCAGACTGCATCTAGGATCCTGCTTGTTTAATGTATTAACAACAGCTGATTAACTGGTACTGTTAATTGTAATGCATATGTTCTTTTACTTTCATGTTGTAATTATTGGTTGGTTTTCTCTACTGGCATACAATATGAGGAAAAGTTCCATTAACCCTTCATTCCTTTTTCTTGTTGTGTAAATAAAGGCAAAATATTTTGCATGGTTTCTTTTGGTGTTTGTTTGTTTGTCGGCATTATTGAGTAGATATTTTGCATTAGACAAAATAAGTTCTCTAAACTATACTTTGAGAGTTCCCAGGAATTTGCTCACGGTAATTGAGAAAGTGACTTTGGCGACAACAGTACTGTATTTCTGCTTGGATGTTTCTTCCTCATCTGTGGAGATAGAGATCCAGGAGGTTTATTTAAAAGAACTGCTGTTGTTGCTGCTGTTGGCATGATGGACAGTGGTCTCATGGTGATTAGGAGCCCACTGGAGGGAGACGTGATGAGCCCTGGTGGAGGAATGTTGATGAGCCCTGGTGCTTGGCGCTGGGCTGAGCTGGACACCAGCGAAGAAGACCCCTGAAGGGTGATGCAATCTGGATGGACTGTCTTGGGATCGTGTTGGGATGAAGATGCTTTCCAGATGATGGATACATTCCGTCCTCGGTCTTGCTGATGACTGATGAATGGATGGCACGGTGGATGACATGTTATTTTGCAGCAGAAGCCAAACAAGATCCCTCAAACCCATCCCAACTCCATATTCATCTCCCTCCTCCTTTCTATGGTAGAGCCTTCAATAGCATACCGCTGCTTGTCTGCATAGACCTAATCACTCTGTGTCCGTCTTGTCTGTAATTCTGTGCTAGTACTTCCTCCCTCTCCATTAGTTCAGGTCTTTGGGGACTTTGCTCAATAGTAAGACATGCCCATGTACAGGAACAGTACAGTATATTAATCGCTTGGACACCACCCCAACGGAGTGAATAACAAGTTTTATTATAAACCGTTTATTTTCTGGTGGACCGTAGCTTTATCTGCAGCAGAACTCGCACATCAGGAATGGCACGCACTCTCTTCTCTCCACACATACATCCAGGCCACTCGGCCAGTGCATTCTCTCCCCTGTAGGACAATGGGGCTTATAGGCTAGAATGGGAGGGCTTTGCAATATTGCTTTTATGGAAGTTATTCAATAAATATGGTGGCAATAAATATGAGGACTAGACCAGGTATGCAGCAAACGGTCCAATCCACCTTTTGGCATCTTTAAACAGTTAGCTGTGAGCTCTAAAAACATACCATTCACTTTACTGGCCTTATTCGGATTTCAGTACCAGTTTATTACTTGCCCGTGTTGCTTTGATAGGGCTCTCAATAAATGTCGACATCTGAATGTAGTGTAGCAGAGGCTGGGTGAGCTAGGATAAGTTTAAAATCTATTGCGTCGCTTCGGAGTGAGGCACCATGAAACTGTTGGACAGCTTAGCTTCCTCTTGTACATGTATAACACACAGCACTACTGTAAAGTGTGTTTTATTAGTACAGGAGACATGCCTCCAGAAAGTTCATCCACCATAATAAACATTCATGATCCCGTCGGAGTCAAACACACAGGGGAAGGGGAGGCAGTTGCATGCCAGTCCACCGCAACCACCTTCCATAAATAGCTGCTCTGTTGCAGAAGACTAGATAAATGACTGTGAAAAAAGTATTGTTCTTATAAAGGACTGAACAGCTGAAGAGGAGGAGGCTGCTGGAGGTGGTGTTGGTTTAGACTGCAGACCCAAGTCTTTAAAAAGCAGGATGAGAGATGATGGACTGACTGGCTGGCTGGCTGGCTGACTGGCTGGCTGGCTGACTAGCTGGCTGACTGGCTGACTGACTGGCTGGCTGGCTGAGTGGCTGGCTGAGTGGCCCTTGGAGCTCTTGGGACCTGGATTCCTTGGTCCCTGGAATAGTTCAGAATGAGCAGACTTTTAATCCCCATCCTTCATACTCTCTCTCGCTCTGTCTCTCTCTCTCGCTCGCTCGCTCGCTCGCTCGCTCTCTCTCTCTCTCTCTCTCTCTCTCTTGCGCTGTCTCTCACTCATTCCCTCACTTTCTCCCTCACCATCCGCCATTGTCACACCATCATTTTAGATGATGATTCACTCAGGGCACTCAGGGGTCAGACGTACGGTCATTGAATATCTCACCCGGAGTCAAGAGGCCAGCATCCTCCACTACACCCACTGTGCCTGCTTTCAGCAAAAGTCTTGGGTTTCAGTGGGAAGAAAGCCCACATCCTCAGCTCTGTATATTTACAACCGCTCAGCCCCAATCACTCTCCCTGATCTGTTACCTCAGACAGTGTGGTCGTCGCTTTCCGAATTCCACTCCATAAATCAAGCCTTTAGTTAAACACAGGGAGACCCTGTCAGCTGCTAATCGCCAAACCACAGCCCCACATCCACACTGAGGCAGTCAGCAGTTCCTTTCTGTGGCCTTTTCACTTCTAGCAGCACTCATTCTCAGAACTCCTAGGAATGGACACACTCCCTTATGTGGACTGCCGGTCCAACCGACACACAATAGTCACAAAGAAGAGTTGATAAATGGTGTGCATTAAAAAGTTCTGGGGGTCTATATTAAGAAGCAACGGCAGCTTGGCTCCCGTTGGAGTCACCATGAGCCCATCTGTCTGCACCACAGCATGGGCGACAGCTGAACATACCTGCAGAGTGGTCAGCTGCACTGGGGAGTTCGCAGAGGTGAAACAAAACCCTTCTCTGCGCTCATGATCTCTGCGATTAGACAAAGAATGCCTCCCTGTAGTGCACATTAATGTGTGTGTGACCCTATAGGATTCTGATGTGATGAGCCAACGGCAAGTTTTTGGTGAGGTGTGACAATGAGTAAATCTGAACTGGAGTGTCCGGCGGGAATCACAAAAGAGTGGCTGGACAACAGGGTTTTGGCTGTGTTGCAGACTGGAGAATAAAGGGGTTGAGAGGTCGTTATGGTTCCAATAATGATAATTGTGTATGGACTTTGGATTACAGTATGTACATTATTACTGTAATTAGGCACACAGGGACTTAGGAATGAGAGATGGATGGGAGTTACAGTATATCAAAATGAGAGGCAATAGATGTGAAGAGAGAGGGGAGTGGACAGAGAAGTCACACTGGGGCACATTATGGTCCTGGGACTCTGGGACTTTGGACAGGAATGGCACAGTAATGCACAGTATTTCTCCGGATCATTAACAAAGGAGCCGTCGTGCCTGGCACAGGGCAGGGTGGCAAGGCTGGCATCCCTGCAGAATTCACAGGCTGCTGTGCCAGGCCCAGTGCTCATCGCTGAGTTCCACTCTCTGTGTAAATGGACAGGCTAGCAACAGAGCTGTGGGAGTACACTGTCATCACCCTCCAAAAATCCCCCCTACACCCCATCTCTTTTTCCTCTCGGTCCCTTACTCACTCACTCAGTCAGTGGCTGTGTCCAAAATCTGGCTTGCCTACTACTTACTTTAACTGCATACTGTGTACTAATCGTACTATGTACTATTTAGCACACACTGTTTAGTAAAAAGTATGCAGTATGCCATGGCCGAAATGTACTACTTTTGGTCCGTTCAAGACAACTGGGAATACGGAAACAAAACGAGCTCAGAATGGGGAAAAATTGGGACGTTGGTGATCTTCAGATCGGAGAAGTCAGAGCTCAAGGTTGATGCGGTCCTCTGTAGCTCAGCTGGTAGAGCACGAAGCTTGTAACGCAAAGGTAGTGGGTTCGATCCCCGGGACCACCCATACACAAAAATGTATGCACACATGACTGTAAGTCGCTTTGGATAAAAGCGTCTGCTAAATGGCATATTATTATTATTATTATTATTATATTATTATGCCCGAGTTGGATGACCGTTCAAAAGTATTTTTCCCAGTCGTAGCACGTTTTTTTCCCAAGTTCCCTGCTGTCTTGAATGCACCGTCAGTTACGTCTTCATATGAACCGGAAAGGCTTGTCTGTAGCCCCACCCAGTGACCTTTCCATGTTGTTGTTTTGGGCTTATGTTAGCTAAATAGCTAGCATTTTGAAATATGTATTTGGAGTAAACTTGAGTGTACCGTAGGCCTACGCATGTATTAATTGAAGAGTCACCTGAAGCTTGAGAGTAATGGAGATGCAGTAGAGGAATGCAGTGCTGAGGCAGATGGCTCGTAATGAGCACGACTGGCTACTACTCTGAACTGTGTGTGAGCTTTCTGGCGCCCAGAGCTGCTGAGGCATCACCCAAGTGGGTGCTATACATTGTGAAGGAGAAGTTCAGTGGCTACAGGACTCAGGCTGGTTCCCAGAGCAGCCCACAACAAGATCGTCACCAGACTCCATCTTCATCAACCATCTCCCTGAACACATTCCTCTGATCAAGCCATGAACTGTCCTTCTCCATCTTTGGAGGATGCATGCACTCTATTGGTTGACCTAGCCAACTGTAGCTGGGCTACTCATGATGTGTTGCTTGTTTGTTATTTTACTGTTGATGCACTTTGAGATTATGAAAAGCGCTATTGAAATGTAATCAATTATCATACCAAAGAACATTTACTTAGTTTAGTAGAGCAAAAAGCTCTACCGAAGGCTGAGAGCAGTGTGCGGGTTTCTTTCAATTTATCTACAGTGAGGGGAAAAAAGTATTTGATCCCCTGCTGATTTTGTACGTTTGCCCACTGACAAAGAAATGATCAGTCTATAATTTTAATGGTAGGTGTATTTGAACAGTGAGAGATAACAACAAAAAAATCCAGAAGAACGCATGTCAAAAATGTTATAAATTGATTTGCATTTTAATGAGGGAAATAAGTATTTGACCCCCTCTCAATCAGAAAGATTTCTGGCTCCCAGGTGTCTTTTATATAGGTAACGAGCTGAGATTAGGAGCACACTCTTAAAGGGAGTACTCCTAATCTCAATTTACCTGTATAAAAGACACCTGTCCACAGAAGCAATCAATCAATCAGATTCCAAACTCTCCATCATGGCCAAGACCAAAGAGCTCTCCAAGGATGTCAGGGACAAGATTGTAGACCTACACAAGGCTGGAATGGGCTACAAGACCATCGCCAAGTAGCTTGGTGAGAAGGTGACAACAGTTTTTGCAAATGGAAGAAACACAACATAACTGTCAATCTCCCTCGGCCTGGGGCTCCATGCAAGATCTCACCTCGTGGAGTTGCAATGATCATGAGAACGGTGAGGAATCAACCCAGAACTACACGGGAGGATCTTGCTATGATCTCAAGGCAGCTGGGACCATAGTCACCAAGAAAACAATTGGTAATACACTACGCCGTGAAGGACTGAAATCCTGCAGCGCCCGCAAGGTCCCCCTGCTCAAGAAAGCACATATACAGGGCCGTCTGAAGTTAGCTAATGAACAACTGAATGATTCAGAGGAGAACTGGGTGAAAGTGTTGTGGTCAGATGAGACCAAAATTGAGCTCTTTGGCATCAACTCAACTCGCCGTGTTTGGAGGAGGAGGAGGAATGCTGCCTATGACCCCAAGAACACCATCGCCACTGTCAAACATGGAGGTGGAAACATTATGCTTTGGGGGTGCTTTTCTGCTAAGGGGACAGCACAACTTCACCGCATCAAAGGGACGATGGATGGGGCCATGTACCGTCAAATCTTGGGTGAGAACCTCCTTCCCTCAGCCAGGACATTGAAAATGGGTCGTGGATGGGTATTCCAGCATGACAATGACCCAAAACACACGGCCAAGGCAACAAAGGAGTGGCTCAAGAAGAAGCACATTAAGGTCCTGGAGTGGCCTAGCCAGTCTCCAGACCTTAATCCCATAGAAAATCTGTGGAGGTAGCTGAAGGTTCGAGTTGCCAAACGTCAGCCTCGAAACCTTAATGACTTGGAGAAGATCTGCAAAGAGGAGTGGAACAAAATCCCTCCTGAGATGTGTGCAAACCTGGTGGCCAACTACAAGAAACGTCTGACCTCTGTGATTGCCAACAAGGATTTTGCCACCAAGTACTAAGTCATGTTTTGCAGAGGGGTCAAATACTTATTTCCCTCATTAAAATGCAAATCAATTTATAACATTTTTGACATGCGTTTTTTTTATTTCTGTTGTTGTTATTCTGTCTCTCACTGTTCAAATAAACCTACCATTAAAATTATAGACTGATCATGTCTTTGTCAGTGGGCAAACGTACAAAATCAGCAGGGGATCAAATACTTTTTTCCCTCACTATAATTGTTACCATGCACCTGCAACAAGCACAGGAGGTTGGTGGCACATTAATTGGGGAGAACGGGCTCGTGGTAATGACTGGAGTGGAATCAGTGGAATGGTATCAACTACATCAAACATGGTTTCCAGGTGTTTGATGCCATTCCATTTGCTCCATCCGGCCATTATTATGAGCCGTTCTTCCCTCAGCAGCCTCCACTGGGCCAACAACATAGCTCAGATGTGCTAGTGCATTTTTGAATGTTGAAATGTTGAAAGTAAACACACCAACAGTAGATGTATTGGTGTCAACTATTTAATTTTTTTTTACAAACAATAAACACTTTTTAATTAGAAAACAGAAATTCACTCTGGGTTTAAATAAAGGACAACACCAAAAACAGTAGATAATTCATAAACGAATAGCTATAAATAAAATACATAACTACTTCTTAATCATGGCCACTAAAATGGCCATAAGGCGTGCCTCCCTGGCAGTCACCTCCATCTCCCGCCTCCACATCTGGACCCTTCTGGGAGGAAGAGGAGGAGACGATGACCAGTGGGGTGATGGAGTGGCATCCCCTGCAGCACCTCATCCATCACCACATACCGCTTCCAGTATGCTGCTGTGGCCCGTCCCTCCGAACTGACTCCGGTGGGGGGAGATTTCAACTCTACGTACTACATTTACATTTTAGTCATTTAGCAGACGCTAAAGGTATAATGCCAATTGCAGTATATTTATCTGGAATACTTGCACTTTTAAAACATTTATATCTTCACACTTACATGAATGTGCCAGTGAAGCCTAGGAAATAGCTGGGAAAGTGTTGTTGCGAACACGGCATTCGGGTATTCGGACATGGCCACGCTCATTTTTCCTTTTGTCAATGACCAAGACTCCACTAGAGGGAGTTTTGCCCTTTTCATTTTAATTTTATCTACTTTATGTGTGATGCCAGTACATATGACCTACCTGTGGCTGAATGAATAGGGACATAGGCCTACATGGAAAGCTATTGTATAATGATAATACTGTAGTAATATTTTTGTTTTGATTGCATGTTTTCCAGCCTGTGTTTTCTTGTACTATATGCAAATGTGAGTGGTGTAAGCATGGTTATCAGGCTCAAGATAGAAATCTGTTGTTTTTGGTGCCAACGTCCCTGTGGGCTGATATCAGTCTTGGTGTAAGTGCTCCTCTTGTAGCCTCTATCTGTCACTGTCTGCTGGCGTCTCCATGTCTGTGTTTGCCTGTTACTGTGTAATCCATCCTCAGTCTACCAGGCTAATGTGACGATTGGGTGGAATTCCCTGTCCTCCAGTCTGCATATTGACACACGACATCAGAATGGAAGATTGTCAAACTTGCATTGACTTTCAATAGGAAGAGGAAAGAGGAAGAACCACTGTGTTGCGCAAGAGTGGAGATTTTCAATCTAACATTCTCGTAAGGACCAGACGAGAACTCACGTGACTCTGTTTCACTAACCCATTAATAACACACAAGGTAAATGTTTAAACCCGATAGGCTAGGGCGTACCAAGGGATGGATAGAGACTTTGATCCACTGATGGCTAGCTTTAAGTCCCTTAATAGGTTTAGATTGTAGTGTCCAAATATGTGCCATGACCCTCTGTGCAGGTTTGATCAGTCCAAACTGTGCAGAGTAAAGAAATGCCCCCATTTTGAATTGTTCTCTTTTGTCTCTGTTTTGCAGATGAGATGCCCAATGGTGAAAAAGGTCAGTGAAGGGTGATGCCCAATAATGTTCTTTCACCTCACACATCACTGGCTTTGAGCAGAGAACTTGGTATGAGATAATTATTATGGGAAACTTTGGTTATGTCTTGCAGGACAGAATGTATCCCATATTAGGTTGGCAGTCTTGGTCTATTGGATGGTGGAAACCATGTTTTTGCAAATGTGAAAGCACATTAAGGTACTACTGAGGCTGCATGTAATGTGGCTATTCCACCTCCGACTTCAGTGTGAATGTGTAAACACGGTCGCTGGTTTAAACACTGTAAATGTGGAGGGTCTACATGTCCTTGGCAATAGAACTGTTGTACTACTGTGGCTCAGTGGTCAGTGGTGACGACCGACTGGTCAGAATCTACACATTCCCCCGGCGGACCGGCTGATCCAGGCCTGTTGATTCAGCTGACGCTCCTGCCCCCCCATGTGACCATCGTGCTGGCATGTTATTGGCCGCCTGCCGATGGCAGGCTTTGACCTTGGGAGCAGCGGCAGCATCTTGGGCCTGTGGCTTCGTACAGTGGGGGGCATAGCTCTGCTCCCACACACAGGTTTAGGCTAAATTTATCCCTGGGCGGGCACTGCTATGATTTTATGTACTTCTCTGAAAGTATTCAATCGTAATTGTGCCAAAAATACTGTAATTGTGCTTCAGAATGAGAATCGTCTCAGATTTTAAAGTCAAAAATAAGATTCAGTCAGAATTTGCACAAAGATGAAGTCTGAGTAAAACTATCATACAGTAAGTAAATGACACATTTTAACCCTGTAATGTATTTCATCCATCAACTAAATCCCCTCACGGTTAAGCACCAAAACAGTGAATCTGGTTCAGCCAAATGGTTGTAAAAGTCTTCTGAATTTTTCTCCCTATGTATCATTGAAGGGAAATTTTGTTTTAGGTGATCATCTACACTCAGAAAATATCCCACTGTATTGATATTGTGCACACGTGTACGAACGAATACAGTGTATTTTACTGTACGTGTCCCAATCTGTGTGTGACTGAAGGGAAAATGGCGAGTGAGATCGGGCATACAGTGAGTAAGTATGCCCATTTGTGAGAGAGTGAGTATGTTAGAGGCTAGATGTGGAGGCTTTGTGCTATAAAAAGCAGCTCTTCCATCCCTGTTATATTTGTCACATACTCAGAGAGTGTTGCCCCAGACAGTAGTGAGGCGCCCATGCCCACACCTGAGATATCCCTCAAGGTCTCGCCTCCACCCCCAGGTGGGTACCCATGCACTGGTGTCATACTCCTCTTTTCTCCCCTTCCTCCCCCTTTATTATGTTCCACCTTGCATACCCCTCCTTTCTCCCCTCCCACACTCTTCCCAGGTGATTCGTTTGCACACCATACTGACAACACGCGTGTTTGTTGTTGTGTGTCCACCGTTCTTATTTCTCTTCATTTATAATGGGATTTCTCGACGGTTCCTCGATGACACACACATTCACACACAAACAATATGCATATAAGTCAAAATAGTCTACGTGCGATCCGAATAAGTCAACTTCCTGATAAGCAGCACATATGATGCACATAATTATGTAGTTGCACTGCTGCTAACACACTCCCGTGCTTACGTTGCTGTGATGCTCTGTCCCCAATACTGGCTTGTGCTTTCTCTACCAAGTACAGTGGGGAGAACAAGTATTTGATACACTGCCGATTTTGCAGGTTTTCCTACTTACAAAGCATGTAGAGGTCTGTAATTTTTATCATAGGTACACTTCAACTGTGAGAGACGGAATCTAAAACAAAAATCCAGAAAATCACATTGTATGATTTTTAAGTAATTAATTTGTATTTTATTGGATGACATAAGTATTTGATCACCTACCAACCAGTAAAAATTCCGGCTCTCACAGACCTGTTAGTTTTTCTTTAAGAAGTCCTCCTGTTCTCCACTCATTACCTGTATTAACTGCACCTGTTTGAACTCGTTACCTGTATAAAAGAAACCTGTCCACACACTCAAACAGACTCCAACCTCTCCACAATGGCCAAGACCAGAGAGCTGTGTAAGGACATCAGGGATAAAATTGTAGACCTGCACAAGGCTGGGATGGGCTACAGGACAATAGGCAAGCAGCTTGGTGAGAAGGCAACAACTGTTGGCGCAATTATTAGAAAATGGAAGAAGTTCAAGATGACGGTCAATCACCCTCGGTCTGGGGCTCCATGCAAGATCTCACCTCGTGGGGCATCAATGATCATGAGGAAGGTGAGGGATCAGCCCAGAACTACATGGCAGGACCTGGTCAATGACCTGAAGAGAGCTGGGACCACAGTCTCAAAGAAAACCATTAGTAACACACTACGCCGTCATGGATTAAAATCCTGCAGCGCACGCAAGGTCCCCCTGCTCAAGCCAGCGCATGTCCAGGCCCGTCTGAAGTTTGCCAATGACCATCTGGATGATCCAGAGGAGGAATGAGAGAAGGTCATGTGGTCTGATGAGACAAAAATATAGCTTTTTGGTCTAAACTCCACTCGCCGTGTTTGGAGGAAGAAGAAGGATGAGTACAACCCCAAGAACACCATCCCAACCGTGAAGCATGGCGGTGGAAACATCATTCTTTGGGGATGCTTTTCTGTAAAGGGGACAGGACGACTGCACCGTATTGAGGGGAGGATGGATGGGGCCATGTATCGCGAGATCTTGGCCAACAACCTCCTTCCCTCAGTAAGAGCATTGAAGATGGGTCGTGGCTGGGTCTTCCAGCATGACAACGACCCGAAACACACAGCCAGGGCAACTAAGGAGTGGCTCCGTAAGAAGCATCTCAAGGTCCTGGAGTGGCCTAGAAAATAGAAAATCTTTGGAGGGAGCTGAAAGTCCGTATTGCCCAGCGACAGCCCCGAAAGGTCTGTATGGAGGAGTGGGCCAAAATCCCTGCTGCAGTGTGTGCAAACCTGGTCAAGACCTACAGGAAACGTATGATCTCTGTAATTGCAAACAAAGGTTTCTGTACCAAATATTAAGTTCTGCTTTTCTGATGTATCAAATACTTATGTCATGCAATAAAATGCTAATTAATTACTTAAAAATCATACAATGTGATTTTCTGGATTTTTGTTTTAGATTCTGTCTCTCACAGTTGAAGTGTACCTATGATAAAAATTACAGACCTCTACATGCTTTGTAAGTAGGAAAACCTGCAAAATCGGCAGTGTATCAAATACTTGTTCTCCCCACTGTATGTCACCGTTGTGTGTGTGTGTGACTGTATGAGGTACTGAAATATTGTATTGGAATATGGAATTATCCACAGGAAGTCCATTCAGTGTGAATGAGGAAGTATAGGTTTAATTGTTACATTCAGCAGGTAGCCGTCAATAGATTCCATTGCTTGTGTTACATTGTAATTAAGTCTTGTACAAGCTTGCTGAATAAGTAAAACTCTACTTCCTTGAAGTTTCCAGGACTAGCTATAGATGTGCAATGACCAGATTGGTAACATCCCTACATTTTTACTTGGTAGTTGGCAATGAGATGGAGAACTATTTATAATTTGTATCAATTTTGAACGCCTGTCATGCATTCAGACATGACTGTCAATGGAAAGACCCAATCTGGTTGCTGGCTATCTATGCTCATCCATGCCCAGCCAGCACCTCATATATATACTGCAGTGTTTTGAGAGGCTGTCAGTGCTTTTGCTCGAGGCTTGCTGCTCCAGCTTGGCGTTGTTATCTGCCGTACAGAACAACCGGTAGAGACTGAGGGGAAGGATCCACAGCCCATAGAGGTGCTTAAGCCTGTAGAGCCTCAGCCTGTGGTTGCTAAGGAACAAGAACCAGTAGAGAATGGGTCTAAAGAACCAGAACCAGAGGCGGTTGCGGTCAGGGCTAAAGAGCAAGTAGAGTCTGTGAACTCTGAAGTAAAGGAGGAGGCCCCGTCCCCTTGCTCACCCCCACCGCCTGGTAAGTATAATTCACTCAGTCTCAAGCCATTCACAGTAAAAGCGCATGCTGTTTACTATAACTAAAGCTATAACTGAAGGCCCAGAGTTTTTCCTGATCAGGTCATGTAGTTAGGAAAAACTCCAGGCTCTACTCATAAATAGTAACAAGCGCTTCCGTTCAATTGTCCCACTCTCAAACCATTGATTGAAGCAGTTTGACTCTAGTCTGTGCTAGAGTCAGATTCATAGTGTTGGTCTTGGCTAAGGCCCTTTATATTCTCCCAATAGATTGTATGGGCCAAAGTTCCATTCAAATCAGGCAATGTATTGATTGAATCTGTATGAATCAGGGTTTTATTTGGATTGAAGCGCTGTTTATAATGACAGACAGAGACACCCTTTCCCTCAATGGCCGCTATGACCCAATGTGATGGACTTCATTGGCATTTACAGGACAACAGCCATACATTGGTTCTTGCTTTGCTTTCTGCAGAGTGTCGACTAGTGCATTTTTATATACATTAAGTTCTAAGGCCCCCAAAGTTGTGACTGATAGCTTTTTCATGGTAAAACGGCACATGTAGGCTACATGTAAATGCAGCACAGTTCAGTGTGCACTTTATGGCACTTACAGTTGGAGTTAGCAGTTTGCTTGTATTAGAAAATGATGACTGAAAGAAACTTACTGCTGTGTGAGTGGAGGAGATAGACGGTAAGTTTAATCTGTGAGAGCCTTGTCCCAATTCAGCAACCCCCTTACCTACGGTGAAGGAGGAAGCAGAGCCAGTTGTTATGGAGGTTACCCAACCTCCAGAACCAGTTGTTACAGTGGTTACCCCACCACCACCCCCACCTCCAGAACCAGTTGTTACGGTGCAGGTTACCCCACCACCACCCCCACCTCCAGAACCAGTTGTTATGGTGCAGGTTACCCCGCCACCACCCCCACCACCAGCAGGTCTGGAAGAGTGTGTGTCTGTGCGTATGCAAGAACGTGTGTATATAGGTAGGCTACGTTTATGTGCGTATGCACGAACATGTGTTGGTGTGTGTGTGTATGTGTCTATGTTTGTGTGTGTGTGTGTTTTCTGTGTATTTTCTTCTCAGTACAGTTTACAGACTGTTTCTAGCTGAGGGTCTAGATTTCATAGTGAGGTTATAATGTAGCAACAAGCCCTTGAACGCTCTCTCTATAACGTCCTTATTTTAAAGAAATAGCGCCCCTTGTGTGCACTTCCAGTAATACCGTATACCCAGGTATGGTACAGAAACGGTATGAAAATCTGGATACCACCCAACACTACTCTCTATAATGTCTCTGGAGGTGGAGCTGAGCTCAGTTACTCTTTTGATCGACGACAAGCAGAGGGTTTCTCAAGTAACAGGGCTTATCTTGGATAGTTAGGTCTTAATCTTTCGTATCCCTTGTGGACATTCTTGTGTTCTTCTGGCTGCTGCTTGTCAACTTCAATCTCTCTCTTCCTCTCACAGTGCTTCTCACTTGTGCTTCCAGCTTTCCTAAACCAAGCTTGTGGTGTTACGCATAATTCCTTTATTTTACGTACACGTGTGATCTCTCACATCACCGTCCACTCCCATCCCATAGACACTGGTGTGGTCTCTCACAGGACACGCTTCGATCTCATGATAAACACGTTTGTGGTCTCGTACACTTCATCTATCCATTTCAAAGACATGCATATGTGGTGGTGTTGTGTCGTGTCAGTCCCATGTTCTGTCTTGTCTTGCATGCTTTGTCTTGTGGCTTGTCTTGTTGGCCTGCCGTGCCGGTGATGGACTTGGAGCTTTTTGATAGGTGGGTCTGTGTCAATCACACCTTTATTGCAGATAAAGATGATGACGCTACAACCAACACCCCATCACCACCGCCCCCACCAGGTTGGTAACCATGACAAACCATCCCCCCTTTCCCACCATTTCAAGTCAGTTACCATGGAGACTCCACTATGTGACAGTGCTCCCATCAACACCCCAAAAGTCATTTTTGCTGGAGACAGTTACTGTGGGGAAGAGTCTAACTATAGAGAACACTATGGATAGATTGTGGATGGGTCTCTTACCTGCCAGTCTTTTAAACATCAGGTTTTTCTCAGACCTTTGGAATATATATTCCTGATGTGCATTTAATACTTGCACATGGCATCTTGCTGGTTAGAATATTCAGGATCAGCTCTTAAACTATTGCAATATATGTTTGTGCATATCACATACATATGTTGTTTACATGCATGCCAATTCAAAAATGCCAAAGCATAATTCCTACAAGCACATAAACCTTTAATTATTATAATTCTCAAATAAAGGTATGGATGTGAAGATCACATCTCACATGTATACTGTATATATTATTTATTATTATTTATATTATTATTATTATTATTATACACACACACCTTGACTTTTTCTACATTTTGTTGTCTTACAGCCTGAATTTAAAATTGATTAAATAGAGAATTTGTGTCACTGGCCTACACACAATGATGTCAAAGTGGAATTATGTTTTTTTATTTTTTTTAACAAATTACTTAAAAATGAAAAGCTGAAATGTCTTGAGTCAATAAGTATTCAAACCCTTTGTTATGGCAAGCCCAAATAAGTTCAGGAGTAAAAATGTGCTTAACAAGTCACATAATAAGTTGCATGGAATCACTCTGTGTGCAATGATAGAGTTTAACATGATTTTTGAATGACTACCTCATCTCTGTACCCCACACATACAATTATCTGTAAGGTCCCTCAGTCGAGCAGTGAATTTCAAACACAGATTCAACCACAAAGACCAGGGAGGTTTTCCATTGCCTTGCAAAGAAGGGCACCTATTGGTAGATGGGTAAAACAAAAAAAGAGCAGACATTGAATATCCTTTTGAACATGGTGTAGTTATTAATTACACTTTGGATGGTGTATCAATACACCCAGTCACTACAAAGATACAGGCGTCCTTCCTAACTCAGTTGCCGGAGAGGAAGGAAACCGCTCAGGGATTTCACCATGAGGCCAATGGTGACTTTAAAACAGTTACAGAGCTGAATGGCTGTGATAGGACAAAACGGAGGATGGCTCAAAGACATTGTAGTTACTCCACAATACTAACATAAATGACAGAGTGAAAAGAAGGAAGCCTGTACATAATAAAAATATTGCATCCTGTTTGCAGTAAGGCACTAAAGTAAAACTGCTAAAAATGTGGCAAAGAAATTAACTTTATGTCCTGAATACAAAGTGTTATGTTTGGGGCAAATCCAACACACCACATCACTGAGTACCACTCCTCATATTTTCAAGCATGGTTGTGGCTGCATCATGTTAAGGGTATGCTTGTCATCGACAAGGACTAGGGAGTTTTTTTGTTTAAAAAGAAACGGAATAGAGCTAAGCACAGGCAAAATCCTAGAGGAAAATCTGGTTCAGTCTGCTTTCCAACAGATACTGGGAGACAAATGCACCTTTCAGCAGGACAATAACCTAAAACACAAGGCCAAACATACGCTGGACTTGCTTACCAAGACGACATTGAATGTTTTCACTTTTTCATTAAGGGGTATTGTGTGATGGGTGAGAGGGTAAAAACCAATTTAATCCATTTTGAATTCAGGCTGTAACATGACAAAATGTGGAATAAGTCAAGGGGTGTGAATACTTTCTGAAGGCACAGTATATACACACATACCACATATGCTCATAATGTATACTGTATGTATATTATATGTTATGTATATATGATGATATTATACATGTATTGTTTTGGTTTGTCCTAGACCTCAACTATGTTGATACCATCCCGGTTCTCTTATCTTGAATTGTCTTATATGTATTCATATTTAATTCATTGGAAATTGTTGGTAAGAGTAATTGGAAGTTTCATGTCATACTTTTTCCGATTACAAGGCCATAAGGACAATTTGTCATACTTCTTTTTGTCAATCATCACAAAGGGTCAATAGCAATATTCCTCACCAGAGTCAAATAAATTGACTAGTTAAAAACACAAATTAATACCAATAATACTGTGCTTTCTTTCACAGAGGATGCCAATACACTCAAGAAACTCTCTATTGAGATGCCTAGTAAGATCTCTCTGTTAATCATACAACTATAGCTCTGACCAAACTGGTCATTTTGATCAGAATGTTACAACTGCCTGGATGTAGGAAACATGTTTGGAGACATGTTTATTTCTAGAAGGTGTTTTGTGTGATTTTTTAAAAGTTAGTTATTTTTCCAA
The DNA here is from genome assembly GCF_964263955.1 of Coregonus lavaretus. NCBI lineage: Eukaryota > Metazoa > Chordata > Actinopteri > Salmoniformes > Salmonidae > Coregonus > Coregonus lavaretus. Next base: position 45,466,167 of record NC_140000.1, read on the forward strand.
CCTTAAGATATGAGATTGTTAACGGTGAAATATATTGCATTAACACCATAATTGACAAGATTTTATATATTTTTATGAAAAAGGAATTATACGAATTTAAGGATTTTAAGGGTCTCCTTTTCTGCAATTTTTTGTTTGGCACATAAATGTTATACATATTTATGTGAACACATTTGGAACTCTGATCATAATGCAATGATACATTTAGTATAAAACTGTATTTTAAGAAATACAAAGGCATCAAAGAAGATTCAATACTGATTATCCTCCCTGGTGAAACCTAGCAATACACAACAATGTACATAGTTACGGCTTTTGATTAGCAGCTTGCATCATTTATGTCAGAATTCCTCAGGGCTCAGCTTGCTTACTGTTAGATGTCTTGTATTGCTTGCTGGTCCTGTATGTTTGTGTGTGCTTGCTTCCGTGGACTTTACAGTACTATTTCTTATAATATGCTGTAAATTTCTCTCTGTCTTTGTTTAGATGATAGCGTCCATGTGTCAGCCATGGGGAGAAAAGACTCAGGTAATACTATGTAACAAAAGCCATAATAACCATCCTATCAGATGTGAAGTTTTCAATAGCAGAGCTCCAGAATAGCAGTATTCTCTATGGATCAAGCCCACCCACAAAAAGTGTTAGTCTCTTAGCTAGCTCTTTTCATTTTCCCTGCATAGCTGGTCCAATGGAACCTGGCTTGGCATACTTTAAAAGCTCTGTTTTATTTGGACTATGTTGTGCTCCATGAAAAATACTGGTTTTCTAAAATGTCATAGTTCAACTCCTTCGTTCCTCTCCAATGCTTGTAGGACGCTATAGGACTTTTGGACATTTTCATCTTTTTCAAACATCATGGGAAAATGAATGACATTTCACATAAGGAAGAAGTAAATTCAATTATTTAAGTGCCCTAGTTGAGTGTTAGTCTTTTGAGTCAGGGATGAAATAAACTGGGGTAGTGTAGCTGGGTCTTTTGCAGTAGGTAGCGAGGGTTTGGGCTAAAGGGACTCCCTACGTAGGTCTGTCTATAGCAGTTTCAACACATGTGGAGCATGGCGACTGCTGACATGAGTCCTAGTCCACTTAGTCTTTTGAGATCTCAAAGAAGACCGGATCATCTAGAAAATGAAGAACGTATCAATCGATATACTTTTGCACACAGCAAAGGAGTCCACTCCGAAATGGTATTCATTAAAAACCCGTAGCGCTTTTTCCAGTACAGGTATTTGTTCTATGTTCCATGTTCTTATGCTTTCCATGTTGCACAATGTTATGCTTTCCATGTTGCAGCTGCCACGAACAGCTGAGGAACAGTGTGAATGTATTTCTGTCTGTCTATCTACCTTGGGAAGTATATAACTTTCAGATGAATTCAGAGAAGTGTGCTGACGGATTGTTGAATCCCTTGAGTACAGTATGCGAGGAGTGTGTGTTGGTCTGTTGGTGTTGCGTTTTTGTGTGATGGTGTGTGTCCGTCTCTCCTGATCGACCAGTGTGGTCTCTAGGAGAGGGACAGGCTCCAGAGGACCTTGACAAGCCCATAGACACCCCACCGCTGTCCAGCCTGCTCATAGAAAGTCCCCAGGGTGGATCCATCACTGTGGGTGAGTACCTGCTGAGTGAGCTCTCCTCTCACAGCTGCTGTAAACCAGAGATGATATACTCGTAGAGACATTTTAAAACCCTTACATGTATTAGATTTGTACTGGTCAAGGTCTTTTAGATTTGACTCTCACCCCTGTTTAAGATGAAAGATAGCCTCTCTCTTTCTCTCTCTGCCTGTCTCTCTCTCTCGCGCTCTCTCTCTCTCTCTCTCTCTCTCTCTCTCTCTCTCTCTCTCTTGCGCTCTCTCGCTTTCTCTGCCTCTCTTTCTCTGCCTCTCTGCCTCTCTGCCTCTCTGCCTCTCTCTCTCTCTCTCTCTCTCTCTCTCTCTCTCTCTCTCTCTCTCTCTCTCTCTCTCTCTCTCTCTCTCTCTCTCTCTCTCTCTCTCTCTCTCTCTCTCTCTCTCTCTCTCTCTCTCTCTCTCTCTCTCTCTCTCTCTCTCTCTCTCTCTCTCACTATTGTATTTATTCTCTCCAAGAGAAGGGACCTCTGGTAACCATGTGTAGGACATCTATCCACCTCAAAGGCTATTCCCAACATGGACATGCTGTGTTTTACATGTTCACCAGGTGGAGACATCTCCTTTGTTGCCAAGGTGGAGGCCAAAGACCTGCTCCGTAAACCCACCATCAAGTGGTTCAAAGGGAAATGGATGGACCTGGCCAGCAAGACTGGAAAGCACTTACAACTTAAAGAAACCTTTGACCGACGCACCAAGGTAGACACCCTCCCATGTATGGCTCTATGTATGTTAACACACACACACACACACACATTGATCCCCTAGCTGTCCATCCGATTCCTATGTATCGCCCCGCAGATTCACACATTTGAGATGCATATCATCAAGGCCAAAGACAACTATGCTGGAAACTACAGGTGTGAGGTCACCTACAAGGACAAATTTGACAGCTGCTCCTTTGACCTGGAAGTGAAAGGTTTGTTGCACTGTTTGAGTCTGTCATACAGCAAAGAACACACACTGAAACACAAGCAATAATAATATAATATACTGTGTTATTGTTTTGCATTATTGTCTTTCAGAACTGGAACAGTCACAGAGTGTTGATATTCGATCAGCTTTCAAAAGAAGGTAATGAGAGCAACACAGTCTGACCACATTATTTAGATTTTTTTAAACAGCCAGTTAGTAGACTAGCCACGTTTTCAGTCAACAACAGAGTGATATTTTTCACAGTTAGCGTTTAGATTTAGCGTTTGACTTATGAATATCCTTTTTTCTCATAATGATAAATATGACAATAATAACATTAAACAAAAACTTCACTGGTTTCGAGCAAGATTCATTACACATGGCAAATAAACTTGAAAATGTACATTTGAGTATCAGATACGTGGGATACATTGTGGCTCAGTAGGAAAACCATGGCACTTATCACAAACCAACATGAGAACATAGTGTTTGAAACATAATGGCCATGAAATCGGATGTGATTAACCTTTATTAAGGTAATTACCAATCAACGTGTTCAACAGCTCAAAGGCCAATGCTTGCATTTGAAACTCCCTCCCAACAATGTGTCAGAAAGCAACGCAAAACATCCCAGACCCATAGCATTATCCCAACGTAGCTGCTCAGTGATGCTCCTGCAACACAGCAGAAACATTGTGGAAATGTTGTCATATGCTGGCTGGGATCGCTCTCGATACTCCTTACACAAACCAGTTCGTTAGAAGCATTTAATTGGAAATGAACCGAAAGGGTTTTTGTGTAAGCCACCAATCATGTGTTAGTCTGGACCTAATGCATTTGATTGAAGTCAGTAGCCGCTGCTTTGCGTTGTTCTTTTAGCATTGTTTATCTAGTTGCCTGTTACTGTTTCTACTCTGATTAAATCTCCATTAATCTCTTCTTGTTAACAACAGCAGTGAAGGACACGAGGATGCAGGGGATCTTGACTTTAGTGGTCTTCTTAAACATAGGTGAGAGTCACTGTCGGTCCTCAAGGGGACAGTCTTATTTTCATTTTTATTTTTTACTATGCCCTTGTTTTGGGTGTTTACCTCTTTTCTCTTTATTTTAGTTTGCCCCAGCAACCTCCATTGACTCTTTTACTCTTCCAAATTGGTTTCTTATTTTAACACATGGTATATATGTGCATTACAATATAGTATAATATATTAAAGAGTGCAGTATATTAGTTAGTACATAGGTGAAGTACCACGTACTGTAAGAGTACATCATTTCATTAATATCAGGTGCTACAGTGAATCACATACAACGTTACTATTTAGTACACTATCTACTCTCACATATTGATAACTTTTGAGTTTCTTTTTTCATTTGTAAATACAAATCTACATTTTTTTTCTTGGTTCAAACAACAGCATGTTTTTTCAATGTACTGCCATGAGTACAATAGACCTAGGCAGACCGTGACACTTCACTGAGGTAAAATTACACATTTATTTGGGCTTGTCTCTTCTTCTTCCCTACATATTCAGAAACCAAAGGTTAGTAGAGAGAATACCCTAGGTAATTAAACGATTAGACCTTACTGCGGGGTAAGTACTATAATCCTGTAGCGTCCCCAGCATGGAATGTAGCTCTAGGATCTGGAACAAGCAAGAGTGTTGGCCTACTGTAGCACGGTAACACTTCATTTACAGCCGACATTCTCAAATGCTCCATTAACAATCAGTAAGGATGGAAATGGACTTTGCGTCATAAAGTATCTCTGCTGTTTGGGATGACCACTTTTTTGATCAACAGTAGAGTTCAATAATACTGTGTTTATGAGGCAAAATGACTCCCATTTCGGATTATTAATGATCTGCTAGTGGACCATTTTATGAATGATGCTGTGAAATAGTGTTATCGCTACATTGTCATTTTATTTCAACTTAGAAATACAAGGCACATATCACAATGTTTATTTCAGTCTACACAGTAATTGCCTGAAAATAAACAAGAAGAGAGATGCATAAGAATGAAATAATAATGTCATGCTTTTTTACCTCCAAAGCTTTCCGACATTTGGGAAAATGTCCATGAAAGAACGGACTGATTGAATGATCTTTATTTAGCTGCCTAATGTATCTACTCACGCCCAGGGCAACATGCTTATTAACCTGGATCTCACAGATCTAACATCCCCTATGGACGCCTAGCCTTCCATCTCTAACACGGTCAGAGCGTCTCTGAAGTGGTGATGAGTGAACACACTGAGACACAAGGCAAAGGGATGGGCAATGTGAATAGAAAGAGAAAGAATGTAGACAGTCTTTATCAGCAGCAAATCTCGGAGTAAGAGCTCCCCATATTCCTGCATGCAGAACCTAGCTCAGTAGTTTTTTCCCAAATTGTTTCATTCTATTGAGGTGTCATGTTTATCCCACCCCCAAGGAACAAAAGTAGCCTAATAGCATTGATCAGTTTATGACCTTCTTTGATATTCATTAATACAGCACTGATAAAATCCTAACTTTAATTTAGTTTCTCCTGCAAAATCTCACCCTAAAGGCAAGTAACAATTTCCAGACTAAAAGAACTCGACCCTGGTCAAAACCCCTACCTGAAACATATTCAACTCCCTTGTAATAATCTGATCCCTCTACTTGCCTCAGCAGTAAAACCCTTCCTATATGATATAATACATATAATAGACTAGCCACCCCCTCTCCCCTCTAACGCCTCATCCAGAGATGATGTCAGAGGACAGGTACAGTGCTTCAGAACACGCCCATCCCTTTGTGTGACATGTCCTGAGGAACTCAGTGGGGAGAGAGAGAAGGGAGTGAGAGAAAGTGTGTCTGATAAAAGGAGAGAGAGAGCGAGAGAGAGGGAGAGAGAAGAAGAGAAATGACTATAGAAACAAAGCAGATCAGTAGAACAGATGAGGGGAAACACTCTTAAACTCATTTAGTAGGTAGTTCCTATCTACAGTAGATGCAACAGAGAGTAGTCTTCCTTCACCACAGTCACCGTCCCTTTTCTAGTACCCTATCCCATTTCCCCACCCAATACCCCCCATAGGGAGCAGTTCCTCAGGACACGTCGCGATAGCCCATCGCGTGGCCCCAGCCCTCACACCCTACCCTCGTGTCCTGCCCCAGGGAGCCCAAGCAGGAGGAGACCCCCGAAGTGGACGTGTGGGAGATCCTGAAGTCGGCCAGGCCAGACCAGTACGAGAAGATCGCCTTTGAGTACGGCATAACAGACCTGCGGGGTCTGCTCAAGAGGCTGAAGAAGACCAAGAAAGAGGAGAAGAAGAGTGAAGGTGCTGAATTGAGTGTTTGTCCATGCGACTGTGTATCACTGTTGGGATTATGCTGCACAGATGCACTATGGATTTAGATTGTTTAGCTCATAATCAGCTAATCTGTGATTTTTTTTAGGGGAAAGGCACACGTTTCAGTGGTTTTTTATAGGATGTGTAACCATTGTCATGGAATGTTGTATTTTTTGCAAAGCTTTTGCCAAGAAGTTGGATCCAGCATACCAGGTGGACAAAGGAGGGAAGATCCGATTAGTGGTGGACCTTGCAGACCCCACAGTAGAGCTGAAATGGTACAAGAACGGCCAGGAGATCCGTCCAACTCCAAAGTATGTCAAGCTTTTTCTTCTTTCTTAATGTGTTAGTCTTCTATATGTTTTTCTCTATTTCGTCTTTTCACAAATGAAAGGCATTTTTGGGAGTTCCTCATGAAATGTGTTTCATTCGTGGTTTAGTCCTCATTGCCAGTCCCCTGGTACTTGTAGTTTTTATCTGTTCCTTGTCACGTCTCTCAGCGTTGAAAAGCAATGGTTCACATGCTAGTGTTTCTGATGGTCTCGCGGTGTACACAAGCAAGCAAGGACGCATACACCCACACGTGCGCATCAAAATACACATTGTTTTACACCAATAATTGCTTTCACATAATGACACACACACATAGCCCTGTGTGACCCTGTTATGAACAGGGGTTTTCCTCTACTGCCTCATCCCTTGTAAACCAGGGACAACGCTGACCCTACATCCCCTTTACACCCATACAGAGCTCCCATTGTGCCCAGACACACACAGCCACAGCCCAGATCTCTGCACTGTAAACCATTGCCAACTGATGCCCAGTGAACAAATAACGTTCTCTCAACACTAATGTGGTGTTAATAAGATGCCACATGCATCTCACCAGCGCATCAAGAACGTTATGTGTTTGCAGGGCAGTGCGTGGCCCTGAGCTACATTTGAGTGGAAATGTACTGTTTGATGTTTTTAAATAATGGTCCTTTGCTATTAACTACAGGTCCTTCTCTGTACAGGGAAATGGCAGTACCTTCTTCACAGGTCTTTAACTGACTCTGGCTTTGTAACATTCAATGGATGGTCTATTATTTTGATAGCTGTGTACCCCACCAATGTTAGTGTACCATAAATATAATATGGCGTAGTTTAAGTGTATTGATCTTACCACATCGTTAATGGGAATGTATAACGAAAAGTGACTTTTGTTATTTTCTTAGCTCTCTCTGGAAATAATTTGTATAATTAAGTGATAATGCCCGAGTAGCCAGTGTTTGGAGGATGTATTGCCACGGGTGTTGTTAGGCCTGAGACAAAGTCAACGGCCGGCAAACCGTGTCAATATATCCTCCAAACACCGGCTTCGAGGGCATTATCACTTTTATACAACGGGTAAAACATATTCAAATAATGATTGACATATTTTCATTAAAAACATTATTTAGATGAATGCATTCATACTATTTCTAGGGTTGCTACCCAAGCCGGCTGGTCGTTCGTTCTATTGGTTCGGTTGCCAGAGACGCGACCCAGTCGTTCAGTCTTTTTGTTCTGTATCTATGGACGCAACCCAGTCGTTCGTTTTAAATGTTCCATTGCCATACTGGCTGGCAACGTTCTTATCCCTTGCTTGCTAGCTAGTCAATTACGGCTAATTTACAGTCACGTCAAACAGTACAGCCAGAATAACAACAGTAGCTGCATTTGCATTTGTTTAAGCTGTTTTCTAGTGACATTTATTCGGACACATCCATAACACTGAGCTAATGAGGCGATTTCACCTGGCATAGAAAATGTGCTCTCTCATCAGGATACTGTTGTTCAGAGGAGCTAGCCAACAACACAGCTAACACAATCACTTAAAACTGAAGCTGGAAAGACTTCAAACTAGCTGCGCTTCGTTTCGTTGTACCTTTTTTCCAAAAAAATTTTTTTTTTATATATGCATAAAAATGATGCCAGCTGATTCATGATTTCGACTGGCTGAGAAACGCTGCCTGCCTGTCTGTCTCGTCCTGACTCCCGACACTTTCATTACAATGGGACAGCTGGAGATTGTTTCAATATTAAAATTCAATGTTGCAAATGTCGGAGAGACAGACAGCAAGGTTTATACAAATCTAACACCTGTATTAATCGATGTTACGAGACCTCTATGTACCCTCAAAATGGCAAGTCTGTCCTTAGATTATAAAAAGTGAAGGGTCAATCTCAGGCTACTCTCAGTAGAGGTTGTTCAAAGCCAAGCCAAGTTAAAGCCATCTGGGAGGTTATTTCAGTTTTCTGGTCCCTTGTCTCCAGTGGTGTATTTCCCAGAATTCCCTGTTATAAAGATCTCTCTCTCTCTCTCATTTTGTTGTAACACTATTGGCTGTTACAGTCCCCTCCTCTATCCTTCTGTCCTATCTGTCTGTCTGTCTGTCATGGTGCTCGTCCCTTCTCTCTGCTATAACCACTTCCTCCTCTGGCTCCATTCCGGCTCCACTGCTGACCTTAAGTCAAAGGAAGTAAGTCCACCCGTCCTACATCTCTGACCTCTGGCGTGACCCCAACCCTCTGTCTACTCTGTTCCCCTGGATGTGCACTGACAACCCACGCTGATGCATGTTGGGATGTGTTTGTTTGTGAATGGGGGCAGGTCTCTGTAAATAAATGTGGTTGTATATCTGCACATTACTAAGACTTCAATGACAAAGGTTTTTGATTAATAAACTAGCACAACTTTTTATTCTTAAAATGATAAAATAAAAAATAATAAAATAATACGTATTTCTGCTTTTAGAAGACACAAGTAAGCAAAGGCAACTGTCTTTAGCTCAGTGGATGATATGAAGTCTTGAAATAAATAAAAACTTTCTCTCCAAGTGCATATAGTCACAGTATGTGGATATACAGTGATTTTATTGATTGATGGACTTGCTGCATAGGTTTATCTTTGAGCAAAAGGGCACACAGCGGATCATGGTCATCAACAACTGCTGCCTGAATGATGACGCTGCCTATTCTGTAGCCGCGGGAGAAGAGAAGTGTACCACAGAGCTGTTTGTCAAAGGTACCCCTCTCTATTCCATCACCCTTCCATCATCCTTCCATCATCCTTCTCTCTTCCTTTTTATGTCTCTCTGAGTAATTAGTGTGACCAGAATGTGGTCTCTCCACAATTTCACACTCCACTGTTTCTAATTATATTGATGCCTGCTCCTCTTACCTTTCTGCAGAGTTACCAGTGAAGATTACTAAAGAGATTGAGGCAGTGAAAACGACAGTGAACGAGAGGATTGAGTTGGAGTGTGAAGTGTCTGAAGAAGGAGCTCAAATAAAATGGTAGGGCCATGTCCAACTTAGTGTGTGTGTGTTTTCCCTTGTGTCCCTGTGTGTGTGTGAGTGCCTCTGAGGCTATAACCTTTTGTCTTCCCCCTCAGGTGTAAGAACGGCGTGGAGGTCCCGACCGGGCCCCGGTCACGCTACCGTGTCAAGTCTGAGGGGCTGAAACACTGGCTGATCATTGACGATGCCTCAAAGGAGGACACAGGAACCTTCTCTGTCATGGCCTCTGGGGGCACCTCTGAGGCCAAAGTCCAGGTCGACTGTGTGTATTTCACTTCTCTCTTTTCTTCACACTTCCTCTCTTACTGAGAAACTGTAGATCAACTATATTGATGACTATTTTTACTTTGTTCTATCCTCTTATTGCTTGCCGTTCTTCCGTTTATCAGTGAAGCCACTGAAGATTTTTCAGGATCTGCAGGACATGACAGTGCTTTTGGGCCAGCCCCTGAAGATGCACTGTGAGATCTTCCCTGGGAATGTTCCAGGTCGCTGGTACAGGAACGGACAGCTGATCCAGTCCAACGACCGCATCAACATCCTGCAAAGAGCCAAGTACGTCACCTCCCTCCCACTCGCCCATCTCCTCAGCCCCATACCTGTGTTCATGGGGGTTTCATACCTGGTCAAGTCATGTGGACAGGAAAGATTCTGGGCCCAAATCATGATTCACCATTAGGCCCATGTAACCTGAGCAGGAAAAACTCTGGGCCTTAGCCCTTCCCTCTGTCCTCCTGCTTGTCTCTAGTGTCTTTTTCATATTGGTTAAGCTGTCTTCTCAGGAGCAAGCCTACAGTATTCACTTGTTTTCTTGTTTTGACAGGAACCACCGATTAGAAATTGCGAACAGCACCATTCACGATGCCGGGGATTATACCTTTGTGCCAGAGGGATACAGTCAGAGCCTCTGTGCCAAAGTTCATATCATTGGTACAGTCATTTTAATGATACAAAACCATCCGAGGGTTGATAGGAATACTATAGAGCACTTACTTGTTTTCTTCCTTGTCCCGTTCCTACAGATCCTCCCAGGGTGCACCTGGAGAGCTTGAACTTCCCTGACAACACGGTGACCATTGTGGCAGGAAATAAACTTCGCGTGGAAATCCCCATCAGTGGAGAACCAGCACCCAGGGTGGTGTGGATGAAGGGAGAGAGGGTGAGTGCTGACCTGGGTCAAAATAGGCTTCATTGTGCTTAATTGTTGTTGGAAATACAGTCTACATACTGAATGTATGGGTACAACACAATCTACTATTTGCCATCGTAGGTAATCCTTGACTCGGGCCACCGTGTGCGAGCTGAAACCTTCACGGACCACACCAGCCTCACCATCGACATCGCAGAGAAGGAAGACACAGGAAACTACAAGATAGTCCTGCAGAACGAGGCTGGGGAAGCAACGGCTAGCGTCAAAGTCAAGGTGGTGGATATCCCAGACCCTCCTGAAGTTCCCCTAGTCCCGGAAGTGGGGGGAGACTGGTGCTCTATGACATGGGACCCCCCGATCTATGACGGAGGCTCACCCATCTTAGGTAGGTGTGTTTGGGGGATATATGCTAACAAGTTGGATATTCTGGTGTGTGTGTGATGTAGAACGATGCTTTTCCCCAAAGGCTACTTCATCGAAAGGAAGAAGAAGCAGAGTTCCAGGTGGATGAGGCTGAACTTTGACCTGAACAAAGAGACCACATTTGAGCCTAAAAAGATGATTGAGGGTGTCCCGTACGAGGTGCGCGTCTTTGCTGTGAATGCCATTGGCGTGTCCAAACCCAGCGAGCCATCCAAAGCCTTTGTGCCCCTGGGTGAGTTCTGAGTACCCACTGTTCGCTTGGCAATGTAAACCTTTGTGACAAAGCCAGTGAGGTGACACCTATAGTACAAAGGCATTATCCTGTTATATAAGCCAATACAGTTTATCCTGTGGTTATATCATACCACGATAGTGGGAGAAAAATGAAAGAGCCGGTGCTGTGATACTGTGCGATAGTGCAGGCCATTGCGTGGGCTGCCCTTCCCCTTTGCAGCTGTTCCTCTGACACCCCACTATTCCAAGCATTCCGCATTTTGCCTGTGACCTCCACTGGACGTGGCCAGAGCTTTAGGAGATATTAAATATGTCTTTATAATGGCTGCCAAATCATCTAGGGCTTATAGGTTTAGGAGATCAGCCTCCCACAGGGTTCAATAGGAGTTAAACGTGATGCAGAATGTAAGAATAGACGTTAAGAGCCGCCCCCTAATGAGATCTGATGAACAGATTGATGGCATGCCAGCGCCAGCTGGAGGGGTTTCCCACTCATATGGGCATGGGGTGTTTGTTAGGTATACTACATTGTATGCATTATACTGTACTGTAGATCCACTTTTGACAAGTCATAAAACATATGCTGTACAAGCAAGGACATGTTTGTGTGAAGTTCAAACCTTGTAACACTCTCACACTGATTGCCCTCAGCTGTGACCAGTGAGCCCACCATGCTGGTGGTGGATGATATCACAGACACCACGGTGACTATGAAGTGGCGTCCCCCAGACACCATCGGAGCTGCAGGCTTAGACGGCTACCTGGTGGAGTATTGCATCGAAGGAAGTAAGAAACATTCAATTGACATGCCTCTGTCAACGAATAGACTTTGTATTTTTTAACTAGAACCCACTTGACTTTTCATGATCAGGAGAAACTCCTGGCCCTGTTAATAAGTATTACCTGCTATGTTAAGTGTATGGACATGTTCTCCACAGCTGATGACTGGAGAGTAACCAATAAGGAGCTGACAGAGAAGACTAAGTACACTATCACTGGCCTCCCTCCAGAGGCTAAGATCCTGGTAAGGGTAAGGGCAATTAATGCCGCCGGCGCCAGCACTCCCAGAACACTTCAGCACTCTATCCTGGTCAAAGAGGTCATCGGTGAGTCCTAGCCACTCTCCACTTCTCTTTTTGAAGTCTGTATTTATTATTTATTAGCAAGGCTTAAGCAACAGGGCTAGGAACATGACATTTGATACACAAGTCCAAAGGACAAGTGTTCATGAAAGATTTACAGTGCCTTCGGAAAGTATTCAGACCCCTTGACTTATTCCACATTTTGTTACGTTACATCCTCAGCAATCTACACAGAATACCCCATAATGACAAAGCGAAAACAGGTTTTTAGAAAAAAGTACGAATGTATTAAAATAAAAAAACAGAAATATCTTATTTACATAAGTATTCAGACCCTTTGCTGTGAGACTCGAAATTGAGCTCAGGTGCATCCTGTTTCCATTGATCATCCTTGAGCTGTTTCTACAACTTGATTGGAGTCCACCTGTGGTAAATTCAATTGATTGGACATGATTTGGAAAGGCACACACCTGTCTATATAAGGTCCCACATTTGACAGTGCATGTCAGAGCAAAAACCAAGCCATGAGGTTGAAGGAATTGTCCATAGAGCTCCGAGACAGGATTGTGTCGAGGCACAGATCTGGGAAAGGGTACCAAAAACGTTCTGCAGCATTGAAGGTCCCTAAGAACACAGTGGCCTCCATCATTCTTAAATGGAAGAAGTTTGGAACCACCAAGACTCTTCCTAGAGCTGGCCGCCCGGCCAAACTGAGCAATCGGGGGAGAAGGGCCTTGGTCAGGGAGGTTACCAAGAACCCGATGGTCACTCTGACAGAGCTCTAGAGTTCCTCTGTGGAGATGAGAGAACCTTCCAGATGGACACCCATCTCTGCAGCACTCCACCAATCCGGCCTTTATGGTAGAGTGGCCAGACGGAAGCCACTACTCAGTAAAAGGCACATGACAGCCCGCTTGGAGTTTGCCAAAAGGCACCTAAAGACTCTCAGACCATGAGAAACAAGATTCTTGAGTCTGATGAAACCAAGATTGAACTCTTTGGCCTGAATGCCAGGCGTCACGTCTGGAGGAAACCTGGCACCATCCCTACGGTGAAGCATGGTGGTGGCAGCATCATGCTGTGGGGATGTTTTTCAGCGGCAGGGACCGGGAGACTAGTCAGGATCGAGGCAAAGATGAACGGAGAGATCCTTGATGAAAACCTGCTCCAGAGCACTCGGGACCTCAGACTGGGGCGAAGGTTCACCTTCCAACAGGACAACGACCCTAAGCACACAGCCAAGACAATGCAGGAGTTGCTTTGGGACAAGTCTCTGAATGTCCTTGAGTGGCCCAGCCAGAGCCCGGACTTGAACCCGATCTAACATCTCTGGAGAGACCTGAAAATAGCTGTGCAGCAACGTTCCCCATCCAACCTGACAGAGCTTGAGAGGATCTGCAGAGAAGAATGGGAGAAACTCTACAAATACAGATGTGCCCAAGAAGACTCCATGCTGTAATCGCTGCAAAATGTGCTTCAGCAAAGTACTGAGTAAAGGGTCTGAATACTTATGTAAATGTGATATTTCAGTTTTTTAATTTTTTATAAATTAGTCCAAAAAATCTAAAAACATGTTTTTGCCTTGTCATTATGGGGTATGTGGGTAGATTGATGAGGGAAAAAAAACTATTTAATCAATTTTAGAATGAGGCTGTAACATAATGTAGAAAAAGTAAAGGGGTCTGAATACTTTCCGAAGGCACTGTAGATACAAAAAAACACTTTTCCCCCATAGTTTCAGTATTTAAAAAAAAAGCGGAAATCACATTCCATCCACTTATCTGACCTGTCCTCTTCCCAGAACCACCTAAGATCCGCATCCCCCGTCACTTGAAGCAGACGTACGTTCGTAAAGTCGGAGAAGCCGTCAATCTCGTTATTCCATTCATGGTAAGGCAATAACAGCAAATGGTTCAACTACCTTCATTGGAAGCCCTTTAGTAAATCATATTTAGTTAGATTCATGATCCTATGCGATATGTGACATGTAGGGCAAGCCCAGGCCAAAGGTGAGCTGGCTGAAGGAGGGCCAGACGGTGGACCCCACGCAGGTCACTATCCGCAACACAGACTGTGACAGCATCATCTTCATCCGCAAGGCAGAGAGGAAGCACTCTGGGAAGTACGATATGAAGGTGGAGGTGGAGAAACACGTGGACACAGCCATCGTAGACATCCAGATAGTAGGTGGGTCCAGGGACACTGACAGGAAGGATATCCTGATCTCACTTATAGTTAAAGTTGCTTAGGCATAGATCAATTAAGCATTTGTATCGGTCATGTTACAGGTTGAATCAAACAGGAGGTAGAAAAATAAATACTATAATAAGGAAAGATCTCATAATAAAGAGTTGATCGAGTTGAATGTTTTTTGCTTTGTTTTGTCCTTGATTCCCTTCCAACTTTTTCACAGCAGCTAATGTCTAGCACATGCCAATAAGACCCAAACTGATGTTAATGATAACTAATTCATCTCTCCACTCAGACCTCCCAGGGCCTCCACAGTGTGTGAAGATAGATGAGGTCTGGGGGGGAAACGTGGCTCTGGACTGGACCCCTCCAAAGGACAATGGCAACGCCGCCATTACAGGCTACACCATCCAGAAAGCAGACAAGAAGACCATGGTATGAGTCTGCTGAATGCATCACTCAGTACTGTACTGTATGGAATCAGTATGAGGGATAGATTTCTACAGGAAATGTACCTCTGTATGTACTATGCATATGGAATCCAAGTGTATGTGCTACTCAATGTGATCCCCAGTATGTTTGAACTAATCTGCTCTCTGTGTGACAGGAGTGGTACACGTGTATTGAGCACTACCACCGCACCTGCATCACCATCACAGAGCTGGTGGTGGGGAACGAGTACTACTTCAGAATCTACTCTGAGAACATGGTGGGTTTGAGCGAGGGTGCCACCCAGACCAAGGACAGTGCCCTCATCGTTAAAGAAGGTATGTGTGAGCTCCTCTGTGGGGGGGAGATACCGTATGGAGAGCAATGAAAAATATGTCATCCCCCTCTACTTTCTAATATTATGGACCAACTCATTCAAATAGCAGATGAACATCAACCTCAGTCACTTTTTCTTTCATTTTCTTCTTTGTCTTTTGTCACAAAAGGTAGTGATACGTAGTGATAAAATATAAATTTGTACAGAATTGGACCAGTTGCTTTCATTCAGAGATGGCTTATACACTACATATCATGTTTCATTGTACTGTACTGTTAATGCAGCTGTTGCTATCTCAGACTGCAGATGATGAATTCAAATATTGTCTCTCCTTCAATCATGATCACAAGGGAAATTCCCCCATGATACAGCTCAGCACCTGTATCATGCACAACCCCATTCTTCCTCCCTTCCTCCCCCTGCAGGCATGCAACTGAAGAACCCTGAGTACATCGACCACGACTTCAAAGAGCCTCCCAAGTTCACCCAGCCCCTCATCAACACCTTCGCCATCGCTGGCTACAACGCCACCCTTAACTGCAGCGTCCGCGCCAACCCACGGGTAGGTGTAGCCCGAGTCCCAGATCTGTTTGTGCTGTCTTGCCAAGTCCATTTCAGCAATGGAGTTGGCAAGACGGCACAAACAGATCTGGGACTCAGACTAGGGTAGGTGTGTAGGACCGTACTCAGACAGTGCCTACACCAACCCTCTTGGAATGTTGTTTCCAACTAAACTCCTGGACAGGGTTGTGGTATCATTGCTGCTGATGTTCAGTCCTGCTTATTAATTAGTGATTGATTTAGACATGGAAAACCAAGTATGTCTACTGTATTGACTCTGGCCAATCAATGACATTAATTAATGAATTAGGAGCCAAACCCAAAGACTGTGAAGCCCTGAAGCCCTGAGGCTGGGACATCCAATGCCCTTGCCTAGTGGGTTATCTTAGGCCTTTAGTCGGCCTGTTCCCCATACCCCTCCAGCCTGTTCCCCATACCCCTCCAGCCTGTTCCCCATACCTCTCCAGCCTGTTCCCCACCCCTCCAGGATGACCCCATATGGCCCAGGCCTCAAGCTGTATGCTGAAAGCTTTACACCTGCAGCCTGCTCTTTCTGACCGCCTCTCAATCACGTTAGCCTTTACACCTGACAGCTATCCTCTCTCTAACAACACATCTCTAGTCAGCTGCCTGAAGTTCTTTGTTGAGAGGTTAAAAAACAGATTAGATAAACAGACAGAGGACAACATTTGTTTAACACTTGGGCCTTATTACCATGGGCACTATGTAAATGTAAGGGTTGATCTGATTAATGCACTCTTGGTCATAAGATATGACTGTTCATACACTGTTCTGATTAGGTTATCTCTAACTTGAACAATTTATAGGTCCTCTCACCGAGAAAACAGTAAAAATCCACAGACCAGTAAAAAATTGCAATGTATTGAATACTTTTAAAATTATGTACTACAACATAATGAGTTGACAAATGGTTTAACGATACAGTAGCGATGCCTTTTATACTACATGATAAACATTATGGGGAGTAACTTGCGAAACAGCCCTGACTTAATTGAGTATTGATATTTTAGAGGCTTCTGTAGGAAACTGGCTAACCTCCACTGTTTTTGACTTCAGCCCAAAGTTATTTGGATGAAGAATAAGATGGCCATCATTGACGACCCACGCTACCGCATGTTTAGCAACCAAGGGGTCTGCACCCTGGAGATCCGGAAACCCAGCCCCTACGACGGGGGCATGTACTCCTGCAAGGCCATTAATGACCTGGGTGATGCACTGGTGGAGTGCAAGCTGGAGGTTAAAGGTCAGTTTGGGCTTTGGGGGTACCTGGTAACCTGTGGTGTAGGTTATTCACCTGTGTGCAGTATTAGGTGTCTAGACTAATTGGTGATGTAGCTCAGTACATAGTTTGTTTCAGTGAGTACTCCACCAAGGGCCCGTCCGTATCAGCTCTGGACCTGTAAGTATCCGTTGTACATATATCGTATATGATATATGCTTATACAATATCCAGGGGGTTGTCATTACATCAACCCCTGGATATTGCTACTGCTACTCCAATGAGGAACAACGTATTATATAATGTAGATTAAATCAATCTATGCATTTCCTTTTCATTTTAGAGAATTTTGAACATGTTCATCCAGTCACAGGTGTTCATACAAGACTTCAGTAATGTCACTTGTATTCAGCCGAATCCTGTACATCCGACTACCACTGTTATATTTTAATTTCCTACAACAACTTCAAATTCACCACGTCAAATGTAGCGTGCTTCACCAATACAGCATGTTCCAATTCTTCCTAAGGCGTCATCACACACCAACACCTCACAACTCAAACACACATCAATACATATTGTTCTAGATGTAGTTCCCTTGTTAGATGAAAAATAACTAGTGGCTCCATGTTTAAATGTTTCCCCTCAACAGATGGTGATGTTCCTTCAAATACGTGTTTAACTCCTCATCTAAAATGAGTTCAATAACTGACCAGTATTCCCTGGAGCACACATAACTCCCCCATGTAAACATTTGGATAACCCCTCTTCTCTTCTCTCCCCCCAGTCCCCACTCAGGAATAGTGAATGTATGTTCTCATCCAAGGTAAGCTTTCATATGGTTTTGGCATATGAAGCTTATATCATTCATTCTGCATCTGTCAAATGCCAATAATACAGCTTTTCTCAGCAGTACTAGGTAGTCTATTTAAGTTCGCACCACCCGTCTGAAAGAGGACCAAGGAAAGGAACGCAAGAGTTCAGGGCTTGCCTGCTTTAGTCAAAATGGATGTGTGATATGTACAGTAACATAATAGATTGTTGTGTATCTGGCTCTAGACACTGTATTGGCAGTGTTCATTGGAGCCAGTTACTTTCCAATAACACTCTAGGGTTGCTGTCTAGGGTGGCTGTCTAAAGTCAAGTGTACCCCTAACATTTCAGAAGTATATTTTAACGGTTGGTGTGACGTGACTGCTTGTATGACATGTGTTTCCCTGGTAACCGTGCCTGTTCCTCATCTAACATATGCCACACACAAAAGGTGAGTAACCTTCAAAGTGGTGCAAATGGTCTGATCTTGACATCAGAGTAAATACCAACATCTGCAGAGGATGGCTCTTTGTTAAAGGTTAAAGGTTGACATTATGCTTACATTCTTTTCCAGACGTCGTTACTCCAGGATCGTGTCCTGTACATACGTGTTATGATATTTACTGAGGTGATAAGATACAATTCATCCATAGATCACCTTCTCCTGATTAATAAATAGATTATATATCTATAGTAGGCCTATATTTGACACACTAGGGTTATTATCATTTGTGTAAATGCACCATCTATTATGTACTAGAGAAGGCAAAATCCAGTAAATGTTCCTGATATTTGAGCTTCTTAGTGAATGGCCATGTCATGGCTCCTATAGCTCTGCCTATGTAAGCCTGAGCAGATCTAGATTTACTCACAGACTCAAAAGTGACATGTCTTGCACCTTCCCTTTACTGACGCTATCTCTATTTTCTCTCCTCTCACTGCTGTCCACTTTGGTATCTCTTCTTTTTTTTACTGTATGGTGTCTCTCTTCTGTTTCTTTGTTGCAGACTCACCCTCTTTTCACTGTTGCAGTGTCTGTTTCAATGTTGCACACTGACCCTCTGCTATTGCTGTTGGACTCCTATGATCTTCTCTCTGTTAAAGATTGATAGTCTTCTCTCTCTCTCTCTCTCTCTTTCACTTTCTCTCTATCCCTCCTAACAACACATTGAGTGTCTCTCCTTTCTCCCCCAGGGGGCTTTACCTTCTCTGAGCTCATGCAGCGTGGAGTGCCTTTACACCTGATTGATAAGTACATGAACGAGACCAAGGCCGTGGTGCAGCCAGAGAAGTAGTCGGACTGAGCAACCGCTGATACACCTAGGCTGCCTAGAAACCTGTCGTCACACCACTAGTGACCTGCCTCTCACCAGCAGTCAAGGGAGGGGCTGGAGGGAGAGGGAGGGATTTACTAGACTTTGGCATGGCATGCTGTTTGCGGGTATGGAGCTAGTTACCATAAAATAAGCCAAGTCATCACCAGCTTTGTGTCATCTCCTAGTATTTAAAAGGCTCTGTTTAAGCTCAGTTGCATGTTGGCAGTGTTTTGGCTGTAGCTTTTTATTTGAGATGAGTAGTGTGGGAAATGTACAGTAGGACAAACTGTAATGTCCACCTATCTGGACATGTTTTGTCTCTGTTGGGATTGGGAAGTGTGTTTGGGGGGGGGGCTAATGTTGAAATGTATAAACAATATGGCTTCATGTCTGTAATGCAATGTCTTGTGATTAAAGATTGAAATTCAAAAGATACAAATATTAAAACATCTGATCAGGTGATTTGCAATGAGAAGTGACAGTATTTCATCAGTCCCTTTAACATGCTTCACATTAGGATTTGAGTATGAAAAGTATAGTTGTCTGATTAATGTTGAGATTTGGGCTTTCAGACAGTTATCCCTACTTTTTTTTAGCCTTACACTGCATGACACATTGTGCTTTCTGTGCTCATACTGTACTTGAGGCTTGGGTATATTCTTAGCTGTCAAGCCATCTGCGCATGCTTTCATCTTCAATTTGTAATTTATGACTCCTGGAATAAAATAAAAACATGTAACATATCATCCTTTATTTATGTGTAAATATTTTCTAAAACAAGTTTCTACAGTACACAATAGGAAAATAATTCCAGTATTAAGATGTTTAAACAACACGCCATATTCACTCCAGAGTGCACTCAGAAATTTTGCAACCGCAGGGCAACTACAGAATAAAATGATACAATGTTACATTCAATGGAGCCATGAAGCTGCAGTAGCCTACTGCAGTTGTAGTTCACTGCTCCTAGCCGTCAAAGGACTACATTTCATTTGAAATTCCCGGCCTCATTCCTTTCCGGAGACTTGCTTCCTGCTGAAACGCAATTCTCAATCACAAACGGAAAAAAATATCGACAACTCATGGTTCCGCTCTAGAAAAAGGACTATTCACACATAACTGCCAAATGAGCAAGTATTTTCTGGGCGGTCGCGAGAAGATAGCAGTGCCTGAAACCCACAGGAACGTCAAGAGTATCGCTGGGTGATAGGCTACGTTTCGTAGCGCCGAAGCTGAAAACAATGCCACATTTCTTGTGGCCGGAGCCGCTGTCAGCCGCACAACTCAAGCGGCTAGAGGAGCACAAATATAGTGCCTCGGGTCGATCCCTTTTCGAACCTCCTTGTCAGATATATTGGAATTGGCTGGTCCAACAAATTCCAACCTGGGTAGCGCCTAATACTCTGACTATAATTGGACTGGTAATAAATATAGTCACAACTGTAGTGTTGGTGTTTTACTGTCCAACCGCAACAGAGGAGGTAAGTGCTTTGCGACCTTGAGGGGGAAACTTTCGAGTAGCCATGTAGCAACACCCCATGACCGCATTGTAACTCTCTGAGATCATGTGTAACATTGTTGCAACTCGAATCCATGTAATGTTACAGCGCTATTATTACTATACAACTGCTCAAAGCATCAGAATATTCGGTGGAAAATGTTCACAGTCCCACTATCAAATGTTTTGTTCCTTGAAAATGTGTTGTTGGCTAATATAATATTGTTGTTGACTTACTACATTTGCTTGATTAAAATGCCAAATAAGAGTTGGTGTCAAAAAGTTGCCACCGTGTTTGCGTAGCCACTCATAAATCAAGCGAATAGTAAATAAAGGTAAGGAGTACGTGTGGCAGAATGTTTGTTCAAGGAAAACTAAAGTAATATTAACTTTACCTATTGCAAGTTTGAACTTTGATTGGATCATGTAAAATAAGCAAATATAGATAACAATAGGTAAACAACTTCAACCATAGTCAGCAAACCAAAAACAGGGGAATACCTAGGTTTTAACCATGCCACGTGTTCATACTATGACCTGTCGTCCACTTAGGTCGATTATCTGAAGAGAGAGAGGGTGTGTGAATCTACCCATTGCCTGTTTGGCTTCTTTTCCTTCCTTTGTATAGGGTGCTTTCAGGCGCATGCCTGTCAGGTATTCAGATATGTGTTACAGTATGTTTATCAGTTCTATACCTTTGTCCACCCATCCCACAGTACAGATTGAAATCTCACCACTGACACAAAGTCCAGATTCCATCAAGCTCCAGGCAGGTTTGTGCAGCAGACAATTCAATGTCACTGGCCAATTGAAAAGATGTCAAGGGTGACCCCGTATGCCTATACTCAATACAGAAGTTGCCTGAGAGCCATTTAACTAAGATGACTACCTGTATACAGAAAGGGTTTTTTAGGACAGGGACAGGGGTTACTGAAGAGCAGTTTGTTGTTGTTGGCAGAGGAAGGGACTGGAGAACAGCAGGATATCTAGAAAGAGAAAACATTAGTGTTTTAGGAGAGAAAAAACGGTCAAAATAGTTGTGGTGGACAAACCAATGGGACAAACACACAGTTAGGCCAATACAGTACAGTGTTCTGGCGAGAGAACACAGTTAGCACAGTGTTGTGTAGAGAGTTAACATAGTTAGACAAGTGCAGTGTTGCAGAGAGAGAACACGGTGTTGTGTAGAGAGAGAGAACACGTGTTGTAGAGAGAGAGAACACGTGTTGTGTAGAGAGAGAACACAGTGTTGTGTAGAGAGAGGGAACACGGTGTTGTGTAGAGAGAGAGAGAACACGGTGTTGTGTAGAGAGAGGGAACACGGTGTTGTGTAGCGAGAGAGGGAACACGGTTGTGTAGAAAGGAAAGAGTTGTGTAGAGAACAGAGTTGTGCAGAGAGATAATTACAGAGTTGTATAGAGAGATAACAGAGTTCGGTCAGTACAGCACAGTACATTGCAGCCGCGTAGGCACGGGTGGGCCCAGGCCCACCGTATCAGATTAGGCAACAAAAAAATACAAGTTTGCTCTCTACTGTCAGTGTTCTAAACGGGACATTATTTGCCTTTTTACCTAAACATGCAAACACCATCAGCTAGAATTCATAGCAAGCAGTGCACTGGAATGGCATTTAGATTAAGTGGAATGACATTCACTCATGGGATGGGTGGCCAAAAATAACTAACTGAAAGCCACACCCCCAATAAGCCATGAATATGACTGCATTGAGGCATATGTCACTGCTTCTATGGCTATACAGTGCATTCGGAAAGTATTCAGACCCCTTGACTTTTTCCACATTTTGTTACGTTACAGCCTTATTCTAAAATGGATTAAAAAAAATACAATTCCTCATCAATCCACACACAATACCCCATAATGACAAAGCAAAAACAGGTTTTTAGAATGTTTTGCACATTTATTACAAATGAAAAACCGAAATACCTTATTTACCTAAGTATTCAGACCCTTTGCTAAGAGACTCAATTGAGCTCAAGTGCATCCTGTTTCCATTGATTGGACATGATTTGGAAAGGCACACACATGTCTATATAAGGTCCCACAGTGCAAAAACCAAGCCATGAGGTCGAAGGAATTGTCTGTAGAGCTCCGAGACAGGACTGTGTCGAGGCACAGATCTTGGGAAGGGTACAAAATAAATTCTGCAGCATTGAAGGTCCCCAAGAACACAGTGGCCCCCATTATTATTATACATTTGGAACCACCAAGACTCCTAGAGCTCCAGAGTTCCTCTGTGGAGTTGGGAAAACCTTCCAGAAGGACAACCATCTCCGCAGCACTCCACCAATCAGGCCTTTCTGGTAGAGTGGCAAGGCGGAAGCCACTCCTCAGTAAAAGGCACACGACAGCCCGCTTGGAGTTTGCCAAAAGGAACCTAAAGGACACTCAGACCATGAAAAACAAGATTATTTGGTCTGATGAAACCAAGATTGAACTCTTTGGCCTGAATGCCAAGCATCACGTCTGGAGGACGGGTGGTGGATGGGTTAATAAAATCAAATAAGTTAGCTGTTTTCCTAAATAAAATTTAAAAAAAGTTTATTTAAAGATAATAAATTGTCCAACCCAAATTTCATTTCTGGCTAAGCTACTTGTACATTGTTGTGTAGAGAGATGATAAACACTGAGTGTTGGTTCACCCCTGATGTCCAGATGGCTGGTAATACTTGAAGTCCCAGTGGTAGGAACTCACCCAGTAGAGTTCATCTTGCCTTTACCATACTTTGACGTGTGTATGGTGGGGGTTGGGAGGGTCCCCTGAATAAGTCCCCTGTGTAAAAAGCATTCCAGGCTGGATGAAGACACGTGTCTCATGTGTTGTTTGTGCTTGGCACTTCATTTCTTTCAGTCATTAGCTGCATGTCCTTTATACTGATTTGCCTTTCAAGGGAAAACACGTTATTTATGTTTACTACAGCTGTTTTCTAGAAAATGTTAAACCAAGAGAATGTATTATAAGATGTCTGTTAGAGAAAACAAACCTGTGTTGAAGGAAATAGTAAAACATCTCAACTTGTCAAACACAAGCAACTATCTGTTTTGCAAGAAGTGCTCAAAATAAGATAACTTTCCCCAATGTGTGTCATGGCTTTCTTCAATCTTCACTGATTTGATTTGGAAACGCACCCTGCGTCTCATGTAACCAAGTCTGTTTGTTTACTCACAGTCAGAAGACAAAGACCGAGACCTTTCCCTTCAACGGGTGATGGTGGAGGAAAAGTTTGTGTCCTAGTTGAAATAGAAACCAGGTTATTCCATCCCCTTGTTTAATCAAATTTCTCTCCCTCCATTTCTCGCTCTCCTTCCCTCCCTCCGTCTCCCTTCCTCTCTCCAGGCTCCAGCATGGGCCTTCATCCTGAGTGCGTTGGGCCTGTTCATCTATCAGTCGCTGGATGCCATCGATGGGAAGCAGGCCCGGAGGACCAACAGCAGCTCTGCGCTGGGGGAGCTCTTTGACCACGGCTGTGATGCTGTCTCCACAGGTGCGGCCCCAAAGTTTTTTTTTTTGCCAGTTTTAATTTGTTGCTTTACAGTACCTGACCAAGTGTATTTCAAGCAGTGGGCTCCCCTGTACTTTTGTCTAGAGTCTGGACTAGACTGCATTTAGTGTTTAGCATCATAGCAACCAGTGTATCATATTGACTGACAACATACATTATTCTATGCCTCAGAAGTATGATACATCGTTACTCATTAGTTCTCAACTTTCTCCCTCTCTCTCTCTCTCTGCAGTCTTTGTTGCCGTGGGAACATGTATATCCTGTGGGATAGGAAGCTACCCTGATTGGATGTTCTTCAGTGGCTTTGTGGGGATGTTCATGTTCTTCTGTGCACACTGGCAAACCTATGTTTCCGGAACACTGCGCTTTGGCCTGTAAGTAGGAATGATGCCCAATTATATTATTTACCTGTTGCTGGGCAGATAACGACTACTATTTGTTTTTGACGTAGTACTTAAGTCTAGTCCATCGTGCTTCATAAAATATACAGTCTGGTTCTGATCTATGAGTTGTATAAATTCTCTCCACCCAGGGTTGATGTGACGGAGGTCCAGATTGCCATCGTTGTCATGTATGTGATGTCAGCTTTTGGTGGAGTGGCCCTTTGGGACTACAGGGTATGGCTCCAATACACTTATCCATCCATGCACACAAACCTAACACACACTCCCATACCCACTCATACACTCTTTCTCTCTTTCCTTTTCTGGCATCTAAGCCGTAGGATTTGTAGACTTCGAAATTTTACACCAACATTTGGCACTATATGACAACACAAATTTTACGCCAACATTTGGCACTATGTGACGACACAAATTTTACACCAACATTTGGCATTATACAGTGGGGGAAAAAAGTATTTAGTCAGCCACCAATTGTGCAAGTTCTCCCACTTAAAAAGATGAGAGGCCTGTAATTTTCATCATAGGTACACGTCAACTATGACAGACAAAATGAGGGAAAAAAATCCAGAAAATCACATTGTAGGATTTTTTATGAATTTATTTGCAAATTATGGTGGAAAATAAGTATTTGCTCAATAACAAAAATGTCTCAATACTTTGTTATATACCCTTTGTTGGCAATGACACAGGTCAAACGTTTTCTGTAAGTCTTCACAAGGTTTTCACACACTGTTGCTGATATTTTGGCCCATTCCTCCATGCAGATCTCCTCTAGAGCAGTGATGTTTTGGGGCTGTCGCTGGGCAACACAGACTTTCAACTCCCTCCAAAGATTTTCTATGGGGTTGAGATCTGGAGACTGTCTAGGCCACTCCAGGACCTTGAAATGCTTCTTACGAAGCCACTCCTTCGTTGCCCGGGCGGTGTGTTTGGGATCATTGTCATGCTGAAAGACCCAGCCACGTTCCATCTTCAATGCCCTTGCTGATGGAAGGAGGTTTTCACTCAAAATCTCACGATACATGGCCCCATTCATTCTTTCCTTTACACGGATCAGTCGTCCTGGTCCCATTGCAGAAAAACAGCCCCAAAGCATGATGTTTCCACCCCCATGCTTCACAGTAGGTATGGTGTTCTTTGGATGCAACTCAGCATTCTTTGTCCTCCAAACACGACGAGTTGAGTTTTTACCAAAATGTTATATTTTGGTTTCATCTGACCATATGACATTCTCCCAATCCTCTTCTGGATCATCCAAATGCACTCTAGCAAACTTCAGACGGGCCTGGACATGTACTGGCTTAAGCAGGGGGACACGTCTGGCACTGCAGGATTTGAGTCCCTGGTGGCGTAGTGTGTTACTGATGGTAGGCTTTGTTACTTTGGTCCCAGCTCTGCAGGTCATTCACTAGGTCCCCCCGTGTGGTTCTGGGATTTTTGCTCACCGTTCTTGTGATCATTTTGACCCCACGGGGTGAGATCTTGCGTGGAGCCCCAGATCGAGGGAGATTATCAGTGGTCTTGTATGTCTTCCATTTCCTAATAATTGCTCCCACAGTTGATTTCTTCAAACCAAGCTGCTTACCTATTGCAGATTCAGTCTTCCCAGCCTGGTGCAGGTCTACAATTTTGTTTCTGGTGTCCTTTGACAGCTCTTTGGTCTTGGCCATAGTGGAGTTTGGAGTGTGACTGTTTGAAGTTGTGGACTGGTGTCTTTTAGACTGATAACAAGTTCAAACAGGTGCCATTAATACAGGTAACGAGTGGAGGACAGAGGAGCCTCTTAAAGAAGAAGTTACAGGTCTGTGAGAGCCAGAAATCTTGCTTGTTTGTAGGTGACCAAATACTTATTTTCCACCATAATTTGCAAATAAATTAATTAAAAATCCTACAATGTGATTTTCTGGAGAAAAAAAATCTCAATTTGTCTGTCATAGTTGACGTGTACCTATGATGAAAATTACAGGCCTCTCATCTTTTTAAGTGGGAGAACTTGCACAATTGGTGGCTGACTAAATACTTTTGTTCCCCACTGTATGACAACACAAATTTTACACCAACATTTGGCACCATAAGACAACACAACCAATCTTTAACATGTACTGTATAACCAACCACACAACAAAAATCTGACTACTAGTCTTTAAATAGTCCTTTTGTTTCACTTTCACTCTGTGCTGCCTGTGGAGGCTTAACGACTAAACGTCACAATCAGAAGTGAGAAGAAGGTAATTATGGGTAGCTAATCCACCGTGGCGTAGACATGATCACATGATCTGGCTAGCAAACAGCTGATGTCACCACGCAATATTATTGGCTTCTCCTCCCATCATGGCCTCAACAGCATGCCCCACCCACCCACAGCTTACTGGTGTAAACAACGCTAGCTGCTGTGACAGAAGTTGATTAGTTCTGTTAACTGAAACTCTTGGTTGTTTTACCCTCTTGTAGTTGCCCGTCCTTGGGGTGAAGCTGCAAACCTTCCCCATCTTGGGCATTATTGGGGGAGCCGTGTTCTCCTGCTATAACTACTTCCACGTCATCCTCAACGGGGGCGTCGGCAAGAATGGCTCCACTGTGGCTGTAAGTATTATGTAATGACATGTTTAGCTAAATATTTGGGTTGATTAGTGTTTTTTTAATTACACTTAAGCCTAAACAGCTGACGTGGTAGTAAAATTTAGCATACAGTGCCTTCAGAAAGTATTCATACCCCTTGACTTATTCCACATTTTGTTGTTACAATTAATTCAAAACTTATTTATTTTTACACACAATACCCCATAATGGCAATGTGAAAACATGTTTCTTGACATTTTTGTTAATGTATTGAAAATGAAATGTAGAAATATCTCATTTACATAAGTATTCACGCCCCTGAGTCAATACTTTGTAGAAGCACCTTTGGCAACGATTACAGCTGTGAGTTTCTTAAGAGCTTTCCACACCTGGATTGTGCAACATTTGCTATTATTATTTTCTAAATTCTTCAAGCTCTACCAAATTGGTTGTTTATCATGGCTAGACAACCATTTTCAAGTCTTGCTATAGATTTTCAGGTAGATATAAGTCAAAACTGTAACTTGGCCACTCAGGAACATTCACGGTCTTCTTGGTAAGCACCTCCAGTGTAGATTTGGCCTTGTGTTTTAGGTTATTGTCCTGCTGAAAGGTGAATTAATCTCCCAGTGTCTGGTGGAAAGCAGACTGAACCAGGTTTTCCTCTAGGATTTTGCATGTGCTTAGCTCCATTCCATTTATTTTTGATCCTGAAAAACTCCCCAGTCCTTAACGATTGCAAGCATACCCATAACATGATGCAGCCACCACTATGTTTGAAAATATGGATAGTGGTACTCAGTAATGTGTTGGATTGGATTTGCCCCAAACATAACACTTCGTATTCAGGACAAAAAGTGAATTGCTTTGCCACATTTTTTGCAGTATTACTTTAGTGCCTTGTCGCAAATAGGATGCATGTTTTGGAATATTTTGAGTTAGGAAGGACGCCTGTATCTTTGTAGTGACTGGGTGTATTGATACACCATCCATCCAAAGTGTAATTAATAACTTTGCCATGCTCAAAGGGATATTCACTTTTTTTTTTTTTTACCAATTCTACCAATAGGTGCCCTTCTTTGCGAGGCATTGGAATACCTCCCTGGTCTTTGTGGTTGAATCTGTGTTTGAAATTCACTGCTCGACTGAGGGACCTTACAGATAATTGTATGTGTAGGGTACAGAGATGAGGTAGTCATTGAAAAATCATGTTAAACACTATTATTGCACACAAGTGAGTTCATGCAACTTATGTTACCTTTTCAGCAAATGGTTTACCCCTGAACTTATTTAGGTTTGCCATAAAAGGGGTTGAATACTTATTGACTCAAGACTTTTCATTTGTTATTAATTAGTTTAAATAAAATGAAAAATAGAATTCCACTTTGACATTATGGGGTATTGTGTGTAGGCCAGTGATAGAAAATCTAAATTTAATCAATTTTAAAATCAGGCTGTAACAACTAGGGCTGTTACGGTGACCATATTACCACCACACCGGCGGTCACGGGTCATGAAGGCAGTCAAATTCCATGTCACGGTAATTAGGCTTCTCCAAGCACTGATGCTGCTGATGGTCATTAGTAGCCTACCAAACTTGCTAGCTGCATGGTACTCAGCACTCTATTGTCCCTCTAATCACTCTGACATCAATGCAAATGTATTTGAAAATCATAGTCTCACACCTCATGTAGCCTAGCCCATAGGCCTAAATGTTTTGTTAAGGTTTGTATTACAACTAAAGTGGCCAAATAACTTCTTAAAATTAAGCACATTCATCCGCTTTACAATGGGTGTAGAGCCTAACTGGCATACATACGCAGCGTGTGAGTTTCAAGTTTGGGAAAGATAATGTTCACCATAAAAATTCACCTTTTATAATAAAAGCATTACATGCATAATCTCATTTGCGGTCACTTTTGATAATGGTGTTTTCCTGCTATTGGAACATTTGTGCTTAAAGCCTACTGCCGTGTGCACATTACTGCGCTTATAATATGAAGAAATAGCCTAATAGTTTATCAACATTTTAAACTAAATGTTCTGATCTGTTGCGTCAGCCTCGTTGCGTAAAAAAGTTGTTTTGATGCTAGTGTTTGTATTCATTTGGGATCTATTGCATCCCACAACTGTCCCAGACTATGTTTGAAATATGTATTTCTCGCACAGAATAGAATAGGTCAACTTTTGTACTATGGGGGATAGTAGATTGACATAGGCTAGTGCTTTTGCTGTTCGTTAGGTCTAGTCATCTTGTTGGCTGACGAAGTAAATGTGGACAGTTCTTCCAATATCTTCAATAAGCGCCTCTGAATTGGAAAAGGACACGCGCAGTTGCGTCCTCGACGTGTCGGTCTTCACTTGTAGCCTGTGAGAAAGACCCGGTTATGTGACGGAGAGCCATGTGAGTGAAAGGTGCTTCTGAGCACGCAGGGAGAAGGGAATTAAAATGATTATATTCAGCCCAAGGGCAAAACGGCCACTGGCCGCAAAAGGCATGGATCTTTTTAGGGGGCATTACGGCCACACATTATGCAGCCGGGAAATTCGAGGCATTATCAAGTGGTTGTCAAATTGTGAATGAGAGACTGATGAAGTGTGTACAGCCTGCACAAAAAACAAAGCAGAGCTCTGTAGCTCAGCTGGTATAGCACGGCGCTTGTAACGCCAGGGTAGTGGGTTCGTTCCCCGGGACCACCCATACACAAAAAAAATAAAAAATGTATGCACACATGACTAAGTCGCTTTGGATAAAAGCGTCTGCTAAATGGCATATTATTATATTATATTATTATTCCTTTCATGCAACTTTTTTTAAATCATCATTCGAGTTGCATCATGCAGCCATAGAATGTATTAAAAATCAAAACCTATAGCCCAACGTTTGTATCACAACTAAAGTTACATAAATAACTAAATTAAGCATGTAGGAGTACCTTTTTCTTTGTTAACCGCACAACACAGAATTAGCCGTATGTGCGCACTCCCTCAAATCGTTTGGAGAAAATATCCTTTCTATTTTAATCAGCTTTGCTAAATGTGTTTATGTTAATTACGGGTCAATTACCGTTAGACTGGCAGTTATTTGCTTGACAATCACCGGCTAACGAAATTCCGTGACCACCACAGCCCTAGTAACAACAAAATGTGGAAAAAGTCAAGGGGTGTGAATATTTTCTGAGTGCTTTTAAGTTATGTACCCAGTAGGTCCCTCAGGTCCTCTGGCACTGGCCTTTTATCTATCCCAAAGCCTAGGACCAAGAGGCATGGAGAGGCAGCCTTTAGTTATTATGCCCACAGCCTCTGGAATAGCCTGCCAGAGAACCTGAGGGGGGCCGAAACTGTGGAAATATTTAAAAGAGATCTTAACACACATCTTTTTAGCTTTGCTTTTCCTTAGGGTTCTTTTTAGTTGTTCAGTTTGTAATTCTTTTGTTTTTTTTAATCTTATGTTTGTTTGTGTAGTAAATATTTCAGCTTTTATTTTCATTGTTTTATATTCAGGGTTTTTTCTGTAAAAGACATTGCGTTGCATTCCATGTCTGACGTGCTGTATAAATAAAGCTTGATTTGATTTGAAGGCACTGTACATTTTAGGATAATCAAAAAATGTTGGCTTCTATTCTAGGTTAACAATTCAGTTATTTACTATGTTGCTGTGTGTTGCTTAGGACACCAGTGTGCTGACACCAGGTATGCACATCGGCCTCATCCTTACACTGGCCTTCATCATCTTCAAGAAGTCCTCCAGCAAGCTTTTTGAGCTGCACCCCTGCCTCTACATCCTGACTTTCGGCATGGTCGTTGCCAAGATCTCCAACAAGCTAGTTGTGAGTGCTCCATTTAAATAAATAGTCTTCACTTTCTTACTTTGCTGTCATCTTCCAATCTATTAATATCTCTAGTCTGACTCTACTGCCTGAAGGGAAATTCTTTCAAAAAAACATTTTTCTTTCTGTCTGGAGTGTCTTATCAAGCAAGCAATGGATGCTTTTCCTCTCTCATCAATGGGACCTCACCCATATGTAACTGTACAAGCCATACCTGTATTCACAGCTCATTCATTAGCTCTCTGCTCCTCCTCCAATACCGGTATGTTCCACATGTGTTCCTCTGTCCTTGTGTCAGGTGGCCCACATGACCAAGAGTGAGCTTTATCTCCCGGACACAGCTTTCATTGGGCCTGGCCTCCTGTTCCTCAACCAGTACTTCAACAGCTTCATCGACGAGCACATAGTCCTCTGGATCGCCATGGTGAGTTCCCACCCCAGATTTGTCTTCACGATTCTGTAGTTCTCTCATCAAACTAATGTTTTAATACAGGTCTGGTGTCATTTTCAACCCATTTCAGTTGATGTCTTCCATATAGATAGGACCAGGAGTTTCCCCTAACCACAAACTGAACAGGAACAACTCTAGGCCCTATGTACATTTCTCATGCCGGTCCTTGTATTTCCTCCACAGGTCCTTTCGTTGATTGACTTGACGCGCTACTGCACAGGCGTGTGCATCCAGATCGCCTCTCACCTGCGCATTCACGTGTTCAGCATCACAGCGCAGGCTGCCCCCAAACGCGACTGACGTTTTGCCCGGCGGAAGGAGGCGGAGGACGCAGCCCCGCTCTTGAAAGCAGACTACGATGAAGAGGTCCCCTCCACCCCAAACCTCAGCAGCCTTGACACAGTGACCACCTCTAAAGTTTGTCTGTAACACTAGAGTAATGACAGGAATGACATAACCACCCCTGATTAGAGCCATTATCAAGGTTAACACACACTGGTCTGTATCTCACTGGATGAGTGCAGTGCAGCCGTCCTGGAAATAAGTTGGTTGGTTTCCCTTTGTCTCCATATAGGAAGTAATCACTATCTGATATAATCTGAGACTCAGATTTGATAATGTCATTCAATTCAGACTAAATCATACACTATGGGTAGAAGCTACAATACATTTTTGGGCAAAGATCGAATAATGTTTCTCAGTGATCAGATAAAGGAGTTGCTTTGTGTTTTTCCCGCTTGAATTTGGTTTCTCTCAATTATTGTTTTGACTGACAATTGATACATATTCCTTTCATGCTCATTTCTAATTGACCTATATTCAATGCTGTAAAGTTAGAGGCTACAGTACTAGACTCCTCTGTCTCTGTACTTAACAGCCTCTTGTTAAAAACAATGTGATAACTCAACCCAATATAACATGTTTGATCATTGCCCAAAATTGATATTGTAGCTCTTGAAATCGTTCATTAGTCATGTATGTTTATTTATTTAATGAATGAGACCCAATCTGACATGAAATTAACTCAATCAGGGCTAGGAAATTCAAAATAAATCAACCTTTCAACCTCAGATAACTTCCAAAATGAAGTTTGAAGTAGAATGAGACATTCCTAATGAGGTATGGTACGCTAATTGTCAAGGACTGCAGGTGAAGAAGGGGCAAGGGTCTGGGTTAATGCTGAAAACAGTGACATTTCTTCTACAAGGGCTTCCATCTGACTGAGTCCCCCTCCAGTCTACAGTGTATCCAGTATCATTTACTTTTTTCAACTCCCTCCATAACCTCAACTCTACTCCAGGTGAAGTCCTTGTAGTCATGTTGATGATGCGTTAACGCCAGAGTCCCGTCTGCTTTCAACGTTCTTCTCCCTAAAGGGCTAATTCTTTGATTGTACAGAATTCTGTTTGGCGCCTTAAATGTTTATTTGAATCCTTTTCTGTTAAATTTTTTTAATTTCCGTGAATATTTGAAGCAGTTTAGGAACAAGTACTAAAATGTTTGTATTTTCTGCATCAATTGCAGAAAGCATAATTATGGAACCAGTATTTATGGTTGTAGTATCGGACAATATACGGAACACTGAGAAATAACGTTGTACTGGAACTTATTTTACTGTTTACTATAATTCTGTACTGGAACCATCTTTTTTTTCATCACACATTTAGAATATGTATAGGGGAATGACTTTGGTACATTAAACTCAATGATTTGTGGTTATTGTTGAACAGTATGATTCTAAACTGTTTCGGGGCATAGCTGAATGCATTGTTGTTTGGTCATTGCTCGACTTTAGGATAGACAGACAAAGGGATGCAACGGTGCTGGAAGAGGTGTGGATGTATTATTTTGGGGATGTTTTGCCCCTGTGGCCATGTTTAATGTAACTATTGGAACAAAGAGATATAAGTAAATCAAGAACCCCTACTCTAGGAATATGCCCACCATACCATAAAGACAATGTCCCTAAAAAGGACATTTTGACTTGCAGATATTGGTGGGTAGAATTCCAATGAGAGCCTTCAGATTACGTGACTTTCAGTCTGGAAATAACAGCCAACCTTATGTTAGCCACCCGTTTTTGTTCAATCAGGGTTTGAACTCCAGGTGAACTTTGAAACTATGCATTGAAAAGGCCACACGCTCAATTTTAACATGGTATTGCACTGTTCAATACAAGTAAAACAACTTTATACTAACAAAGTTCAAAATGATTGTAATAAAGAAATATTTTCCATTCAAGAAATTCAGTTTCATGATTTAAAGCATGACCAAGCGAGTCAGGTTTATTTTTGATTTTGGGATTAGCCAAAGTGATGACTAAACTAAAAATGTGAATTTGACACTCCCAAGAGACTCACTTCAAAAATGTACATGCATACCACCCATTTGTGGAATTCAACCTGGTCTCAGAACATTTTGTATTATTCTGTACATATATCCATGGCACTCCATTTAGTGTATGGTATGTATTTTGTGGATATCCAACATTCATTTCGTATGTTACAAATTACAATTCATGTTACGAATTTACAAAACGCACAATGTTACAAATTGTTGGCGAGGTTTTAGGGTTAGCTAACATGCTAAGTAGTTGCAAAGTAGCTAAAAAGTAGCTAAAAAGTTGTCTGAGATCCAAACATGCAACCTTTGGGTTGCTAGATGTTCGCATTATACGCCCACCCCGACCAACCACCCTCCTCATTTTTGCCTTAAGTAACCTGTCTTATGTTACGTTTGGTTATGGTTACACATCATACTAATTTGAGTGTCCAAGATTTGGATGTTCTATGTTACGTCTATTCTGAGACCAGGCTGTGTAATCTGGCACACTGCACACCACAGTACACCAATACTACAAATATTCAGCGATAGTAAGGCAGCAAAACATGGTTCTACTGCTGCTGGCAATAACTCACGTGTTATCATAATTAACATCACAATGCACCGCTTGTAAACGGAGAGGAGAGCTACCAAAGTCAGGCATGGAAGGCTCAACAGAGAGACCATAGAATCGGAAAAGAATTGAGGGTCAGTAGTAGAACACTTGGGGAGCTAAATTAACATTCCGTGTCATTCGTTAAGGACGCATTCACTGAACAATACAATCAGATGTTACAAAGCATGCTGAAGAGATCTGAATTTCAGACACTAGCAGAGCTAAACGTACAGTATCCCACAGGGACACATTTTGTATGGATGGCTGATCGCTGTGTGGTCTACTGTGTGAAACATTCATGATTAAAAACAGTGTGGCATTTTTCACCCAGAACCCCCATCCCCTAGAACGAAATCACTTATGACATGTAAATACCAAATCCAACCAAGACATTTAAAAAAGGCAAGCAGGGACAATGGGTAAACAAGGTCATACAGTCTAACTGAAATACTTCAGGCTTCAGACAGCACTCTTTTTAAAATAAGGCACTTGTGTTGAATGTAGACATTGACCAGGAGTGACATGGTGAAACAGGTCAAATGGCATAATTCCTGTTCTGATTAACCCCTTCCCTATCCCTTTTTTCCTTCTGTGGAATAAAAGTTAAATAAAAAAGTATAATAAAGTGTCCAACCTAACCTCTGGAACACTTCGCAAGGTTACAGCCCTCATGGTAAAGGTGCTGTAAACCCACACCACAGAGATGGTGTCTACCGTCAATCACTTCCAGATCATGGTTAACAGTTTTAGCAGTTTAGCACATAGTTGGCTCAGTCAGTGTCCTTCTCCACAGCCTGGTGTGTGGGCGGCGTGTGGGTGATAAGTCCCTCTGGCACCCCGGGTGGAAGGGAAGAGAAGTGTCTGGTTTCTGTCTTCTTCCGCTGGCACGGCATCACATGACATGGCTCCAGCATCTGTCCCAGCCAGGTGATGCCTGTCAATCATCTTACCCACCACACATGATTGACGTTGTTTGCAAGAGTCCCTCTCTCCTTGAGCCATGCTGTCTCAATCCCGGGTGAGGACGTTTCGAGATATAGGGATAGCCCTCCTCGCTCTCCACCTACCCCTGCATGGCCCTCACTTTGAACTCAAGGAGAGAGGGGACAGAGGTAGGAAGGGGAGGAGGATAAGGATGTTTTCCCTCGTTCTTCACACACGCTCTGGGTTGACATCGTTGCTGACCCTGCGTCTGGGAAACAGCTTGCGCTTCAGTAGAATCAGCTGAGGGAAGAAGAAAATACCACAAAGGACTGTCACAAAACACAAACACTGAAAGACGAGTGAAAAAGAAGGAAGCGACATTACTCTGTCAACATGTGGCTAGCTCTGAGCAGGAGCTTTTTGCTGTATTTTTCTTGACTTTGAACAGATCAGGGCAACAGCATTTCGGGAGAGTCAACTTAAGTCCTGTAAAGTCACCAAAAGGTTGTTTATTGGTCCAAGCCTGAACCAATAAACCACAGAGATTTAAACAGCTCTCCAACTTCATGAGGCAGTTTACGAACAAAGCACCTGATGCCTATGAAAAGTAAGGAGGGGTGGTGGAATGGAGGAGTGGAGCCTTAGGCCTGAGGAGAAGAATGATTCTTGGGACAAAGACAAGATGGCTCCCCTCAGATTCCTCCATGTCCCAGTGGCCCAGTGCACAGTGTGGATGCTCATTCCTCCATGGTCGCTCTGGCGATTAACCTTTATTAGGACCACTGAAGGAGAAACCTTACCTGACCCCCTCAGGTCTGACGGGTGCCATGGTCAACAAAGCAACCATTCAGCCTTCATTCACTGCTCACGGTCCAAGAGGGACAGATTTCAGTTACATTTCAGTGACGCCATTTCAGTCATTCCAAAGCTCAACCGATAGTGAGGGATACGTGACACTGTAGAGCTCCTCTGTGGAGCACTGGGGCTAACTAAGTGCTAAATCGCAGATCATTAAGCTACAAGTGTGCTGTTTATATTAGCGAGGCCGGAAATATACATGACAGTGTAAAGTCCTACTGACCTGCTCGGCAAAGAAGGAGATGACAGTAAAGATCACCAGAGTCACCAATACACAGTGGGTCCAGAACTTCAGCTTGTCCCGATATACTCGCCTGTAATACAGAGACAGTAAGACAATCACTGCATTGTCCCTGAAACAGCAAAAATAAACTATTTTGGGCCATCAATGAATGCATGACAAATCAGATTACTCTCTGAAAGTCATCACTCTCATATTCTGAACCCAGTCTCCCACATGACATTTGATTGGGTGACGGACAGGGTGAAATGTTTTCTGGGAGTATCAATTAATACAAAACAGAAACTCGATGAAAGTCACTACTATCATATTCAGAGTCCAGTCTCAATTATGAAATATTTTAGGCTTGGGTGACAGGGTTAAAGGTCATGATGAAATGCCTGTGGTTCCAGGGGAGAGGACAAAAATGTGACATCACCAGACACCAGGCGACCTCTGCCACCACCCGCCTGTCACTTCACTAACACTAGCACCCTTGTGACTCTTGGAGTGTAGTGTGTGTGTGGATCATACGAGTCTAATTTTAAAGTCTCAGTATCTGGATAGATTCCTCCAGCTCAGGCCTGGAGCTATAAGAGCAGGATCCTATTCTAACCCCCTGGGATTCCCAGCGATCATCCCTGACAGTGCTGAGCACTGAGGTGCAGACAGCTAGGATCCTTAATTCTTCTCTTGGAGAAATGGGGAGAGACCTCTGTCTCACATGACCCTGATACAGTAAGATAATGTATCTGTCCATCTATCATATAGGACAGATACTACGATTGGCAAAGTGTATGTACAGGCATCTTGTATTGTGGTTCACATTGAGCTTCTGCATTGCCACCAATTAATGGTATAATAAAAAAATTATGTAACTAAATGCAGATCACATATTCAACTGATACACTCCAAGATATCCTTCCAACTCTCTAGTATAAACCACCCCAGTCCTACAATTCCTCTCTAGTATAAACCACCCCAGTCCTACCATTCCTCTCTAGTATAAACCACCCCAGTCCTACCATTCCTCTCTAGTATAAACCACCCCAGTCCTACCATTCCTCTAGTATAATCCACCCCAGTCCTACCATTCCTCT
Source organism: Coregonus lavaretus (assembly GCF_964263955.1). NCBI lineage: Eukaryota > Metazoa > Chordata > Actinopteri > Salmoniformes > Salmonidae > Coregonus > Coregonus lavaretus. The sequence continues at coordinate 45,503,427 of NC_140000.1, forward strand.
AGTATAAACCACCCCAGTCCTACCATTCCTCTCTAGTATAAACCACCCCAGTCCTACCATTCCTCTAGTATAAACCACCCCAGTCCTACCATTCCTCTAGTATAAACCACCCCAGTCCTACCATTCCTCTCTAGTATAAACCACCCCAGTCCTACCATTCCTCTCTAGTATAAACCACCCCAGTCCTACCATTCCTCTAGTATAATCCACCCCAGTCCTACCATTCCTCTAGTATAAACCACCCCAGTCCTACCATTCCTCTCTAGTATAAACCACCCCAGTCCTACCATTCCTCTCTAGTATAAACCACCCCAGTCCTACCATTCCTCTCTAGTATAAGCCACCCCAGTCCTACCATTCCTCTAGTATAATCCACCCCAGTCCTACCATTCCTCTAGTATAAACCACCCCAGTCCTACCATTCCTCTCTAGTATAAGCCACCCCAGTCCTACCATTCCTCTAGTATAAACCACCCCAGTCCTACCATTCCTCTCTAGTATAAGCCACCCCAGTCCTACCATTCCTCTAGTATAAACCACCCCAGTCCTACCATTCCTCTCTAGTATAACATTTACATTTTAGTAAGCCACCCCAGTCCTACCATTCCTCTAGTATAAGCCACCCCAGTCCTACCATTCCTGGAGCTCTCCCATGTGGAGGAAGCGGTTGCGATATTCTCTGGGCAGCTCGAACTGGGAGGTCAGGGGGAACATGGACTCATAGAAGTCCTTCAGCACCGCCTTGACAGTCCCTGCATCCTTATGGCTGTGGTCAATGTTGTCATTTAGACAGATGAACTTCCTGTGAGGAAACACCGTGATGTGGTCAAATCATAATCAACAACATCATGGTCAAATGAAAAGGTAGTATAACAATAAAACAGGAATCAGTAGTACATATTTATTAGGCAGCCACTAGGCGTGACACTTAATAATAATATTTTGGGGGGGTGCTTATATTTGTCCTGTTACACACAAGTAATGGAAATGTGTTTCTTGCATATCCCAACTCCCCGAGACACCCGCAGGGAGTGGGGTCACAGACGGGGTCACTATTGTACAGCGCCCCTGGAGCAATTAGGGTTAAGTGCCTTGCTAAAGGGCACAACGACAGATTTTTCACCTTGTCGGCTCCAGAATTTGAACCAGCGACGTTTCGGTTACTGGCCCAACGCTCTAACCTCGAGGCTACCGGAGAGGACATCTCACCTGGGGTTCTTCCTGATGTCATCCAGCTGGCCCACCACATGGGACACGTTGGTCCGCACCATCTTAAAGGCTATCTCCTCCTCACCCATTATCTCAAACCTGGCAAAGGAGAGGCTGCCATGTTTACTATGATCTTAAATAGGATCAGGATATCTGGAGAAAATGTAGTGACGTGAGATGAAGTGGAATATTCTTTAAGGGTAGGATGGGTGATATATATAGATTAAGGACAGTGGATGATGGTAGAGAACAGGAGTTTTTTTTTTTTTTTGATTTTCAAAAAAATAAACGTTGTTTTTACAGCTTTTTCCTTTTGTTGTTACCCACATGACATACATGTTTTGTTTTTTTGAACAGGACTTACTTGTACTTGTTCTGGTCTTTGAAGGCCTTGTGGATGCGCTCTGTGATGGCTTTACAGTGGACCACCAGACCTTTAGTGACGGGAGGCTGTGGATTCAAATACACTAGTCAGTCTCTGCACCTCAAGTCTACTACAGCTTAGAAATGTTGTTGGGACACAGCACAGAGGCCATGTAGAGTAGTCACCATGCTGGGCTCGTAGTATGCCTCCTGTGTAGGGCTAACAATATGTAGCTGGGTCAGGTTGGTGGGCAGCGTCTTAGAACAGTTGATCAGCAGCTGCTCCAGACCTGTCAGATCCTGAAACACACAAACACATTAACCTCACTGTACCACTGGTTTGAGATCAGCTTTAAAAACAGGAGTAAACCAGGGTCGGTATTAATAAAGTGTCTCAGAGTAGGCGTACCGATCTATGATCAGTTTGGCCTTAGACGATAGATAACATGGACACTGGGGACCTGATCTTATATCCCCAGATGCATCTACTGACCTGTAGGTTGAGGGGAAGCTCATGGATGCGCGTGGCCAGCGTTCGGATCTCGCGGTCAGACAGAACGCCGGAGTGGTCCGTGTCGATCTCGTCGAACACCTGCGAGATGTTGAGCGGCTGCAGGGCCGACATCAGGAAGTAAAAGTAGGAGAAGGAAAACTGCATGTCCTCCGGGTGACGCACGCGATGGGACGACGTCAGGTCAAACTCCTGTGGGAATCTGAAAGACGGAGACACAGAGTTTGTTCAGCAACTAATTCATTTTAACGAGGTAAACAAATGAGTTCTTGTTGTTAGAGCACTCACAACAGCTACGTCAGTCTACTATATTACTAACCCAGTATGTCCCATATGACATCATTTCCTGCTACTCACATGTCCTGGAGCTCCTGCATGATGAGCCTGTCGATCATGTGGGGCATGTGGGCGGGGACCTTGCGGGAGGTGAAGCCGAACTGGCCGTTGAGCAGCTTGTTGACGTAGCGGAGGGAGTCGGCGAAGGTGTCATGCAGCCTCCGGCCAGCGGCGGCGCTGTCTGCCTGGTACGCCAGCTCTCCCTCCAGACGCTCCTCCTCCTATAGAAGCCATTGAAAGAGCCATAAAGCAATATGATAATACACGATTAACATTCTGATAAAATTCCGATTAACATTCAGATAACATTCCGATTCCCATTTGACACATTCAAAGTTTAACAAACAGTTTGAGTAAAGTGTTTGCGATTCAATCCAAAGCACTGTTGTTCTCGATTCTTTGTTCTTCATCTCTAGAGCCAGGATTTTTTCCTGACTGACCTTGTGACATTATTACAACCTAACCCCAGCTTACCTCCAGCAGGTCCTGGAAGTACTTCCGTCTCTCCCAGGGTAGGAAGCCTCGGTCTGAGGAGGTGTAGTGCTGCAGCTTCCTGCCCACAGGAACCCCCCGGGCCCACTCTGCTCCCTCCTCCGGTCCCTTCTCGGCCCCTGCCCGCTGCTGCTGTGATTGGCCCTCTGAGCCCTTGACTTTGGACATGCTACCCACCAGGGTGCTCAGCAGCTTGGAGGACGGTGGAGGTTTCTCTGTGGTGGTGGTGTCCTGGGCTTTAGCAGCTTTCGGAAACTCCCCATCCACTAGAACTGGGATTGGGGTTGCTGGAGTCTTTTGTGCTTTCGGTTTCTCTTTCTCACCAACGATGCTCGACTTGGGCACCTCCTCTGGTGCCTCAGGCTTCTTGGTTCCCTCTGGGTCTTTGGTCTTCTCTGCTTCTTTTCTTTCTGGATCCTGTTGTGCTACTGGGTTAACCTCCACTAGCTGTGGTGCATCTGCCTCTCTGCTCACCACACGTTCTACTAGGTCTTTAAAAGGCTTGTCCTGGGGTTTGACCTGGTCAGCTGGTGCTAACCTGGGGCCCCGATTGGCCAGAGCCTTGTACGACCCCAGCAGTGTAGCCTTGGTGAGGTTATAACCCTTCATCGTGATATCACCCACCAGGAGCTTTCCCTGCAGCCTCTGAAGCTCACTCTGCAAGGCCGCCGGTAGCAGGGACACGTTTAGTGCAGGCACCTCCACGTTCACCTCATTTTCCCCAGGTGGCCTCTTCAGGACCCGGGGACCTCGTTTCTCCAGAGGGACATCCTTGAAAGGGACCTCAGGCTCTACGGTGGTGGTGGGCTTGGCCTCTTTGGATCCATCTTTGTGGAGTGGGTCGGACACGTTGGACTGGGGGAGCTGGCGGGTGTCCACGGCCACGCTGAAGGTCAGGGAGAACTCCTTGTCGTCATCCCCTTGGACAGTGAGCTTGTAGTGGACCAGCGAGGCATTGTGGCCCGAGTGGAGGAGCAGGTGGACCGTCTTCCACTTGTTGGCCACCGAAGTATGGCGTACGGCTGAGTTGTCGCTGACCTGGGCCTCGGTCACCCGGCGAGCCACGCCTGCAAAGCTGAAGTATGGCCTGGTCTCACCCACCGGCAGGGTGTACAAGGTCCTGTTCTTCAGCAGGGTCACGCTGTAGAGCTGGGTAAAGTGATCTACAACACACACAAGATACATGATTAACACTGCTCTTCCACCTCACTAGATGAGCTAATGTGACCAGACCAGGATAAACACTTGGTTGACATTCTGCAAATTTTCTATCTCAATACAGTCTTCTCTTCCCAAAAGTAGAATATGTTACTGACAAATTGCACTACGTTTTGTAGACTTGACCCTGTGCCAAAGTTGTAAAAAAATGGCATTGTTTAAAAGGAGTGCAAGGGCGAATTGAGTTATTGCACATGCGCACTTCACAGAGTAAGCGTTCCCTCACGGAAATTGGTAAATACATGTTAAAACGAGCCAATAGGATCTGACTAGCTCGTGCTTGGCACTGCCCACCTCTTTGCTTGTTCTGCCCACTGTGCTCATTTGCTAATATTGTAAATAACACATAACATATCTTGGGTTAGCTACCAATATCTTTGCTATAAATAAGGCACAGAGTTTTTCTAGGTCAGGTGGTTAAGAAAAACTCCTGGCCCTACTTCTGAGCACCCTCACCTTGTCCACAGTCGCCCACGTCGAAGCCACAGGAGAGCACGTTGCAGACCTGGTCGCAGAACTTGTCTGCCAGCCAGGAGTTGGCACAGCCTTGGTTACAGTAGGACACGCCCCCGATGCCACCTAGACCTCCTGCAAACTGCCAGGGCTGATTACCCGCTCCGCCCGCACCGCCCACACTGGCCCCAAACCGGCTGCCCCCAGCTCCTGTGGGGTGAGATGGAAAAGACAAAGAATATTAAGCTCAGTGAAGGACGTTTGTGATGGAGGAGAGAAGGGGAGAAAGAGAAGAGGCAGATTGGTACAGGGAGTGAGAAGAAGTGATTCTCACCCAGGCAGTCTCCACCATCCCAGTTACAGGCAGAGTTGTTGCAGGCCTTGTCACAGTAGCCATCTTTGATCCAGGAGCCTGGACATCCTTCAGCACAGTTAGGGACAGGCCAGGTGAGGTACACCTGTAGGGAGAGAGGACAGGTGAGGTACAGTAGGGATGTTAAGACATTATTACAACATAACAGCACTATTCCCCAAAACATAACCCAATCTCATGCTAGCGAGATATGTCATATTTATATGAAATGATCCAGAGTCTACATTATCAAAAACTTGAGCTAGTGAGCTAAATTCAAGACCATGCATCTAGTAACACTTGAAGTTAAGTCTAGACCTTCTGTCCTTTGGAGTGACTGAAGAAGTCGTCAGGCCACACGTCCTTCCCGAACATGACGTCGTCGTTGAGGTAGATGAACTTCTGAGACAGGCCTGGGATTCGGTGGATGTGGGTCTCAATGGCAGGGGAACTGAAGGTGGGCAGGTGGGTGTGGTTCTGGAAGACATCCTACACAGGAGAGACAACCATATGGCAACTTGTATTTTTTCCTGACCCGGGTAAAGCTCTGTTATAGCTTATTTATAACCTTTAACTAAAGGCCCAGAATTGTTACTGCTCCGGTCACAACATCCCTTATTTTCTGTTATTGTCAACAATCATATCTGTGAGAGTAGTACTGTAGGTCAAGCCTAGGTGTACCTGGTGTGTTACCACGGTGACGCGGGGGTTGTCTAGGTTCAGCCAGGAGGGAATTTGCCCATTGGTCACGATGAAGATGTGCCGCACCCAGGGGGCGTGTCTCTCCACCGAGCGCAGCGAATAGCGCAGCTCCTCGTTGTCCTCGAAGCGACTGGCCGAGACGTCCTCGTCCTGCTTAGACTAGGGGGGCAGAGAGCAGAGCAGAGGGGTCTGAGACATGCTTTTACCATGCTCTGAAAAGAGACCAATCCAAAATGTTTGTACTTATGAAACTACATGTCATTGTATTTTATCCTCACGTCGTATGGTAGAGAACAATGCAAGTTCTCGGTCCAGGAGTTTAGTTTCTCTCAGTGATACCTACTACAGTAGGACTGCATTAGACAAGAATTATCGCTCCTATTTAGCTTGACATACACTGTAGATTTTCCCTGATAGATAGTGAGTGACGGGACAGAGGCAGAGTGAGGTTTTACCTGAGTGATGGCAGTCAGGTCCCAGAAAAGATAAGCAGCGCTGATGGTCAGCTCTTTCCCGTCCAGGGTCAGGTTCTTTTTGGCCTGCTGGATCAGGTCAGTAAAGTCCTGGGGGCTGTTCAGATGGAGCAGGGCGATACTGGCCTCCGTATACAGCTGGAACTATGGGAGAGAGAGAGAGACAAAAACATGTCAGTGTGGCATGAGAGGTGGCAGATAAAGTGAGAAATGTAACTACTCAGCATAGCAGCGCCATGAGAAAACAATTCCAAATGTCACAGCCTTTATTTGGAGCCAAGGACACCACCTCCACAACAAGACAAACAGACATCAAGCCAGAGATATTTTGATGAACCTCTTTAGACGTAGTGGCCACGTCAAAGGTTACATGGCGCTGGGCCTAAAATCCATTATTGTGACTTTGGTTACCGCTCCTGTCCCTGGGAAGAATTCTGTGTGACAGAGATGACAGACAGAGCCACCACATGACGGGTGCATACACAGACTACTAGGCTGAACGTGAGCTGGGTTCAAAGCAGCCATGTTGACCTATAACCTCTGACCCGTAGCCAGTTTAAAGGATGGACCACATCAAAGCAGAGGACTCATCACCACCCACCACAACTACTGTACCCTTCAAGAAAGAATACCCCACAGTCATGCCTGTGTGGATATGCGAACAAGAGTGTGTGTGTGTGTGTGTGTGTGTGTGTGTGTGTGTGTGTGGCAGGGAGGGAGGGTTCGAAGGAAGGAAAGAGTGGGGGGGGGGGCTCTTGGAAAATTCTGTGATGTCATTTCTGTGTGGGGGACGGATGGAGCTGGTATTGATCTTAGGGTTGGAATGGAAGGCATGGCTCGGTTTCCTTCCGTGTGCGTGTCATCCCAGTCATTGCCTCTCCTAACCATCTGTCCCTACTCTCTCATCTCCTTAGTCTCTAGCCTTCCAGAAAACCCACAAACCACCAGAACCCAAACACCTTACTACTGCATGTCTCTCTCAGCCTTGACAGGCTGTCTCTGCTCCTGTTGCTATATAAATCCCTAAGATGAGGCAGGGACAGCAAACTGGAGATCACATTTCCATTTTTATTAGTATTTTATAGGAGCTGTTAACACACAGCTCCATGGGTCTGTACGTGTACACACACACACACACACACACCTCCATGTCACGGTAACACAAAGACAATAGTAAACATGGCTTTATATAGCTTTACTAGGAAAGGCATTGGCTATTGGAAGTAACATCAACATTCTCGTCCACATCTGCCTGTCAGCAGCCCGTCAAAAGATGCAGGCATTTAGTTGAAGTATTAAAAGGTAATGTCATACCCGTTATCATGAGCCAATGTCAATAGTGACTAGAGGAGCCAAACATCAGCTGTTTTTCCTACTCCTGATATTTTAAACTATTTCATTACTGTTTAAAAGCGTAATTAAATCAGTTGAGACAAGTGTATACGTACAAACTACAAACACACTAAAACCTTGAACCACATGCTCTGGAAGCAAAAAGCTAAAGCCGAAATATACCTAACCAAAATCTTGTGTGTGTTATGAGAGTCTAACATACCCGAGCCGAGTAATTATTTGACCATGTGCGTGAACACATAGTAAATATTTTCACACAACCAAAATTAGTCAGAGCAAGACCTCACAAGTGTTGAGTGAGGGGGAGGCTTCATAATGTCATACGGTCATTGATCCATCATCCCCCCCGTCACAGACTCTACTGCAGGGATCATCAACTAGATTCAGACCATTTTCTTCTTGAGAGGATGGTTGGCGGACCGGAACATAATTACAAATAATTTGTAGACTGCAAATAGACCGCAAGAAAACCAAACAGATTAAATATTTGACTAAAACATAATAATTTCAAACCTTGCTCACGTTTGTGTACAATCACATCTCTCTATTATGCATGGGAATACTTGGGAACAGGTTTCCAAAATTAAAAACAGCTAATTTCCTTGGTGTTTTTACAGTCTTTTCTGTCCAACAATAAATTCTAAAAAATATATTATAATAATATGAATGTTTTTGCTCAGAAAAAACATGGGGGGCCAAATTGGCCCACCAGTTGGGAAACCCTGGTCTACATTATACCAAAGGGGCCCATTCCAGTTATATGATGAAGGCCAGTGAGGTGAATGGGAAAATGATGAGTCTGTAGAATGGCCTGGCTCGTCTAGCGATAGTGCTGTAGCCTCTGGCACACGTCTTCAATATCAGCATGGGTTCGAATCCAGCCTACTGTCCTTTGACACAACCTCTCCATCTTTTCCCAGTCATTCTCGCTCACTATCTGTTCAATACAAATCTGAAAAGACCTAAAACACACACACATTATATTATATATATATATATATATATATATATATATATATATATATATATATATATATATATATATATATATATATATATATATATATATATATATATATACACACACACACATACATATAAAAAATTATGTATGGATTTCCCACCAAAACAGTACTACTGTGTGGCTCGATCATGGCTTTGAATGTAGTTACACTTTGCTGCTTTGATTCATTTCCTCTTTTAGTATATTCTTTATATACAGTTGAAGTCGGAAGATTACATACACCTTAGCCAAATACATTTAAACTCAGTTTTTCACAATTCCTGACATTTAATCCTAGTAAAAATTCCCTGTTTTAGGTCAGTTAGGATCACCACTTTATTTTAAGAATGTGAAATGTCAGAATAATGGTAGAGATAATTATTTATTTCAGCTTTTATTTCTTTCATCACATTCCCAGTGGGTCAGAAGTTTACATACACTCAATTTGTATTTGGTAGCATTGCCTTTAAATTGTTTAACTTGGGTCAAACGTGTCGGGTAGCCTTCCACAAGCTTCCCACAATAAGTTGGGTGAATTTTGACCCATTCCTCCTGACAGAGCTGGTGTAACTGAGTCAGGTTTGTAGGCATCCTTGCTGGCACATGCTTTTTCAGTTCTGCCCACACATTTTCTATAGGATTGAGGTCAGGGCTTTGTGATGGCCACTCCAATACCTTGATATTGTTGTCCTTAAGCCATTTTGCCACAACTTTGGAAGTATGCTTGGGGTCATTGTCCATTTGGAAGACCCATTTGCGACCAAGCTTTAACTTCCTGACTGATGTCTTGTGATGTTGCTTCAATATATCCACATCATTTTCCTTCCTCATGATGCCATCTATTTTGTGAAGTGCACCAGTACCTCCTGCAGCAAAGCACCCCCACAGCATGATGCTGCCACCCCTGTGCTTCATGGTTGGGATGGTGTTCTTCGGCTTGCAAGCATCCCCCTTTTTCCTCCAAACATAACGATGGTCATTTAGGCCAAACAGTTCTAATTTTGTTTCATCAGACCAGAGGACATTTCTCCATAAAGTACAATCTTTGTCCCCATGTGCAGTTGCAAACTGTAGTCTGGCTTTTTTATGGTGGTTTTGGAGCAGTGGCTTCTTCCTTGCTGAGCAGCCTTTCAGGTTATGTCGATATAGGACTCGTTTTACTGTGGATATAGATCCTTTTGTACCTGTTTCCTCCAGCATCTTTACAAGGTCCTTTGCTGTTGTTCTGGGATTGATTTGCAGTTTTCGCACCAAAGTACATTCATATCTAGGAGACAGAACACGTCTCCTTCCTGAGTGGTATGACGGCTGCGTGGTCCCATGGTGTTCATACTTGCGTAGTATTGTTTGTACAGATGAACGTGGTACCTTCAAATTGCTCCCAATGATGAACCAGACTTGTGGAGGAGGTCTACACATTTTTTTCTGAGGTCTTGGCTGATTTCTTTTGGTTTCCCATGATGTCAAGCAAAGAGGCACTGAGATTGAAGGTAGGCCTTGAAATACATCCACAGGTACACCTCCAATTGACTCGAATGATGTCAATTAGCCAGAAGCTTTCCTGGAATTTTCAAGCTGTTTAAAGGCACAGTCAACTTAGTGTATGTAAACTTCTGACCCACTGGAATTGTGATACAGTGAATTATAAGTGAAATAATCATTGGAAAAATGATTTGTGTCATGCACAAAGTAGATGTCCTAACCGACTTGCCAAAACTATTGTGGAGTGGTTGAAATTTGTGGAGTGGTTGAAAAACGAGTTTTAATGACTCCAACCTAAGTGTATGTAAACTTCCGACTTCAACTGTATACACTAGCTGCACATTCTAACCTAGAGTGCATAAACAATAGGCTATCCTATACAAGTTAGCTACAAATGAATAACACACAACACGTGTGAATGACAACATGCCAGTTACAGAGGAACACACACACAAACGGAGGGCAGTATTTTCTAGGCGACAGTGTGAGCAGATGATGGGGGTCGTGAGGCAGCTTTCATCACCATTGCACTCAGTTTAACACTGTCTATAAATACTGTCCGTCTCTCAGCACCGCCACCCTGCCCATCCCTCACCCTCGCTCCCTCCATCTCTCTGCATTTTGCCCATCCCTCACCCTCGCTCCCTCCATCTCTCTGCATTCTGCACATCCCTCTTTCACAGAATCGGTCCGACAGCACAAGGAAGACCACTGAAACTGGATCCATGCATTGTGATACTGATGGACGAATGGACACCCCTGCCCTTGCCTTCCTGAACCCCCTGTCCCCATACCCTCTGCTTATAAAGGCTACCTCACCTGTGGGGTATGTAGAAAGGTCTATGTGAGACAGAGGGAGTGAGTGAGTGGAATAGAAAGAGAAAACAGAGGGGGATAGAGAAGGGAAGGTCAGTAAGATCCTGGTGACCTTTCAGTGTGCTGCCTGGTGCCACACCACCCAAAACAGTTGTTCTAATGTTACCACCCCCCCCGGCCGCTCCCCAAGATAGGGTTTCACCCTAATACCCTGCTGTTATCAAATGACCACCGACGAGAAATAGAGAAACAGAGAGTGAGACAGAGAGCGAGACAGAGACAGCGAGAGAGCGAGACAGAGACAGCGAGAGAGCGAGACAGAGACAGCGAGAGAGCGAGACAGAGAGAGTGCGAGACAGCGTGAGAGCGAGACAGAGAGAGCGAGAGAGTGAGACAGAGAGCGCGAGACAGAGACAGCGAGACAGAGCGAGACAGCGAGCGAGACAGCGAGAGAGCGAGACAGAGAGCGAGACAGCGAGAGAGCGAGACAGAGAGAGAGACAGCGAGACAGAGAGACAGAGAGAGAGACAGCGAGCGAGACAGAGAGCGAGACAGAGAGCGAGAGAGAGAGAGCGAGACAGAGAGAGAGCGAGACAGAGAGCGAGAGACAGAGACAGCGAGAGAGCGAGACAGAGAGAGAGAGCGAGAGAGAGCGAGAGCGAGAGACAGAGACAGCGAGAGAGCGAGACAGAGAGAGAGCGAGACAGAGAGAGAGAGCGAGAGAGAGCGAGAGCGAGAGACAGAGACAGCGAGAGAGCGAGACAGAGAGAGAGCGAGACAGAGAGCGAGACAGAGAGCGAGACAGAGAGAGAGCGAGACAGAGAGCGAGACAGAGAGAGAGACAGAGAGCGAGACAGCGAGAGAGCGAGACAGAGCGAGACAGAGAGAGAGCGAGACAGAGACAGCGAGAGAGCGAGACAGAGAGAGAGACAGAGACAGCGAGACAGAGACAGAGACAGCGAGAGAGCGAGACAGAGAGAGCGTGAGAGCGAGACAGAGAGAGCGAGACAGAGAGAGCGAGAGAGCGAGAGAGCAAGAGACAGACAGAGACAGCGAGAGAGCGAGACAGAGACAGCGAGAGAGCGAGACAGAGACAGCGAGAGAGCGAGACAGAGAGAGTGCGAGACAGCGTGAGAGCGAGACAGAGAGAGCGAGAGAGTGAGACAGAGAGCGCGAGACAGAGACAGCGAGACAGAGCGAGACAGCGAGACAGAGAGCGAGACAGCGAGAGAGCGAGACAGAGAGCGAGACAGCGAGAGAGCGAGACAGAGAGAGAGACAGCGAGACAGAGAGAGAGACAGCGAGCGAGACAGAGAGCGAGACAGAGAGCGAGAGAGAGAGAGCGAGACAGAGAGAGAGCGAGACAGAGAGCGAGAGACAGAGACAGCGAGAGAGCGAGACACAGAGAGAGAGCGAGAGAGAGCGAGAGCGAGAGACAGAGACAGCGAGAGAGCGAGACAGAGAGAGAGCGAGACAGAGAGAGAGAGCGAGAGAGAGCGAGAGCGAGAGACAGAGACAGCGAGAGAGCGAGACAGAGAGAGAGCGAGACAGAGAGCGAGACAGAGAGCGAGACAGAGAGAGAGCGAGACAGAGAGCGAGACAGAGAGAGAGACAGAGAGCGAGACAGCGAGAGAGCGAGACAGAGCGAGAGCGAGACAGAGACAGCGAGAGAGCGAGACAGAGAGAGAGACAGAGACAGCGAGACAGAGACAGCGAGAGAGCGAGACAGAGAGAGCGTGAGAGCGAGACAGAGAGAGCGAGACAGAGAGAGCGAGAGAGCGAGAGAGCAAGAGACAGAGAGAGACAGCGAGAGAGCGAGACAGAGAGAGCGAGACAGAGACAGAGAGAGCGAGACAGCGAGAGAGCGAGACAGAGAGAGCGAGACAGAGACAGCGAGAGAGCGAGCGAGACAGAGACAGCGAGACAGAGACAGCAAGAGAGCGAGACAGAGACAGCAAGAGAGCGAGACAGAGACAGCAAGAGAGCGAGACAGAGACAGCAAGAGAGCGAGACAGAGACAGCAAGAGAGCGAGACAGAGACAGCGAGACAGAGAGAGCGAGACAGCGAGAGAGCGAGACAGAGACAGCGTGAGAGCGAGACAGAGAGAGCGAGACAGCAAGAGACAGAGAGAGACAGCGAGAGAGCGAGACAGAGACAGAGAGAGCGAGAGAGCGAGACAGAGACAGCGAGAGAGCGAGCGAGACAGAGACAGCGAGAGAGCGAGCGAGACAGAGACAGCGAGAGAGCGAGCGAGACAGAGACAGCGAGACAGAGACAGCAAGAGAGCGAGACAGAGACAGCAAGAGAGCGAGACAGAGACAGCAAGAGAGCGAGACAGAGACAGCAAGAGAGCGAGACAGAGACAGCAAGAGACAGAGAGAGCGAGACAGAGACAGAGAGAGCGAGACAGCGAGAGAGCGAGACAGAGAGAGCGAGACAGCGAGACAGAGAGACAGACAGCGAGACAAAGACACAGACAGCGAGACAAAGACAGCGAGACAAAGACAGCGAGAGAGCGAGACAGACAGCGAGCGAGAGAGACAGAGAGAGAGCGAGACAGAGAGAGAGCGAGACAGAGAGATCGAGCGAGCGAGACAGAGAGCGAGAGAGCGAGACAGAGAGAGCGAGAGAGCGAGACAGAGAGAGCGAGAGAGCGAGACAGAGAGACAGCGAGAGAGCGAGACCGAGAGACAGCGAGAGAGCGAGACCGAGACAGCGAGAGAGCGAGACCGAGACAGCGAGAGAGCGAGACCGAGACAGCGAGAGAGCGAGACCGAGAGAGCGAGACCAAGACAGCGAGACAAAGACAGCGAGACAAAGACAGCGAGAGAGACAGAGAGACAGAGACAGCGAGAGAGCGAGACAGAGACAGCGAGACAAAGACAGCGAGACAAAGACAGCGAGACAAAGACAGCGAGAGAGACAGCGAGAGAGCGAGACAAAGACAGCGAGAGAGCGAGAGAGAGAGAGAGAGACAGAGAGAGACAGAGGAGAAGGAGAGGGGAGAGAGGCAGTAGGAGGATAAGGAGGGCTCACTGTATTCAGGAGGAGTCTGCAGGTCAGACACTTTGTAGTGTAGGTTGACCACAACCTTTTTTATTCAGTGTCTATTATTGTCCCAGAGCACCAGTGTGACCATTTCTGATGTGCATTGGGCTGTTCAATTCCATATAGACAAAAGTACTTTTAGGGATGGAATGTGACATGTCGGCCCAGTGTTATTAGACAAGGCTGACATACAAGTGTACAAAACATTAGGAACACCTGCTCTTTCCATGACAGACTGACCAGGTGAATCCAGTTGAAAGCTATGATCCCTTATTGATGTCACCTGTTAAATCCACTTTAAAAATCAGTGTAGCTGAAGGGGAGGAGACAGGTTAAATAATGACTTTTAATCCTTGATACAATTGAGACATGGATTGTGTATGTGTGCCATTCAGAGGGTGAATGGGCAAGACAATATTTAAGTGCCTTTGAACGGGGTATGGTGGTAGGTGCTAGGCGTACTGGTTTGTGTGAAGAACTGCAACGCTGCTGTATTTTTCACACTCAACAGTTTCCTGTGTCTATCAAGAATGGTCCACCACCCAATGGACATCCAGCCAACTTTACACAACTGTGGGAAGCAACCCTGTGGAACGCTTGTGACACCTTGTAGAGTCCCTGCCCCGGCGAATTGAGGCTGTTCTGAAGGCAAAAGGGGGGTGCAACTAAATATTTGGAAGGAGTTCCTAACGTTTTGTACACACAATGTAGCTTTGTATGGATATAGACTCCCGAGTGGCGCAGTGGTCTTAAGCACTGCATCGCAGTGCTAGCTGTGCCACTAGAGATCCTGGTTCGAATCCAGGCTCTGTCGTAGCCGGCCGCGACCGGGAGACCCATGGGGCGGCGCACAATTGGCCCAGCGTCGTCCAGGGTAGGGGAGGGAATGGCCGGCAGAGGATGTAGCTCAGTTGGTAGAGCATGGCGTTTGCAACGCCAGGGTTGTGGGTTCGATAAAATAATGTATGTGCTAACTGTAAGTCGCTCTGGATAAGAGCGTCTGCTAAATGACTAAAATGTAAAAATGTAAAATGTGATATAGCCTGTATCAATGCCTGTGGTGAGACCGACCTACAGTACAGTAAACTATCACTGGATTGTTTTCTTTGATTATCTCAGAGTAATCCGGCGTGTTACTGGAATTCCTCCTCCCAAAATATCTCGGACAGAGTTCTGATTAGAGAAAATTATTAGATAGACAATCCGTGGCCAAACTAAACCAGGGCTCTTTCCTACCATAATAACTGTTTAAAATAGATGGAGACCTCTTCTGCTTAAGTGTTATTACTCATTTAATTCAACTTAATTAATTCGGTATAATTATATTGTTTAAGGTCTGTGGTTATGGCAGACAGACAGTGTCCATGTTCAGTTTGAACACAATTGATTCGGTCTTGATCCTGTCTGATATACAAACGTTTGGAGCACGGCAATGACTAGCCTATCTTTCATGTCATGATTCTGAGGTACAGCAAGGGTGACATCTTGTGGCTATATGAATAGTTACATGTTATATATTATTTTAATTTATCCTGGAATTGTATAGTATTATTTCCTAAAATGAGCATTTCTCTTTAAATGTAAAAAAAAATATGTTGTCTGGTTAAGAAAACAACTAATGTGTTCACGTGATAAAATGGCATTCTGTATTATGTGAAACACTGCCCTCTATTGAAATAACAGAGACACAGCTCCCTGTCTAAAAGAAATACAGTTTTTGATTTGGTATTGTGTTTTCCTGCAGATTATTCCATTTGTTTTCCTTTTTCCATCCAGGTTAGTCTTACCTGTTTGATCTTGCCAGTGACAACAGATGGCAGTTTGACTCTGAGCTGCTCGGTCTCCTTGAAGGATGCTGGGAAGCCACTGAGGTAGGCCAGGCTCTGCATGCGGACCAGACCTGGTGCTTCCTTATCTGTGGTCTACAGGAGGAACAACAGCACAATATCTTATTGTTACCACATGACAATGATAGTTGTGTGTCCATTGCTATTCATCCTTACGTAAGGTCCAGTGTATCAAATTGGGAGGAATGCTCAATCATATAATTGTGCTAGAATTAGAAATGTCTTAGAAGTGTTGATTGCGTCAGGTGCAATAGAAATGCTATTAGCAGACTATAGAGTCAGGTAACTCACCAGGTAACATCTAGAAACAGAGCGCTTCAGAGCCTCACGGGGCGCATCCGTGTAGGCCTTATCCGCTATAGGAGGGGGGAGAAGAGAGAGACAGAGACAGAGACAGACAGAGAGACAGAGAGACCGAGAGACCGAGAGAGCGAGAGACAGAGAGAGCGAGAGACAGAGAGAGAGAGCGAGAGACAGAGAGAGAGAGCGAGAGACAGAGAGAGAGACAGAGACACAGAGACAGAGACACAGAGAGAGAGAGACACAGAGAGAGAGAGACACAGAGAGAGAGAGACACAGAGAGAGAGACACAGAGAGAGAGACAGAGAGAGAGAGACACAGAGAGAGAGAGAGACACAGAGAGAGAGAGAGACACAGAGAGAGAGAGAGACACAGAGAGAGAGAGAGACACAGAGAGAGAGAGAGACACAGAGAGATTTTACTGTGATGACATGATTGGTGGTCTCGTACTGAGTGGTGGCAGAATTGTGAACTGAAATAGCATGTGTGTAAAGTGCCAGTTAGGAGTGTTAGTGTCAATTACTCTTTACCATCAGCCTGGGAGTGAAAGATCACCACAGACACTGTGGTGGAGGGGTGGAGGGGCTTGGCCACTTGCAGCAGCTGCTTGGCGGTGGAGAAGGAGGGAGAGAGCGACGGCAGCTCCTTCAGAGTGACGTTGGCTGGCAGAGCTGGGTCCAGGGCTAGCATGGGCGCTAAGATACAATGGGACAGCAGACATTCTGGCTTCACACTGCAAACAGAAACACAGAAATAGAAGGAGAAAGAGAAAGCTAAAAAGGTCACAAAACATCTAGATGGTGTCTACATTTGTTGCAGCAGCATGATAATACAACTCCAATCCAACATCACTACTTCCACCAAACCACTATCGCTAGTGCAAAACCCTGCTCTGTCTTGCTGCAGTTTGCACCACTTGCACAAGGCTTCCTTTGTGCGGTCGTTGCGTCTCACGCCTTAATGTCTGTGGTCAAAAGTAAACGGTTGTTGTAGATTGGTGAACAACACTGAGGTCCTTTCTCACAAACACTCAATAAGACAGTTGAGAGAGAAACAGGAAATACCAGCAGTGATGTCAAAACCCTTGCTCTACGACCGTAGTGTGTCTCAATAAGATGGTGCATCATCAACTCCCTGCACTTACAGTGTTTGGAAACATCCATATTGAGCTATATATGTAAAGAGTCAGTGTGGAAACTACAGTAAATGTACAGGTGTTTCTATCTTATCAGACTCACCTGTCCTTTGGCAATTCAGTCAGATCACTTGCATTCTTCCCCAGCCGTTCCCTATGGTGAGAAACAGTCCAGAAAGTCAATGCACTGATCCATTAATGCATGGAATGTGTTGTTGGGGCATGTTCTAGTATTGTGATTGAAAATTGACCTTTGAGCTAACAGAATCTCCCACTGGCAATATTAGCTAACTACTTATTTGGTGTAACCCTAGTCTACACAACAGGATAAATGGGAATGATTCAATCACAGTAATCATCTAATGTGAATAAGTAACCGTTTCCTTTATGTGCTAATGACCATCTCTCAGAAAATTCTGCAGACCACACTAACCTTCTCTCTGTCAGGCACTTACCAAAACAAATGCTCAGCTTGCATTCATGCAATAATATTTGTGTAGCCTAATGTGTGTGACATGTAACTGAAGTCCCAGTGACCATGTGACCATGCGCAGTACCTCAGTGTCCTCTGCTCCTCCTCCAGTTGCTCTCTCACACCACGTAGCTGCTTCATCAGGTCTGTGTCCGTGCCATTCACCCAGGTGTACACCACATCTATGGGCATGGGCAGGCACAGCCTACAGCGACACAACAACGCCATTGAGAAGATGCAAATCAATTTCAATCAGTAGACAGACAAAGGCACCATATGGAATACTGAATTGAGACATTGAAACACTGGTTATCCCTGTAGTGGATAGCACTTGGGCAGGGAGGGTTTCTCACCGAGTCTGGAATGATTTCCCAGCTACATTGTCTCTATAAGAGTCAAACAGTACATGGTACTGATCCCTACTCCACTCCACCACCACCTACACACAGAGAGGGGGATGATATTATTTGCCACTGAATGTACTGTATACTTCAACATAACCAGCCAGAACAGGCCGTGCCTTACTTAACTTACAGAGTACAGAGTTTGATAAACACACACACACACACACACACACACACACACACACACACACACACACACACACACACACACACACACACACACACACACAGCGAGTGAGAGAGAGAGAAATAAGTTAACTGCTGCATCATTGCTTTTGGCAAGGGTTAGCTTGTTAGCTAGCTAAGCTACTTACTTCTCCAAACTGGAAGGCAGAGACGATCATGAGGACTATCCCACCAAAGCAGAGGTACAGTCCATAGCGGTGGGACAGACAGGTGTAGGTCTGTCTCTGCAAGAGTTTCAGTACTGAATTTATTATCACCATGGTTCTCCTTTGCAATCCATATCTCTTCAGTCATTCACCGAAGACGCATGAGCATATCGGAGTTAATATAAAATAAACGCTCCAAAACGAACGATGTCTTCTTTGTCACCTGACGCCTAGCAAAACTGTCAAAACTGACCAAATATTGCACTTCCTTTATGGTGACGATGCGCCTTGTCTCAAATGTTCCGGGTGCTGCTTTAAAAAAAAAGAAATTCTATAACGCCCTCTATCGACTAGGAGGAGTTGTACTATACATTTAGCTTGATGTGTCCTATGCATAGAAATACACTGAGTATACCAAACATTAGGAACAGTTTCTTCCCCCATTTGCCCTCAGAACAGCCTCAATTCATCGGGGCATGGACACTTTTATTCATTTGTATTTATTTATTTTACCCTCATTTTACCAGGTAAGTTGACTGAGAACACATTCTCATTTACAGAAACAACCTGGGGAATAGTAACATGGGAGAGGGGGGGTGAATGAGCCAATTGAAAGCTGGGGATGATTAGGTGGCCATGATGGTATGAGGGCCAGAGAGGAGAATTTAGCCAGGATACCAAGGTTAAAACACCTACGATAAGTGCCATGGGATCTTTAGTGACCACAGAGAGTCAGGACACCCATTTAATGTCCCATCTGAAAGACGGCACCCTACACAGGTCAATGTCCCCAATCACTGTGCCTCCAACTGGCCCTCCAGAACCAACCCTGCTTAGCTTCAGAGGCAAGCGAGCAGTGGGATGCAGGGTGGTATGCTGCTGTCTCTACAACGTCAACAAAAACAAAGGAGCTGATCGTGGACTTCAGGAGACAGCAGAGGGAGCATGCCCCATCCACATCGACGGGGCTGCAGTGGAGAAGGTGGTAAGCTTCAAGTTCCTCGGTGTACACATCACTGACAATCTCAAATGGTCCACCCACAGAGACAGTGTGGTGAAGAAGGTGCAACAGCGCCTCTTCAACCTCAGGAGGCTGAAGAAATGTGTCTGGGCCGCTAAGACCCTCACAAACCTTTACAGATGCACCATTAAGAGCATTTTGTCAGGCTGTATCACCGCCTGGTACGGCAACTGCGCCGTCCACAACCGCAGGGCTCTCCAGAGGGTGGTGCGGTCAGCCCAACGCATCACCGGGAGCACACTGCCTGCCCTTCAGGATATCAACAGCACCCGGTGTCACAGGAAGGCCAAGAAGATCATCAAGGATCTCAGCCAACCGAGCCACGGCCTGTTCAACCCCCTATCATCCAGAAGGCGAGGTCAGTACAGGTGCAACAAAGCTGGGACCGAGAGACTGAAAAACAGCTTCTATCTCAAGGCCATCAGACTGTTAAATAGCCATCACTAGCCGGCCTCCACCCAGTAACCTGCCCTGAACTTAGTCACTGTCACTAGCAGGCTACCTCCCGGTTACTCAACCCTGCACCTTAGAGGATGCTGCTCTATGTACATAGACATGGAACACTGGTCACTTTAATAATGGAATACTGCTCACTGTACATATACTGTTCTATCCTACATATTCTTCAGATATACTATATATTCTATCCACATACTGTTGTCATGACGTGACTTTCATTATTGTGATGACTATTATTTATAGAATAATTACCTACTATGTTTAATTGTTACTACATTAAATTAATCATGTAACAATTAACTAATTAGGAATTTGGGGCACCACAGGAAAAGTTGTTTAACGAGTTACTGAATTAACTCTAAAGATATCTAGATATCTCTTATCATTTAACAGTCATTTATTAATAATTTACCTCATATCAGTCTCATTCTGAAAGTCGTAGGCTTTTTAAGTCTGCACAAACCCGGGTCTTACTGATCATTCCGTACCACACAAATTGATTTAATTATTTATTTACTAACTAATTAAAAATGATAACACATGATACAAACACGTACACGGTATAAGTAGAGATTAGAAACTTAATATAATGAAAACTGGTCCCTAGCGGACTAACACAATATGACACTTGTTACAAAAGATGGCGAGTTAAAGAGAGAGAGAGAGAGAAAACACTTGGATACATGAACCTACGCTCATAGTAATCTTAATACTTTGCTCAGAACTGCCGCCCATTTGGTAAGAAGTAATGCATGTATTTACGTGGAGGTCTTCGTCGTGTATCTCTGTTGGACCCAGGCCTTCGTGGGAAGGGGTCGATTGGTCTTTCTATTTAGGATGGCCTTGTAGATGTAAGGCTCTGATTGACCACAAGAGGTCACAATGTCCTTCTTCTTAGTTGTCTGTTTACTTTCACTTGTTCTGGAAGTGGTCTTAGGACTCTAATCAGCCGTGTTGATGATCCCCTGTGGGGTGATGAGAGCAGTGTAGTAGACAATGGTTTGAAGAGAGTAACAGGATGGTCCCACTTAAATGCACCTTCTTAGATACAGTACTTAGAACAGCTACTCAGCCGTAACATTGATTGTTAGTGGAGGAAACTTTGTCATCTTCAACTCTTGTTGATTTTCAGGGTCGGGACCAATATGGACAAAAGCTGCAGCTTGAGGTCCGTCTAGTCTGATCTGATAATTCTTATCTCAGTCTTTTATGCACTCTGGTAAAGAGGGGCGTTTCCGTCATACTGACACGCTCTCTGAGCTCCCTCGGGCGTGGCTAGTTACGAGGCAAAAGTATTATCATCACTATGATTTCGTTAGAAAGCTAAAATCACATTCCCATCTTCACGAAAACATTGTCTTCCTCCTTGATATTTTCTACACAAAGTAAAGGATGCAAACCTGATATACACAGTGTAAAAGCTCTTCAAGCTCTTCAACACTTTTTTGGTTACTACATGATTCCATATATGTTATTTAATAGTTTTGATGTATTCACTATTATTCTACAATGTAGAAAATAGTAAAAATAAAGAAAAACCCTTGAATGAGTAGGTGTGTCCAACGTTTTGACTGGTACTGTGTATATATACTCCAGACTCCGACATTGCTCGTCCTAATATGTCTATATTTCTTAATTCCATTATTTTACTTGTAGATTTGTGTGTATTGTTGTGTATAGTTAGATATTACTGCACTGTTGGAGCTAGGAAAACAGGCATTTCGCTACAGCCGCAATAACATCTGCTAAATATGTGTATGCGACCAATAACATTTTATTTTATTTTATTTGACACGGTGATGAAAGCATTCCACAAGAATGCTGGCCCATTTTGACTCCATTGCTTCCCACAGTTGTGTAAAGTTGGCTGGATGTCCTTTGGGTGGTGGACCATTCATGATACACGCGGGAAACTGTTGAGCGTGAAACACCCAGTAGCATTGCAGTTCTTGACTCAAACTGGTGGGACTTGCACCTACTACCATACCATGTTTAAAGGCACTTCAATCTTCTTTTGACTTGCCCATTCACCAGTGGCGGCTGGTGAAAAATATTCTCGGTGGGGCTGTGCCATACTTTTTTTTTCCTGTAACCATCGCGATATATTTTAACACAAACTGCAGGACAGCAGTGCTCAGTGAAACATTCAGTAATTATTTAATGCCAATATTAAAAAGTTGAGGCATTCTTACACAAAAACATATTACACAAACCCAAGCCTTTCATTTGCATTTAAAGTGAACTTTTCACCATTGGTAGTAAACAGGCAACGCAACAGGCATGCTGTCAGAACAGAGTGGAAAGTGGACAATAACATGAAATTATTATAAAGTTTATAGGAAATCTTACACTGTATAAAAGGATGTATAATATAGAAATGGATATCAAGTGGATGAACTCAAACCTTTGACTGGAAGAATAGCATACAGTATTTTATGATCATACTAAATGTGACTAATTGTTAATGTGCTCCAGAACTGCAACAATTAATTGATACAAACAACATATATACAGTAATATTAGCAAAGACACTATTAAGACTTTCTAGAGTACCATATATAACTGGATTTTTTATGCTAAGGTCAACTATATACAAAGAAACATGCGGCCAGAGCTGCTCTGTGTGTGTGTGTCTGTCATCTTATTTGTACAGGAATTTTGCCCGTCTGTCCTTCTGAGTGGCAAACCTCTCAATGACCCTTTGATTAAAGTCAGGAATGTCCCTGACAAGTTTCTTCTCCATGGAGAGCATGGCCAGAGCGTTCAGGCGATCCTGTGTCATGCTGTTTCTCAGGAAGGTCTTGATCCTTTTCAGTGTAGAGAAGCACCTTTCTGACTCAGCAGTTGTCATGGGTGTGGTGATGAGGATCTTGAGGAGGCTGGCAGTCTCTGTGAAAGTGCTCTGAAGGTTGTTCTCCATGAAGAACTGGTACAGGGGCACTGCACCACTACAAGCCTTGAACTCACTGTTCTCATAGATGAGGGACAGTTCGGTTTTGAGCTTGGCCTTGTTCAACATGGGGTACGCCTCCACGGTTGTTTCAAGCGCTGTATCGGGGAACTTCACACTGTGTTGTGGGAACAACTCTCCGTGCAATAGTGTTGCGCTGATGAGGTGCTGGGTGAAGGAGAACCTCTCTTTGGCATGACTCAGGATGGTATCACATACCTGTAAAAGATACATCATCAGCTTTAATTTGCAATTAAGCTATTTTGATGCAAGTGATCCTGACTGACACATGCCTATGTCCAACTCAAGTATATGATTACCAAGGTGCTGATTGTTCAGGGTTTTGGCTACATACTACCAGGCCTGAAAATAGTTCTAGGGGGAAACACTGACAATTACATCACAACTTACCTCTATAGCCAACCTCTGTTGTTCTCCTGGTCCCAGCATCCTCCGTCGCTTGATGGGCTGTTGCTGCTCGTCAGATGCGCTGTCCCCACACAAAGAGGGAATTGAGGCCCTGGGTCCAAAAAATAAAGTTTAATTTGATAACTTGCAATCAGACTTCTTAACTCACTGTAATTCCCCCTCAACACACAACCAGTGACTTTTATATATATATATATATATATATATATATATATATATATATATATATATATATAGACAGACAGACAGACAGACAGATAGTGTGTATATACACACAAACTATGTCTAGTAACTGCTTTTAACCTGTGATGTACATAATTAACTGATGTTATTACGTTTTAAAGCCTTTTTCTATTACATTTGTGAGAGGGATGCAACATCATTTTGTTCTGCTGTGCACTTAGCAATAAAGTTAATCTTCAATAACAACTAGGCCTCTTCTAGAAATTGACCTGGTGGACACCTGAATAATTATTACAAACTGTGTAGTACTTTCCTGCATTATTATCAACGTCTGATTGTGTCTTCTCTTTCCTTTTAAAATACTAAAACAAATATAATTGTGACGGCTCTATGATAATCACTCACTTTGATGACCAGACACATTTAGGCTTTTAAACTGTTGTAAGTGAACTATTCATCTTTCTAACAACATCTTTATCAGCCAATAGTAAATATAGTTATTTACCTGATTGTTAGCATGCTGTCTGTGAACCTCTGGACAAGTGCTTTAATGAAGACAGGGTCGATGTTCCTCTTCTGCAGCTGGCTGAAAAGCATGTCCACATTTGGCATGATCTTGTGGAACAGTGCCAGGAAAAAACAGAAAGCCTTGTCTTCGAGCATCCTCACAAAGCCCCCCGCCTCTCTGACAGTCGGGGCATCAAAGTTCCCAGAGTCTCTGATGGTCTGGAAACACGTTAGGAGGTCATCCCTGTACTCGTACACAGTGTTTACAGCGCGACTGTGGAAGTTCCACC
Source organism: Coregonus lavaretus (assembly GCF_964263955.1). Classification (NCBI taxonomy): domain Eukaryota; kingdom Metazoa; phylum Chordata; class Actinopteri; order Salmoniformes; family Salmonidae; genus Coregonus; species Coregonus lavaretus. The sequence continues at coordinate 45,527,568 of NC_140000.1, forward strand.
GTGTTGTAGAGGCTCTGGGGAGTCTATGCGCAACCACTTCGTCAAGCACGGTGGTTCGCTTGGGAGACCTGGAGAAGAAAGCAGAAAATCCTGCAAGGTCGGAAAAGAAAGTGCCGATCCTGGGGATGCGTGAAGTAGCCTGCTGCATGATGAGGTTCAGCTGATGTGCATAGCAGTGGACGTAGTGCGCATTTTCGTACACATCCACTATTTTACGCTGCACTCCGCCGGTGGCTCCCCTCATCACACTTGCTCCGTCGTAAGCCTGGGCAATAAGTTTGGCCTTTTGTCCATGTGAGAGTATGGTGCTGAGCCTCTCCAGCAGCGCTGTAGCGATGGTGTCGGCGGTTGCGTTCTCGATCAAAATGAACTCGAAAAAACGCTCTTGGACGTTACTTTTAGCATCGATGTAGCGTATCACAAGCACCAACTGGCAGTGGGTGGAAACGTCAGTCGTCTCGTCAGCTTGAATGGCGATAAAATCAGCACTCTTTACTTCCTCCAGGATGTAATCCTTAAGCACTGACAGCATACAGTCCAACAGCTCGTTCTGTATCGTCTTTGACGTGCCCTTAAAAACGGTAGCTGTCTTCAGGTGCTCCTCCAGCACACTGTCGAGGGAGGCAACAAAATCCACTAAGCCCCGGAAAATGCCGGGGTTGTCCGAGGAGTCAGTCTCCTCGTGCCCACGCAAGGCCAACTCAAAAGCCCCACAGAACTTCACACAATCGATAATTTTGGATAGAATGTGCCTGTTTTTATCCACCTCCTCATTGTGTTTCCTCACCGCAATCCTGTGGCCGTCATCCAGCTGCGTAGCAATGTTCACCCTTCCTAATACAGCTAGCTTTACAGAGTTGTCCATGTGTGCCCTGGTGTTCTCATGTTTCTTTACCTTCTCTGACAGGTGCTTCATATCCCTCACTCCGGTACCTGTCCATGCTGAATCTGACCCCGTCGTTTTAAAAAGCAAGCACGGAAAGCAAAATAAAGCATTAGCATCAGTGCACCCAGCTAGCCAAGCCTTCCTGGTGTACCAGCTACGGGAGAAGCCGCGCATATACTGCTTCCCTTTCTCGCTAGCCTGCTGTCTGATTGAGAGGTCAGGTTGATCTGGGCCCAGCTCTTTCACCCGAACTTTCTCTGACAAAGTTCTCCTCTCAAACGGATCTTGGAGGAGAGATTTCACCGAGTTAGGGTTGGGTCTTGGAGGAGTAACGTTTGCGCTCGCCATTGTCGTCTAGTAAAAATGGCGCCACTGGAGCCTGGTCCTTATTTTATCAGGGGCGAGCTTGGGGCGATAAAATAATCGCCCTCCTTGGATTCGAATTAAAATCGCTGATTAGCTACATTTTATGTCATACATTCATATCTTAAATTAGCAATTGGCTTAACTGCTACGTAGACCCGCCTCCTCGGGGCACTTTCTGTATCGCCCAGAGCTGACGAGGCGTTTGACAGGCAGAGGAAAGGTTGCGAATATGATTTTCTATCATATCTTACACATATTACTGTGTGCATTCCATATTTCAAACACACAAATATTGACATACTGATGTTTTTATTATTATTATTATTTTTTTTATTTATTTTTTATTTTATTTTTTAAAATAATTTTATTTAAGGGGGCGGCGCCCTAGCGCCCTCTATCGGCCAGCCGCCACTGCCATTCACCCTCTGAATGGCACATATACACAATCAATTTCTCAATTGTCTAAAAGCTTAAAAATCATTATTTAACCTGTTTCCTCCCCTTCATATACACTGATTTAAGTGGATTTAACAAGTGACATCAATAAGGGATCATAGCTTTCACCTGGATTCACCTGGTCAGTCTATGTCATGGAAAGAGCAGGTGTCCTTAATGTTTTGTATACTCAGTGTAGAATGGATGCATCCCTCTACAGGCCTACACACTCAGATTAGAATGAATAATGAAAAAAAAAAGTTAGAAATTAATAAATAAATAAATGTTGGTTCAGAAGAGGATTACAAAAAAATATGTGTGTGTAGCCATTTTATGTACAGCTGTGTGTCTTATTTTCTGTTACATGCGGAAATGATCAGAAGAGGTACCGAAGGAAGCCCACACTCAACATGACTGGAGTTCAATACTGTCCAGACCACGTGACTGCAACGTAGCAGTTTACAGTATAGGTTACAGTAAGAGATGTCACTTTTTGGTGGACGATTAGCCTAATTATACTCCTACTTCAAATCTCAACTCTGAGGAATATTGGCAGAGGATTTTACCTGTCAGTATTCTGCATCGTATTTAATCTTTATAATTTGTACTAAGGTCGGTCTGTCTGCGTGGTAACTTTTCCTTATTGCTGACAATATGTTTTGGTTCATGGAGGGAATATGCTTTTTACCAACTTTTTTGGTCATCTGGTCATCCAGCACGTTTATTGTTTCCTACCTAGTTGCATTGTTCGAGCATGATGTGGATGTTATTTTCCCCTATATAAGGTAAGATTATGATTATTTATCAGCAGCCTGAGCATTTCTTTTTCCACGAACTTGCCGTTCTTCATTAAACCGTGATAATAGCATACACTTCTTATTATTTAAATCAGTGTGGGTAATGGAAATAATGTTTCTTTATTTCCACTCTTCAAAACCGGCGATATTAACGGAAATCATATCGCATTCTTGCAACAAAAATAAATCAGTTTCGTTTTCCCCACCACAGTTGAACGCTGTACTTGGCTGCAGTTCCCAGCTGTGTAGTCTACAGTGTAGGGGCCTGTGAACTACTTAATGCACGGCGTGTGTCCTCATTTGACATTTAAACAGCTTTGTTTATTGACCAGATAGACAATTAACACATTATGGAAACTCAACATTAAATAGGCATAGATAATTAATAATGGTTGAACTAATTAGCGCTCTATTCAAACGATGAAAGCCCTCTATTCAGTAATATTTTCTGTAGATATAACTTAATTATTTGTTTGTCATCAACTGGTATGGTTTGATAACTAATTCAATTGAAATGCAATTGTCTATTTGGTTAATCAATGGTATATTGTTTTGATGAGCATTTTTGATTTAATTTAATAACAAATTAAATCATTTTCTGTTCTGTTATAATTGAATGTGTATAATAATGTTTAATATAATGTATTGTTGAAGTTAAATCCAGATCATTTAAAAAGACTTCCAGACATAGCTTTAATACACACATTAACCCTGAACTCTTCTTTCTTTAGTGACACTGGGGCTAATCCTCCAGAGAGTTGTATCTTTGGCTTGATGACGGTCATCACTGCATTTGCAGGTGAGCACAGAAAGACACTAAAATCATGAAAGGGCTTTTTGTCTTAGCGTAAAGGGATGGTTCACCCAAATTAAAATATTACATATTGGTGTCCTTACCCTATGAACCATATATGACAGCAATCCATGCTTTGATTTAGTTTACCTGGCACTGTTTCCACATGCTAACGTCATGGGACCTATATTAGCATTTTTTCACGCATCATGTTCAAATCATCTATAAGTGGCTTTGTTGAGCTTCACACTCAATTGTAGATACTTTTGGATGATTTGGACATGATGCGTGAAAAATACTAATATTGGTCCCATGACTTAAATGGGATTTGTGCCACAAATGCTAAAACGTTAGCATGTGGAAACGGTGCTAGGGAAACTAAACCAAAGCATGATTTGCTGTCCTACCTTGTCCATAGACTGCTTACAGGGTAAGGAAACCAATGTGTTATTTTGTAATTTGGGTGAACTATCCTTTTAAGCAACTCCATGGGTTTTCCCAGGTCAGAGACTGTGCCAAAAGCTTTTCACACTTCCCATTTTTGACAAAATGAAAGTAGAAATGCATGGTTAGACAGGGTGTGATGCATGTGATAGGAGTCAGGCGCAGGAGGGTAATCACTGAATGCAGAGTTTATTCCGTCGTACACAAATTGCGCTGGATAGCGACATACGAAACAGGCACAGGGGAAAATCTACATTACATACATTTTACATTTAGCAGACGCTCTTATCCAGAGCGACTTACAGTTAGTGAATACATATTTTTTTATACTGGCCCCCCGTGGGAATCGAACCCACAACCCTGGCATTGCAAACGCCATGCTCTATCAACTGAGCTACATCCCTGCCGGCCATTCCCTCCCCTACCCTGGACAACGCTGGGCCAATTGTGCGCCGCCCATGAGTCTCCCGGTTGCGGCCGGCTGCGACAGAGCTGCAACAGAGCTTGGATTCGAACCAGGATCTCTAGTGGCACAGTTAGCACTGCAATGCAGTGCCTTAGACCACTGCGCCACTCAGGAGCCCAATCTACCCTGGCAATACAAGGTAACGGTAGCTCCAACAATAACAGGCACAGGGAAAGAACAAGGTGCGAGTCGCCACACTACTCTCACAAATAAACAATTACCCACAAGGACAAGGAGGGCAGAGGGAACACTTATACACAGACTAATGAGGGGATAAGAACCAGGTGTGTGTAATTAACAAGACAAGACAAATGGAATGATGATATATGGAGTGGCAGTGGCTAGTAAGCCGGTGACGACGAACGCCGAAGCCTGCCGGAACAAGGAGGGGAGGCAGCCTCGGCGGAAGTCGTGACACAGGGCTGGGATCAATGGTATGACATTGCGTTTTACTGAATATTACGGTTCACTTCACTATGTTTGTCTTTCTTTGTTCCCTCTGTTTTAAGGTGCAAATAAATAAATATTGCAGCAGGTGAGCGTGTAGTGTCGACATGTGAAAAGTGTTAATAAAAACGTTCACTCCATGTGCCATACCAATTCCTCTACAGGTATGGCCACCATGTATGCCAGATACAAGTTTGTGGAGAAGCTCAATGAGAAGGCAGGTGGTGTGCCCCCAGCACTGAACCAGGCTGCTTTCTGGATTGGAATGCTTTCTTGTTTGGGGATGTGTTTTGTTGCTACTTTCCAGGTAGGTGCCCTCTGGGCACAGACATCAGTTCAACAACTAGTTTTGATTTACATTTGGTTGAGTTGTCAACTAACGACGTGAATTCAACGTGAAATCAATAAAAAATGTCACAATCCCACTGGGCACAGATGTCAATTCAATGCCTACTCAACGTTGATTCAACCAATGTGTGCCCAGTAGGATTTCATTGGATTGAAGATAGAAGTAGGGTGAAAAATAAAATGAAATTCCCTTACATTGAAGACTTTTTAAAAAATCCAATCAGTTTTCCACGTTTATTCAATGTAATCACATTGAATTTCTTTGTTAAAATGAAATGGAAACAACATTGGTTCAACCCGTTTTGCCCAGTGGGTTGTCACCCCTTTAGTGAGAAGATGAAGGGGTTTTGTACCTTTAAGTGACAGTATGATATTCCATACATGATCTCTCTGGTGTGTTCTTTTTCCCCAGGAGACAACGGTTACGTCAGTTCATGATGCAGGTGCATTGCTCTTCTTCTTTTCTGGTGTGCTGTACACTATCCTCCAGTCCATCATATCCTATAAGGCCTACCCCTATGGATGTTCCTTGGCCTTGTGTCATACGCGCACCGGAATTGCAACCATCGCCTTCCTGGCAGTTTCCCCCAGTATCCTTGAAAACAATAGTAATCCATGGTGTCTAAATTATTTTAATCATTAATTATAATTTTTTTATCAAAGAAAATATCTCCTTCATTTTCCATCCAGCTGTTATCTGTGCTGTCTTTGTGACACAAACCACACTGCATAGAAAAACAGAAGACGAGGTACAGTATGAGCACATCTTTACAAGAACACAACTCACATAAACAACAAAGATGGACGACATTCTGAATCCATATAGGCTTTATAGGCTAGAGAAGCTATACGTGCAAATATCAGTCTCTCTCCGACTCTCCCTGTCATTACAGGACTATGTGTTCCATCTGGTGAGTGCTGTGAGTGAGTGGATCGTGGCCTTCAGCTTCATCTTCTTCTTCTTTACCTATATCCACGACTTTAAAGTGAGTTTTCAGTCACCGCTCTGTCATTGTGGTGGGAATGATTCTCCTTTTCTTCTCCTTAAAAGTGTTTTTATTTCTCTTTGTCTTGTTTCTTACAGAAGTTTACTCTGAAGCTAAGAACAGAGTTTGTGGACTATTCCTGATGAAACATTGATTTGAACCTTTTAATCTGAATATTTACAAAATCAAATGTATTTTTTCTACTTTTATAAAGCAAATGTATATGAAATTATCTGAACGGTATGATTTCTTTCTTTATACTGTATCCATTGCAACATAACTTCAATATTAAGGGTTAACCACAAAACAAACATATCCTGTGACCAGAAATTAGAGAAGTTGTTGGGTTAAGGAAAGAGTTAACCCATTGTTCATAATCCAGGGGGTACAAAGGTCAGTATTGTGCAAGAAAATCACAAGATCAAGTTGATCAGGGGCGCAACTTTGGTTTAAGAAGTGGGGGGGACATAATTATACATGTCCCCCTGTCCCCAGTGAAGTTGCGCCACCTGAAGTTGATATAGAAAATGAATTTCACGCATCACGAGTTTATTGATAGAGGCTGTATATACACTTACCTACTCCAAGGTTAATCATTTTATATTACAATGTACATGTTTGTCTAGTTAGGTATTTTGCTCAAGAAAAACTCAGGGTATTGAGGCATATCTATACCATTGTAATAAAGTAATTCAAAATACATACAGGGCTATGTGTGAAGTATTTCACAAAAACTAAACGGTGTCTGAATAAAACGACGGCCACATACAGTACCAGTCAAAAGTTTGGACACACCTACTCATTCAATGGTTTTTCTTTATTTTTTACTATTTTCTACATAGTGAAGACATCAAAATTATGAAATAACACATATGGAATCATGTAGTAACCAAAAAAGAGTTAAACTAATCAAAATATATTTTATATTTGAGATTCTTCAAAGTAGCCACCCTTTGCCTTGATGACAGCTCTGCACACTCTCTCAACCAGTTTCATGAGGTATTCACCTGGAATGCATTTCAATTAACAGGTGTGCCTTGTTAAAAGTTAATTTGTGGAATTTATTTCCTTCTTAATGCGTTTGAGCCAATCAGTTGTGTTGTGACAAGGTAGGAAGATATCCCTATTTGGTGAAAGACCAAGTCCATATTATGGCAAGAACAGCTCAAATAAACAAAAGTCCATCATTACTTTAAGACATGAAGGTAAGTCAAATCTTTCTTGAGCCTTGCAGACAAACATTTTAGTCATTTTAGCAGATGGTCTTATCCAGAGCGACTTACAGTTAGTGAGTGCATACATTTTCATACTGTGTTTATCCGACCGGAAATAAAAAATATATAATAATAATGTCCCCCCCCACTTCTAAAACCAGTTGCGCCCCTAGTTTTATATGCATTATAATCATCCACTTTGTCATATGGGTGGACCAGCAGTGAACAGTGTTTTTCCTTAACAAAAATGCTGGAAGTGAGGGGGGCTCGAACCTGCGCCTAATCAACAGCTTTAGCAGTGGTTTCCACCAGGAGAGTAATAGTGGTTACGGTACATGACAGCTATTTGACAAGTACATAAGACTCTTCAACGTTTTTGTTTTTTTACGATGAGATTTCTTCGAGCCATGGTAGCCAAAATAATGGGCAAATGGGCATTTTTATAAATGTTTATACATGACCCTAAATTACCTGAGGTAACTACCAAAATAAAGGAAACACTTGAGTAACTGAGGATACAAAGTAGGTGGTTCCAAACAGGTGTGGTTCCTGAGTTAACTAAAGGTCCAATGCAGCCGTTTTTATCTCTATATCAAATCATTTCTGGGTAACAATTAAGTACCTTACTGTGATTGTTTTCAATTAAAATGGTCAAAAAGAAACAAAAATAGCTTCCTAGCAAAGAGCAATTTCAAGAATTTTGCTCGGACTGTCTGGGAGTGGTTTATGTGGGGAGGGAAAAACAGAAAATAAGTTAAACATGTGCTCTTTAAGACAGAATGTTAAAATTAGGTAAAATCTAACGTTTTTCTGGCCAAGCTACACTTCTCAAAAGGTACTGGGTTGGTGGAACGATCCAATTAGTGACGACCTTCGGCCTCCCAACATTAGACAAACCTATGAAATGAATAAATAAAAATGAATTTAGAATAGAAAGAAAGAAAAGTGTTTTGGTTCAGGCGTTGGTGCTAAGGCTATTTCTGAATATGAGTCACATTGGCCAAAAAGATCAACAAGGATATCAACCACCCGAGCCACTGCCTGTTCACCCCGCTATCATCCAGAAGGCGAGGTCAGTACAGGTGCATCAAAGCTGGGACCGAGAGAATGAAAAACAGCTTCTATCTCAAGGCCATCAGACTGTTAAATAGCCATCACTAGCACATTATAGTCTGCTGCTGCCTATTGAAATCATTGGCCACTTTAAGAAATGGAACACTAGTCACTTTAATAATGTTTACATATCTTGCACTACTCATCTCATATGTATATACTGCATTCTATTCTATAATATTCTTCTGTATCTTAGTCCATGCCGCTCTGTCATTGCTTGTCCATATATGTATATATTCTTAAATCCCATTCCTTACTTTTGTGTGTGTAGTGGGTATATGTTGTGAAATTGTTAGATATTACTGCACTGTCGGAGCTAGAAGCACAAGCATTTCACTACACCCGCTATAACATATGCTAAACACGTGTATGTGACAAATAAAATTTGATTTGATTGTTTATCTGTCTACAGCATAATGAGTATATGCCTGTGTTTTCTGTGTGTTATGGAATGAGTGTGTGTGTGTGTGGGGGGGGGCAATCTTAGAAAAAAAGGTGCTATCTAGAACCTAAAAGGTTTATTCGGCTGTCCCCATAGGAGAACCCTTGGAAAATCCCTTTTTGGTTCCAGGTAGAACCCTTTTGGATTCCATATAGAACGGGTTCTTTATGGAATCCAAAAGGGTTCTACCTGGAACCAAAAAGGGTTCTACCTGGAACCACAAAGTGTTCTACCTGGAACCAAAAAGGGTTATCCTATGGTGGCAGCTGAAGAACCATTTTGGAACCCTTTTTTCTAAGAGTGTGTGTATGGCCATGGAATGTAGGGCTGTGTGTGTCTTATTTTCTGTCACATGTGGAAATTACCTGAAGAGGTCTGGCCCAACCCATATAGGTCCAACCGCAGCCTACACAAACACTCAACATGACTGAAGTTCCATCTTGCCTAGACCATGTGACTGCAAGATTACAGTTGAGTGTAGCCTACAGAAAGAGATGTCACTTTTAGGTGGCCTATAAATGATGTTCCTCCTTCAAATCTCAACTCTGAGGAATATTGGCATGAGGGATTTTACCTGTCAGTTTTCTGCATCTTGTTTTTTCTTCCTGAATTGCACTCAAGGGCGGTTTTAGCTCAAAGGCCAGCAGATGGAGATATTGAGTCGTTTCATCTTACCCATTTTACCTTAATCTTATTTTATATGAAACAACTCAATATCGCCATCTATATCAGGTAAGTAAGAACAAGATTAGGCTATGATTATTTATCAGTTGCCTAATAGTTTGTATTTTCCAAGAATAATTACACACGTCTTTATTATTTAAATCAGTGTGGGTAATGGAAATAATGTTTATTTATTTGCACTCACCAAAAGCTGCGATTATTAACAGAAATCGTATTGCATTGTAGGGCCAAAAATACATCAGTTTCGTTTTCCCAAATTGAGCACTGTACTTGGATGCTCATATCAGATCTTTTCACATCAGAACTTCTTCAAAGCTGATCTGATTGGTCAAAAGACCAATTAGTGGAAAAAAGGTCAGAATTGGGCAGCCTGTGTAGACGCAACCTTAGTGGAGCGTGCCAATATATTTTTGCATGATGCTTTTTGAAATAAGCTAAGTTGCGTCAATTCAAATCTGGTATTGGGAACAAAAGAGGTCAACACCACTTCTAAGATATACTAGTATTTTAATTAATGCAAACACTTCAATGGTAAATATGATGTTCGTATATAGGGGTCCACTGAAATACCACACAGGGCACTCAGAGAACTGATCCATTGTTCTAAGTTCTTCTCCAAATACTCTAACAGAGATAGTTCCCGCTCCCTGCTGGCCAATCAGAGTAGAGACTGAGCGTGATTTAAACTTACTCAGCCTATCGTTGGCGCACAGGCTGGTCCCAGACCCTTGGCGCTTCACTGTTGCCAGGTGTTTAGTTGTTTTGCAACTTCAGACATAGTCTGTTCCTCTCCACTGTAGCAGAACACATGTCCTTGAGCGCGGTTTAACAAAGAGGCAGTGTTTGTGTATGTGAGACACAAGTTCTTATCTCCCCCTACTCCCTAACAGCTCCTCACATGAATCACAGCTTGTCATGTTAAACAGTCTATATCAGTACAGCACAAACCTATTATGTTTAATCATTAATGCATTCCTTCTAAGCTAGGCATCACATCCAGTTATAAGAAAATAGAACCCCACACATCTTACAAAATTCAAAAGGGTTTTCGAATTCATGACCAAATTACATGGTTTTGCTCATCCATTTAATAACACACTTCCATGTACTTTCACTGAAAAAAGTTGGAGGATTATATATCATGAAACTTTGTATTCAGACGTCGTAAAAGTAAAAGTCTTTGGCTCAGTGGTGTTGTCAAATAGCAGTAATTTACCAACGAGCCTGCTGCTAGCCCGGAGAGGTTGCATGATCCACTAAATTGGTCTACTCTACGGTGTCGGAGGTCGGCTGAGGTCAAATCCCATTCAGGGCTAGATTATTTTTGATCTACTCCACTGCTGGTCCTCGAGTGAAATAGCGTAATGTAGCGAAGTAGACGATTATAAAATATTGTACAATTAAGTACACTGAACAAAAATATAAACGCAACATTTCAACGATTTACAGTTCATATAAAGAAAACAGTCAATTGAAGTCAATTCACTTGGCCCTAATCTATGGATTTCACATGACTGGACAGGGGCGCAGCCATGGGTGGGCCTGGGAGGGCGTAGGCCCACCCACTTGGGAGCCAGGCCCACCCACTGGGGAGCCAGGCCCAGCCAATCAGATTCAGGTTTTCCCCCAAAAAGGGCTTTATTATAGACAGAAATACTCCTCAGTTTCATCAGCTGTCTGAGTGGCTGGTCTCAGACGATCCCGCAGGTGAAGAAGCCAGATGTGGAGGTCCTGGGCTGGCTCGGTTACACGTGGTCTGCGGTTGTGAGGCCAGTTGGACATACTGCCAAATTCTCTAAAATGACGTTAGAGGCGGCTTATGGTAGAGAAAATAACATTAATTTATCTGGCAACAGCTCTGGTAGACATTCCTGCAGTCAGCATGCCAATTGCACACTCCCTCAAAACTTGAGACATCTGTGGCATTGTGTTGTGTGACAAAACTGCACATTTTAGAGTGGCCTTTTATTGTCCCCAGTACAAGGTGCACCTGTGTAATGATCATGCTATTTAATCAGCTTCTTGATATGCCACACCTGTCAGGTGGATGGATTGTCTTGGCAAAGGACAAAATGCTCACTAACAGGGATGTAATCAAATTTGTGCCAAAAATGTTAGAGAATTAAGCTTTTCGTGTGTATGGCAAATTTCAGGGATCTTTTATTTCAGCTCATGAAACACACTTTACATCTTGCGTTTATATTTTTGTTCAGTATAATTTTGCCTATATTCATTGTAGTGATGAATATTTATGTATAGAGCTCACCAGCTTGTAGTCCTAAAAACTGGAAATTAGTTACCTCTGGTTCGTTCAGTCATTCCTATGGGGAAAATGAATGGGGGAAGAATAGGGTTTTGGGATAAGCGCCGAAAAATAAGGTCTGAGGTTAACACAGGCTTAGGAGATCATATACTTTTTGTTCTATGAGATAAAATCAGTCAGTTAACATGACCTTTATGAATTATGAAGCCTTTTATGTGCTTTTTTTATTACATAAATGCTTAACAATTCACAAAAGTGGCGTTAGCTGAAGAAGACGATCTCATAGAACAAAACGTATAAGATCTCCTTTTACCACAGACCTTATTTCCGGTGTTTATCCAAAAACCCTAGAAAAACGCCATTAATTTTCCAATAGGCTTTGTCTAACAAACCATGGCGGAGTTGGGCCTACAAAAAGACGCCATTACTATTGCTCTCTATTAAGCCTATCCTAATAGCCTGTGTTTAGGTCTGACTGACTCCTTTCATATTATTAATTTACTACATGTTGCCTGTTCTTCGATTCACAGTACAAGCATTATTAGAGTAGGCCTAATAAATATTTTAAGTGTATGCTACACTAAAGTCCCATTTACAATAGGTAATAGCAAGGATGACACTATCTGGTGTGAATGCCTGCAACATTCTACCTATAATAGCTATTGTGTCCAAAAATGGCAACCTGGTCTCAGAGCATTTCGCATTATTCTGTAGGTAAATCCGAGACACTCCATTTAGTATGATATGTTATGTTTCATATGGTATGTATTAATTTGTGGTTGTCCATCACCCATTTCTTATCATAAGTTACGAATTACAATTCGTATTATATGTTACAAGTTTGCAAAATGTACAATATGTTACAAATTGCGAAATGTACTATATGTTATGAATTTGCAAAACGTATGATATGTTATGAATTCTAGCTAAGTGGCTAACGTTAGCTAGTTGGCTAACATTAGCTAGGGGTTAGGGGTTAAGTAACCATCTGTCTTATGTAACCATACAAAACATATCATATCATACTAAATGGAGTGTCACAGAGTTACATACAGAATAATATGAAATGCTCTGAGACCAGGTTGGAAAATGGTGTTGATATAAGCTAGCACAGCTAATAACACATCCATCACAATGAAAATAGCTCTATTGTTGACCTGAATGTCTATATAGGCTAGGGCTGTCAGTCAATAGCATGTGTTACAGAATTGACAGGAAGGGAAGATCAGATCCACTTTAGCCGACATCTACATAGAGGATGTTTTGGTGGTGTCTGAGATAGAACTGCATGAGAGTTGTCAAATCTACAAGTGCCATTGGTTGCACAGAGTCACATTAACAGAAATTCCATGCCTTGATTAGGCTACAAGTTTGAACACTGAGATGTAATCTTTTACCTCTGTTATGAAAATGGAATTCCTCATTATTTAGTTGAATGATTTTTCAATTTGAGCCTAATTATTTCTATATAGCCTACACTTTCTCGCTCTGAACTTTTAATGCCCCTTTACAACGTGACGTATTTCATTACGTCTTCTTGATCCAAACCAGTCAGGTTTCAAGACTGGTCATTCCACTGAGACTGCTCTTCTCTGTGTCACGGATGCTCTCCGCACTGCTAAAGCTAACTCTCTCTCCTCTGCTCTCATCCTTCTAGACCTATCTGCTGCCTTTGATACTGTGAACCATCAGATCCTCCTCTCCACCCTCTCCGAGCTGGGCATCTCTGGTGCGGCTCACTCTTGGATTGCGTCCTACCTGACAGGTCGCTCCTACCAGGTGGCGTGGCGAGAATCTGTCTCCGCACCACGTTCTCTCACCACTGGTGTCCCCCAGGGCTCAGCTCTAGGCCCTCTCCTATTCTCTCTATACACCAAGTCACTTGGCTCTGTCATATCCTCACATGGTCTCTCCTATCATTGCTACGCAGATGACACACAATTCATATTCTCCTTTCCCCCTTCTGATAACCAGGTGGAGAATCGCATCTCTGCATGTCTGGCAGACATATCAGTGTGGATGTCGGATCACCACCTCAAGCTGAACCTCGGCAAGACGGAGCTGCTCTTCCTCCCAGGGAAGGACTGCCCGCTCCATGATCTCGCCATCACGGTTGACAACTCCGTTGTGTCCTCCTCCCAGAGTGCAAAGAACCTTGGCGTGACCCTGGACAACACCCTGTCGTTCTCTGCTAACATCAAAGCGGTGAGCCGATCCTGTAGGTTCATGCTCTAAAACATTCGCAGAGTACGACCCTACCTTACACAGGAAGTGGCACAGGTCCTAATCCAGGCACTTGTCATCTCCCGTCTGGATTACTGCAACTCGCTGTTGGCTGGGCTCCCTGCCTGTGCCATTAAACCCCTACAACTCATCCAGAACGCTGCAGCCCGTCTGGTGTTCAACCTTCCCAAATTCTCTCACGTCACCCCGCTCCTCCGCACACTCCACTGGCTGTCCCACTGTCTATCATAAGGTGAATGCACCAATTTGTAAGTCGCTCTGGATAAGAGCGTCTGCTAAATGACGTAAATGTAAATGTCATGTAATGTCATCTTCACAGAGTCTGCTACAAAACGTCAAAGCTAATGTTAATTTGACAAAAGCTGGATCCCTTTTAGCCATGACCGTTTAGTAGCGGGGCAAGACTCCGTGGAGATGACGTACGGTGCAATGAAATACATCACGATGTAAACGGGGCATTAGTGTCTTTTATTGCATCGGCTTCATAAATTGTGAAGCCAAGAGGAGGCTTCATCTCAGTGGATTCCTGGAGTAGCTGCGCCCACTACTGGACACTTAGTGAACCTAGCCAGATCAGTCAATTACATTTACATTTTAGTCATTTAGCAGACGCTCTTATCCAGAGCGATTTACAGTTAGTGAGTACATAAATTTTCATACTGGCCCCCTGTGGGAAACGAACCCACAACCCTGGCGTTGCAAGTGCCATGCTCTACCAACTGAGCTACAGGGGACACTTGTTACACTTGTTAAAGGGTAGGCTAGATAATGATTATAAAAACACATATAAAACGTTTTAATGATTACCTACATGTAGGCAAGTGTACACATCCATGTAGCGTCATTTAGTGTTAGGCCCAACAGTGTGTTTGTGAAGAAGGCTGAACAAAGTCGTAGCCCTAGCTCCTTATGAAATTCATTCTTAATCTTAATTTTTAAGGTGATGACTGCACTTTACTTCTCAACACCATACCACAATGAATGTAAGTCCACATGTCAAAGGAAAATGATGACCCCATGGGGGATTCGAATACATCACGTGGTTAAAAGGCCAGTTGGTCTATGAGAAAAGCTAGCAGCTAGTCTTGTTAGACCAATGGTTTAAAAACCATGGTCTTAGCAAAAGTTCACAAGTATGGCCCCCAAGTGTTTTACAAGGTCCGAGACTGTGCCAAAAGCTTTAGTCACACATCCCATGTTTGAGAAAATGAAAGCAGTAATGCATGGTTAGACAGGGCTGGGATAAATGGTATAATAATGCATTTGACTGAGTATTACGTTTCATTTCACTATGTTTGTCTTTCTTTGTTCCCTCTGTTTTAAGGTGCAAATAAATAAATATTGCAGCAGGTACAGCGTGTACTGTCGACATGTGAAAAGTGTTAATAAAAACGTTCACTCCATGTGCCATGCCAATTCCTCTACAGGTATGGCCACCATGTATGCCAGATACAAGTTTGTGGAGAAGCTCAATGAGAAGGCAGGTGGTGTGCCCCCAGCACTGAACCAGGCTGCTTTCTGGATTGGAATGCTTTCTTGTTTGGGGATGTGTTTTGTTGTTACTTTCCAGGTAGGTTGTCACTTCTTTAGTGAGAAGATGAAGGGGTTTTGTACCTTTAAGTGACAGTGTGATATTCCATACATGATCTCTCTGGTGTTTTCTTTTCCCCCAGAAGACAACGATTACGTCAGTTCATGATGCAGGTGCATTACTCTTCTTCATTTCTGGTGTGCTGTACACTATCCTCCAGTCCATCATATCCTATAAGGCCTACCCCTATGGATGTTCCTTGGCCTTGTGTCATACGCGCACCGGAATGGCAACCATCGCCTTCCTGGCAGTTTCCCCCAGTATCCTTGAAAACAATAGTAACCCATGGTGTCTAAATTATTTTAATCATGAATGATCATTGTTTTATCAAAGAAAATATCTCCTTCATTTTCCATCCAGCTGTTTTCTGTGCTGTATTTGTGACACAAACCACACTGCATAGAAAAACAGAAGACGACGTACAGTATGAGCACATCTTTACCAAGAACACAACTCACATAAACAACAAAGATGGACGACATTCTGAATCCATATAGGCTTTATAGGCTAGAGAAGCTATACGGCCAATATCAGTCTCTCTCCGACTCTCCCTGTCATTACAGGACTATGTGTTCCATCTGGTGAGTGCTGTGAGTGAGTGGATCATGGTCTTCAGCTTAATCTTCTTCTTCTTTACCTATATCCACGACTTTAAAGTGAGTTTTCAGTCACCGCTCTGTCATTGTGGTGGGAATGATTCTCATTTTCTTCTCCTTAAAAGTGTTTTTATTTCTCTTTGTCTTGTTTCTTACAGAAGTTTACTCTGAAGCTAAGAACAGAGTTTGTGGACTATTCCTGACGAAACATTGATTTGAACCTTTTGTTGGGTTGTAATTTGAAATAGTTGCTACAACAGAAGTGAATGGTTATATGTAGGAGAAATGTATATGGTGGGGTCAATGGAGGTTGGATAAGAGCCAGGGGCTTGGAGAGTTACTAAGTAAGGGAAAAGGCAATCACATGGTTGCGGTCACTGATGAGGGTGGTTAGCTATGCATTAGTGAGGAATGTGGGCCGAGGTCAGGTCAGGTCACACGAAGGGAGAAGGAACAGTTTATTACCCACATCATTTAACTTCCTGCCTAGCAACAAAGATGTAGTGTTTAGAGAAAAGGAGGAAACTCCGCCTAAAGGGGGGTATAAATACTTGTGCTGGTGGAAACATGTCTTTGTCTTTGCAGCTGTTTGACCCAGTGGGTGAATAAACTTGGTTTGAGCTTTTCCTAGTTGTCCGTTAGTTTTTTACTCTGTTTATTTAGAATCTAACACTTTTCATCTGAATATTTACAAAATCAAATGTATTATCACAAGATCAAGTGGATATAGAAAATGAATGTTATGCATCACCAGTTGATAGATCTACATACACATTCTACAAATGTTAACCAATTAATAAAAATGTAATAACTAAAATATAGTTGTTGCAAAAGTATTCACCCCTTTTGTTTAGGCAAGCCTAAATTAGTTCAGGAGCAAAATGCTGCTTAACAAATTACATAATAAGTTACATGGACTCACACTATGTGAAATAATAGGGGTTGACATGATTTTTGTGAATGACTACCCCTTCCTCTGTCCCCCATACATACAACATCTGTAAGGTCCCTCAATCAAGTATTGCATTTCGAGCACAGATTCAACTACAAAGACCAGGGAGCTTTTCGAAAGCCTTACAGGGAAACACAGTGATTGGTGAATTTGGTAACAATAACAAATCAGACATTGAATATCTCTTTAAGCATAGTCATGTTAATAATAATAATGCTGTGGATGATGTAGCATATTAAACTACCCAGACACAACAAATATATAGTTATCCTTCTGAACTGAGCTGCAGGACAGAAAGGAAACTGCTCAGGGATGTCACCATGAGGCCATTGTTGATTTTAAAACAGCTACAGAGTTGAATGGCTGTGAAGGGAATGGCTGTGAAGGGAGAGAACTGAGGATGGATCAACAACATTTTAGTGACTCCCCAATAATGACCTAAATGACAGAGTGAAAAGAATAATAAAAATATACAGTAGGGGTGTAACGATCCATCTACTACATCGATGTATCGATTTATATTCCTATGATCCAACTACATCGATCTGTGCTCGGCGAGTTGGCCTTTTGGACAACATATATCGATCTAACATCGTTTTAAAATGTAATAAATCGATTGTATCGATACTAGGAAATAACCCATTGGATTTAAGCACGTCAGACTTTATATGGATGTTTTTTCTTAGCACTTTTAATGATAAAGGCTTTAAACATTACTCGATTCAGTCTGCCTATCCGTGACGTCATCGCGCCAACAGCAGCGCAAAGACAACCAAACATAGCATGGCGGACTACAGAGGAGAAGCCACCATTGCGGTCCAGTGTGTGGAAACACTTTGGCTTTTGCAAAGACGGAGATGTTCTAAATAAGTCGCTCGCTGTTTGTAGGATATGTAAAGGTCAAGTAAAGTACAACGGCAACACGACAAATCTCTCCAACCACCTACTAAGGCGCCATGGGATTTCACACAACACCGACCGTCCAGGCACCTCTTGCAGCGTTCCCGCTGCTACAGCAGCGAAAGGTAAAGTCAACTCTGCAGAAGCCTCAGGTCTCGCCTGCATGTTTAGTCAGAGACTAGGCCAAAACTCAGCTCGGGCGAAAAACATCACGGCAACAATTGCCAAGTTTATCTGCAAAGACATGCGACCCTACAGTGTGGTTGAAAATCCGGGATTCCGTGAAATGATTCAAACATTGGAGCCAAGGTACACAATACCAAGCCGACCACACTTCTCAGAAAAGGTTATTCCTGCATTGTACGAAAGTACTAAGAATGATGTGAAGCTGTCGCTTTCTCAAGCTGAACGAGTAGCGATAACGACAGATGGCTGGACGTCATGCTCAAATCAAGGGTATGTGACAATTACCTCTCATCACATTGATCCGGAGTGGAAAATGAAGACCTTTGTTCTGCTAACCAGAGTTTTAAATGAAGCCCATACTGGTAAAAATATTGGCGCGTTACTGCGTGAAGCCTGCATGGAGTGGAAAATCTACGACAAGAATCCTGCCATCGTCACAGATAACGCCAGGAATATGATTGTGGCCGGTGCAGAAGCCCAGTTCAGTCCACACATTACCTGCTTCGCACATACACTCAACCTTGCCTCGCAGAAGGGTTTGGGGTGGACCGTGCTTCCAGGTTGTTGGGGAAAGTGCGAAAAATTGTTGGATATTTTCACTGCAGCCCGATTGCATGTCACGCCCTACAGGAAAAACAAACTGATGGATTTACCAAAACATAAACTGATCCAAGACATAATCACCAGATGGAACAGTTCATTCGAAATGCTTGAACGTTTTTTGGAACAACAGCCAGCTATAATGGCAACTCTGATGTCCAAGGATCTACGAAAGGGGGTCACAGATGTAGGCACGCTAAGTGATATTGCCAACATGGATGACATTGTTCAGTTGATGGGTCCTGTCAAAATGGCAACCACTGTGATGTGTGAAGAAGACCAGCCAACTCTCTCTGTAATTGCTCCTCTTCAAGCAAAACTGCTGAAACACCTACAGCCATGCGAAGACGACTCAACCCTGGTTGCAGAGATTAAGAGGGTGATGGCCAGTGACCTCTCCACACGCTACAGAGGCACCCAAGATGCTCTCAACATAGGTAATTAATTTGGAGTCTTAATTAAAATCAACTTGGTTAATATTTTAGGTTATTAGACTGTATTAATTTGTAAAATGCCACACCTTTGCGTTTTCAAGTTTGAATTTGAGTTGTTTTTTCATATGGAAAAGTAAACAAGATATCTGCAATACAATTCTTAGTTCATGGTGGCTTTACATCATCACTGTGCCACATTTCTTTTAAACATACTAAAGTTTAATCTTCTGATTATTTTGTGTATGAGGAGGTGGTCATCACTTGCAATTTCAGGTCAACTTAATTTAATAATGCAATGAATGCAATATTCTTGTTCTTTAAACAGCATCAGCGTTGGACCCGCGATTTAAAGAACTGCCCTACCTGGAAAAAGAGGACAGAGAACAGGTCTACACAAAACTGGTTTTTGAGGCAGAAGTGTCCCACCAGGTAACTCTTCTCTCCTCTTTCCTCTGCTCTTTTCTCTTCTCCCCTTTCATTTGTCCTCTCTCAAATCTCATCTGTTCTTTATCTTCCTCTAAATTTATGTGTGCAGTATTACAGAGCAGAAATTTGAACAGTTCACACATTCTTACATCAATAGATGCAAGCAATGGGAAATCAGGAGGAAGATGAGGGAAGCTCAAGCACAAAGCTGTCAGGATTCAATGAAGAGACCACAGGTGTGTTTCATGTGATACCAATAAAAGATTGTTGTTGTTTTGTATTAATGAAAAACATGACTATATTTTGAAATATATTTCTTATATTGTAGCTCCAAATGAGTCACCTCCTTGTAAGAAGAAAGCCTTAGATGCGCTGTTTGGCGATTCCTTCACCCAAAGAGAAAGAAAATCCACAAGCGAGACAGCCAGAGCAGAGGTGTTAAAGTACCGAGCAAAGGATGCGTTGCCTTTGACTGAAAATGCCATGAAGTGGTGGAGATCTCAGGAGAAAGAGCTACCTGTACTTTCCACCCTTGCTAAACGGTACCTGTGCATTCCAGGCACCAGTGTGCCAGCAGAACACGTTTTTAGTACTGCTGGCGACATAGTGAACGCACAGAGAAGTGTTCTGCAGCCAGATCATGTTGATCAGTTGATATTTTTGAAAAAAAATCTGTAGTCATTGAAGAGTAGCCTAGTAGGTTACACTTGATCTTTTGTTGAATATTGTTTGTTTATTAAAATGAGAGTAGTAGCAGGTTCATCCACTGCTCATTCAACCTGAAGAAATGTTGGTTGCACTTTATTTTTGATATTAATACTGTATTTGTATTGTAATGTTGAAAAACAAAAGCAGAAGTAGCAGGTAAACCTACTCTTTATTCAACCTGAAGAGATGTTGGTTGCACTTTATTTTTGATATTAATATTGTAATATTTTTATGTTGAAAAACAAAAGCAGAAGTAGCAGGTAAACCTACTGTTGAAATGTTGGTTGCACTTACTGTACTTTTATTGAAAATGTATTGAATATTGAAAATGAGATCAGACAATTTTAACTTCCTGTTAATTCAACCTAAAGTGTTGTTTGCACTTTATTCAAATAAAATGTGAATGCATTTGCCATTCATTGTTGTTCACTTGTTTATTTATATTCATAATTAATTGATACCTGATTCCATTACAAGAAACAGGAATCTAGGAAACTTCACCTGCACTGTCCAGTATCCAGGTATTTATTTCAGTCACACTGGTTGAATTTTTGGCTAAAAGGTTACTGAATCGATTTCAAGTCACTGAATCGTTTCGGATCGTATCGTTCTAAATGAACCAATATCGTCCTTGAATCGTATCGACAACCACGAATCGTGATACAAATCGAATCGTTGTTAAAACGAATCGTTACACCCCTAGTTTACACTACGTTCTCATACTTACAGCTATACATACTCACACTTTCATACTCACATTCACACACGAACCCCACCTTCAACAGGTCTGATCACATACAAGGCCCCTGGATAGGCAATCGAGTAGGCTACTTCCTTACATCAAACTAGATGTAGCTCCGGCGCTGATGTGCTCTGGCATTTGCAGGACAGAGCGTACTCACCAATTCTTTCCCTCTCACTGTTTATTCTCTTCCCCTGTCCCCCTTGCGCCTTATCGCTCTATATTTGTATCTGTTTATGCAACCTATCTTCCTTGGCCATGCATGTATGTGATAGAGACAGAGATCCTAATACTTTATGGGAATTAACCCTGTTCTTAGAATCAGCACTGTAGAACATAGCGTGTATAATATGTATAGTGTTAATTGCAGTGTAGCCTAGGTTGCCTCTGGCTATGAATGTTTCTGTACTTGTATCAGTCAATTTTTGGCTAATAACATAGACCTAACAATTATTGTAAATGTGTGTTTACCTTGTGTTATAATAACCTATTTTCAATATAAATGATAGGACTGACTGAAAAGCTGACTTCCTCCATTATAGGCTCCTGGTTGTAATTATTACATGTGTAAGCCCACAACAGCATTGCTGTTAGATAGCTTCATTTATTTAGTTAGCTATACGAAATTAATAATAGCCTAAAACTTATATTAGCTGTATGGCTAGCTTTATTCAAAATAGCAGAACATACCTGCCAGGCGACAAGTCAGCTCTCCCGCGCTGCCTCTCTTTACGCGAAAATCGTCATGCAGACTTGTGCCCTCATGGAGATTCCGTGCAGTGGATAATTAATACTGAGGTATTAATTTGTGATACTTCACTAGGCTAAAACAAGGTTTACTCGTTCATTCGTGTCGGTCAACCACTGAAAACATAAATGTGTCAAACTTTGTCTGCCTCTTCTTATCCATTTGGTGGAATTTCAACCATGCTCCGTCTTCTCTGCTTCCCACCCCTCCTCGTGCACTTCTCCAATCCTCCCTCTCAGTCTCACAACAAGAGGATAATGCTAGTGTCTCGTTTCCCCTAGCAACCAGTTGCTATAGGAATATTCCTTAGTAATTCAAAGTGTTGATGATGATGATGAAGAGTCCAGATGTATGACCACGATAGTTAGATTAGGCTAGTTATTCAATCAAACATATTTATTTTACAATTATAGACCCCTAACCTAGGAAGAAATGTGTCTTTTATAAACGTATGTGTGCAGTTACAGGTAGCATACTCCAAAAACTAGAGAAAATTCGACAAAAAATATATTAAATCCACCTTTTGCACAGTCCTCGGCATTTTAGCTGTGCACATCTCACATTTCCCAACACCGTTGCAGTAACTAGTCGTTTCTATGCGAAGCGGCTGCGGCCGCTTGTAGAAGTAGCCTTAATGACAGCACTTCCCACAGTGCGACCAAAAGAAAGATCTACACATATGAAAGCGGTATTTATCGCTCAATACAAAAAGTGGATTTAATCTTTTTCTGAATATTCTCTGTTTTTTGGAGTTCCACCTGCAACTGCACACAGATGTTCATAAGAGACAAGTTTCTTCCGAATCGAGAACAAAGAAAGTATCGCCAAGGTTTGTAGAAAAATATCCTGATTATGGTAAACAGCAGCCTATGCAAGATCTCAGATGAGCTTTAGCTCTGCCACTGAGGTTCGTGTTTACATGGCTATCTAGCAGTAATGTTAAAGGCTACTGGCTTTGATTCAGTTAGTCTACTGGGAGGAGAAGATTTGTCTTTCCCCAGGATACCCTTGCTTGTGGAGATAATGCTAGCAACCGAATGCTTTAATAAAGGATGAAGGTATAGTAGACCCAAGTAGCCTATTTTAAACTGTAACACATCTCACAATTAGAGTAACATGCAATTTTATCATTGGGGACATCACACTTTGTGCTATAGAGTATAGACTGTTGGGTTTAACAACATTTCCAAAACTCCATACCTGATCATAGGCTTTTGTTTTGAAATGTGTATGCCAGTAATGTTAATTTTATCACCAGCACTTTTGGAACCATAGCACCACTGTAGCTATATAATCCAACCACCTTGACTGATGACTGTCAATTCCTGCTGGAAGTTTCTAACTTTCACAGACTAACCAACCTTTTCTAACTTTCACAGACTGACCAAACTTTTTTCACAAACGTTTTTAGAGTAAGATTGTTGGTCATGAAGATGTCCCTTTCCTAAAATATTGTAGCAAACAAGGGGCGGGGAAGCGAACCCAGGTTACATGCGTGAAAGGCACACACCCTACGCATCGCTCCAACAGATTTAACCCACTTGGTCAGAATTGTAATGTGGCTCACTGTATTAGCGAGGATCACTACACCGTTTCGACCACTTTGACCACCAATATGCAGCCTACAGTTTTTTAGAGAGACAATAGATTTGTGGGAGTCCTTCGTAATTAAAACACAAACCAGCCGTAACATACGCATTCGATTTCTATTGTCTGCCATTTTCTTTTAGCCTCTGATTACTTTTATCTCCTAATGAAGATTTGTGTTGGTGTACTGGTTTTCCTCAACAGCCACCCTCTTTGGATGTATTATTGTTGCCGGCTGTACAGCCAGAGCTTGTGTGCTCGCCCAGGGTTTCAATTTTAGTCTATTTTAGGATTAGGGTTATGTCATGAAACGTGGGCTACTAGGCCCTACATTATAAATATGACACAATCAGCATTTCACTTTGGATATGAATAATCCAAATTATCAATCAGTTATCAAAACGCTCAGATATAACCACCAGGGCAGGAGGGCGAAGAGATGAGAAGAGTATGGCTATCTCAGCTGATTTATGCAGGAGATTTAAAATAATAATGTAAAACATATCTGTAGGCTTTTTAGTAACTATTTGAATGATGTTTTAGTCCAATGCATGTTGGTTGAACGCTTTGACACCCCGAACGTGAAAGTGAGTGGTTCAGTGAGTGTCTACGCCTAGAACATCACAGAGCTGATGAACGCAGCAACGTTCTTTTTCAGAACCATGGCGAGCGCATTGTGACGCTGTCCCTTCTACTCCTACTCAGAGCCATAGATACAGTATTTTCTAAATGGTTATACTCCTACTGTTCTCTAAACAATGGTTTCATAGTTTACAATTGTATAAACTCCCAAATCATGCTCAAAATTCAATTTAATTGATGTCACTGTTGAGTGTTTTTTAATCAGTTTGATAAACATGTTTATCCCATTGTGACATAGCCAACCATGACTTATGGAAGACTTTGACGTATTAATGGTCCCTATAAAACCCTGTAATTCTAAGAAAGAATTGTCAGATGGTTTTGAACTCAGTCAAAATCACTGCAGTATGTAGAGCGATAATGAGTAGGTCTATGTTCAGTCGTTTGTTGACAGCGACCCCGCTGAGATTCCTCCGCGAGAGGCCGCTTCTGAGTGCAGCTGGCCTGTTGTTTGCGACCGGTTCGGCAGTCTACTTTTATAGCAAATATTACGGTATCGGTGAGGATGCACTGGCCACCGTGGAGAGCGTGGACCGTGTTGTCACGGTTGAGGAGGGTAAGTTTACATATTTGACAATGTCTAAATAGTAATAGTCCCAAATGCCACCCAATACCCTATTTCTTATTTTGACCAGGACCCATAGTTCTATGGTTAAAAGGCGCTGGTCAAAAGTAGTGCACTAAATAGGGAATAGGGTGTCATTTAGGTAGCAATCATGGTGATTACATTTTTTACAGTGTAGCCCTAGATTAACAACAACAAACAAACTTGCTCCTTTGAAACCAAACCGTTGCTTTAGGTTTAATTGAACATGTTGGTACATTATGCAGACACATAAATACATTTGATGTCATACAATATAAAACACAAGTAAATATATGATCAGCCTAACTACATGGACAGATGTCTGGTGTCTTGTAGCTAGTATTTCTTAAACTTAGAGAAAACAATCCTTTATTGTTTTTCATAAAGATAATGAGCCCACCCTGGACCAGGAGGACCCAGTCCTTGTTCAGGTAAGAATGCTGCAGGCCTATCAATAGCTTGGGTGCCAGTCTTTCTGCTCTCTTGCCAATTCCATCGTGGCAATATGATATTGGCATCACAATCCCATAAGGAGTGGACAGAGAGCTGAAACAGACTGGCACCCAGGCTATAACAATACTGCTTCATTAGCAGGATTGGTTCAATAACAATCTGTCATTCAAACTGTCATTTTACTGACTCATAAATTGATCCTGATTTTCTTCCTTAGTATGTGGTTGAGGAGGTTGGGCACCGGCCCTGTCTGGCTTTAATCCCTTGGTCTGGACCTCTGTGTGTTCCCAGCTCTGTAAGTCCATCCATTCTGATACTCTTTGGTCTTCTCTCTGGTCTTAAAACTGGTTTATGTACTTTAAACATAAACATGACGTTTTCTGAAGAACAACATGGAAATACATTTCTGTAAACATTTTCCCTATTTTTTATAACTGCAGCCAACATATTACCTTACCCATGCTGGGAGGATGCTGGTGAGAGAGCTGGCAGTGTTAAACACGCAGGTAACCATGCAGATTATTGGACAAAGCTCATCTGATCTAATAGGCAGGATTACCTTCAGTATCCACTACGGTAGTGAAATACTTTGATGTTCGTTCCCTCATTTTCTCACAGATATTCACAGTGGAGCAGCCCATTTTCACCTGTTTCACTCCTGCAAGGAGGATGGTATGGAATGAACTGTCCTCTCAAAATGAACAGGTAGCCATTCATATGCAGTTACCTCAGATGTTTCCTTAACCTTTGAACACAGACATGTGTATTTCAACTGCCAATTGTCTTAGAATCTATCATGCAGTGGCCTCCTCTTGCGATCCTCCCTATTCCAGTCTGTCAGTCCTATAGGCTACATGTCTATCATTCAAACTGACTCTTAATTTAATCCTGTCTTGTTCCTTAGTATGTGGATGAGGAGGTTGGGCACCTGTCCTGTCTGGCTTTAATCCCTTGGTCTGGACCCTTGTGTGTTCCTATCTTTGTGAGTCTATCCATTCTGATACTCTCTGGTCTCTAGAGGATATTAAAGATTAACATCAAGTCACTAGTTTTCTATAAAACCACATAATGAAAAAACATATACCCTTGTCTTCATAGCCTGTCTTCTCCAAGGCCAAACCAGTCTACTACCTCACTCGTGCTGGGAGAATGCTGGTAACAGAGCTTGCAGTGTTAAACACACAGGTAACCAAACACATTATTAACCAAAGCTCATCTGATCTTATAGGGAGAATTTACTTTACCCTGTTCCCTTTTTTTTCACAGACTTCCAAATTGGTTATTGAGGAGCCTACCATTCACCTCACTGAAGCTGGGAGGCTAGTGCTTGACCAACTGTCAGCACCTTCAGATAGCCATTCACAGGTAGTCTATCACATTATTAGACAGGCATAGCTGATTAGTAATAGTACACATTACCATGTCCTCTATCTCCACAATTGTGTGTCTTATTAATCACAGAGCAATCTCTATAATTAGGGGGATGTCTTTGTTTTTCAGCCAAATAGGGAAGACTCTGGTTTTCCCTATGAGAAGTTGCAGCTGGTTGGGAACTGGGGTTCGTTTCATTTCCATTACTGGAAGATCCATTATAGACGAGTGCAGGTACTTCAGACATATTCTTAACATTTATGAACACACCTGTGTATTTGAACTCCCAATTGTCTCTGGGTTTTCTTTTGTATGTCTGTCCCTAATTGAAACCTAGGGGAAACTTGTCGTACGAACATCATGTGGGCTCTATATCACTGCCAGGGATTATACTCAGAACTGAAATCGCCTGCCAAATGTTATAGACATCTACAGCTAACATATAGAGAGAGGTCTGGAGACTGAAGGAGTTTTTTCTTTATAGCAAAATGAAGAGGACATGCATCACCTGTGCATTTTGAGGGGAGTGGAGAAGCAGCTGTGGTGGAGCAGAGTCATCCAGGAAAAAATCCTGGACCCATGGGTGAGAGATTCTCAACTGGTCTTTCGTCTCAAATGCACCTGATTTGTGTCAAATGACGCACATGCTATAGGTCTACTTATATTTCCTGGATGAAATGTAATGTTTCTCTGTCTCTTTTAAAGGGTCTCGTCCAGGTGGTCCTCACCAACAACAAGGTGACTGGTATTAAGGTACAGTCAGGCAATTTTTCACAGAAAAAATTTAAAGTGGCAAATGTCCATTTACCTATTTGAATAAATACATGTTGACAGAAAATGAAATTACACGTTCTAATCTCTTGCCTCATTTTTAGTTCCTTGGTAGAAGGATCCATGGACTCATGTCCTGCCTCGTCAAGAGGAGGTCTGAGTTCACCTATTATGAGGATGCCCAGGTACACCCCGTTGTTTCTCTGTGTTATGATTTATTTCAGTGTTTGGTTGAGGGGTTTTCAATATGGTGGTTTTCAGTGTTGGGCTGACAGTGTCACATGTTGTGTGTTAAACAGCAGGTGGATATCTCCACCACAGTGGAGGGGTACCAGGAGAGGGGGGATGAGATGATGGCATATCAGTTCTCCACCTCTGACATCATCACCACCCCTCATGAGCCGTCCTCTGGCTCCTCTCACCAGTTCCCCCAGAATTCTCCGCCTCCCCCTTTCCCTTCCGATTCCCCTCCCAGTCCCCCTCCACCTTACCACTCCACCCAGGACCAGGACCAGACCCCTGACAGCACTCCTCAGGTAACTATTCTACAGTCAATAATTCTTATTTCATTTGTACTTGTGTGTACAGGTGTGTGTCATTGTTTTGGTATCGATAGGTTTGTGTTGTCTGTCAAGGGTCAAGTTGTTAGGTCAAGATGAAAGTATTGTTATGATGTCACTGAATGTTTTGTCTGCTTCAGTTGATGTTGCAGGTGAAATGCAGTTTAGTAGAGTTTAAGTTAATGTGATGTCTGTTTTAGGAGTTTGAGGAGGAGTTTGTGGAGGAGCAAAATAATGCTGCAGATGTGCCCCAGTTGCGGTGGGTTCGCTTTCATGTGTTCATCTATAGTAAAAACCTTTGCTTTGAAATAATCTGCCCAATATTGTAGTTATACAGATGTAGGATCTTAATTTGAGACAGTTTGCTACAGCAGGAAAATAATCCTGCAGCAACAGGATACATTTTTCGTTAGGGCAAATCGAGTCTAAAATTTCAAAGTGGAAATTACAAACTTGAAAATTCCAAATACGCTACAAGTTTGCATTTCCTGCCGTGCAGGAAAATTCTCAGCAACAAAAGAGTGATCAAATTAAGATCCTACATTGGTATGGTCTTTCTGAATCCTGCAGTTATAATATAGGCTAACATAAAATGATTTCTTAATTTCATGGCACTGATGTTTTAGCTTCTTAGGTTGAACATTTGTTATTGAACATTTCTATTTACAGGCGTTACTTTGAAAACCAAGGGACAACCAACTTCTCTCTGAGGCTGGCCGGTATCAGACGTGCTATGGAGGTGAGAAAATGTGAATTTAGCACCTTTTGTATTTCACTTCATGAACATTTCTGGACTATTTGTAAATGTACTGTCTTGTTCTCACAGGCTCTGACATCCTCAGACAGTACCTCCCTCAATTACCTCACCCACGCTGGGAGGATGGTGTTGAGTGGACTATCCGAGCTCAACCAGCAGGTAACCAATTACATAATTGTGCAACGTTCATCAGACCAGATATATAGTTCCCACTGGGCACAGATGTCATTTCAACGTCTCGTTTTGATTTACATTTGGTTGAGTTGTCAACTAATGTGAATTCAATTTGAAATCCCCCCAAAAATTAACGTAATTGGATTTAGGTTAAAAGACGAAATTCCCTTACGTTGATGACTTCTTTCAAATCCAATCAGTTTCCCACTTTGATTCAACATCATCACATTGACATGTTTTATTGATACAACATTGATTCAACCAGTTCTTGCACAGTGGGTTACCTTTAGGCAACAGTGATTCATAGGGTTTAGTTGAAAAGTTTCAACGTCATACTAGCCAAACAATCGGAGGCCCTTTGAATTACAGACCTGAATCTTTGAGTTTATGATCTAAGTTTTAAGGAATTTTATGATTGTTTTGTTTTGAGGATGTGAGGCAGTTTCAGCAGGCCTACGACCTACTGGTGAACTTCATTAATGAGCCAGCAAACAGGGAGCGACTAGAGCAGGAGATGGCTCTCGTAGGAGTAGGTCTACATGCAAGCTTGAGCGTTAGCTGCAGGCACCGTCTTCTCATCTAACATCTACTCAATGAGACTTTCTAAAGTGCTTGTCAATGAAGATTATGTAATTATCCTATTTGTTTGACTTCAGATCGACCGCATCAACTTCGCAGATGTTTTTTATGAATTCGTTCTACTAAGCCTTCTAGAAGGAAAGACATCTCTTCCTATATCTGTAAGTGGCCCTAAGAATGGAACATCCTGTTGTTTATCTATGCTATACACACTGTTGTCATATCAGATCTGTAGACACTCACTCATGTCCCCTGTTCCTTCTCCAGGAGCCTGGTAGCTTCCTTTATCTGCTCCTGCAAGTCATAATGAGGATTGACCCTCCTGGAGGAGCCTGGACAGAGGCTGCTGAGAACTTCTACCTCCTCGTTAAGGTACATTTCTCTCTCTCTCTCTCTCTCTCTCTCTCTCTCTCTCTCTCTCTCTCTCTCTCTCTCTCTCTCTCTCTCTCTCTCTCTCTCTCTCTCTCTCTCTCTCTCTCTCTCTCTCTCTCTCTCTCTCTCTCTCTCTTCTCTCTCTCTCTCTCTCTCTCTCTCTCTCTCTCTCTCTCTCTCTCTCTCTCTCTCTCTCTCTCTCTCTCTCTCTCTCTCTCTCTCTCTCTCTCTCTCTCTCTCTCTCTCTCTCTCTCTCTCTTTTCTCTTCTCTCTCTTTCTCTCTCTCAATAATAGTTGATGATGTGTCTGTTGTCAACAGGGCCAGATGAAGGCATGGCTAGAATCCATCTTCAACCTCAATGACTCAATCTATGAAAGCCCAGAGAGGCTCTCGGGGGAGGTGATGAGGAACCTACAAATACAGGTTGAGTTCCTGCTGTCCAGCCTGGATTAAGGTTCCCAAACTGAGCTGAGGGCCCCATCACAAAATAAAGTATTTTGCATTTAAACATTATCTGTCAATCGTAAACAAATGTTACATCATGTGTAGGGGAGAGTGGGGTAAGTTGAGCCATTTTTTATATTCAGCATTACTCTGTCAAGGGAAATATATTATTCTTTCAAAAATATACAGTATCTGTCACGACTTCCTCCGAGGCTGCCCCTCTCCTTGTTCGGGCAGGCTTCGGCGTTTGTCGTCACCGGCCTTCTAGCCACTGCCGCTCCTCATCTCATCATTCCATTTGTTTTGTCTTGTTTATTACACACACCTGGTTCATATCCCCTCATCAGTACCTGTATAAGTGTTCCCTCTGCCCCCTTGTCTTTGTGTGTGATTGTTTATTGTGGAGGAGAGAGAAGCTCGGTGGAGCTCCATGTATTTTGTATCGCTGGGAATATTCCCTGTGTGCCTTGTATTTTCCAGTGCCCCTGTTTTGCGCACTGGAGTGTTTTTACTAGGGGTGTAACAATCCATCTACTACATCGATGTATCGATTTATATTCCTATGATCCAACTACATCGATCTGTGCTCGGCGAGTTGGCCTTTTGGACAACATATATCGATCTAACATCGTTTTAAAATGTAATAAATCGATTGTATCGATACTAGGAAATAACCCATTGGATTTAAGCACGTCAGACTTTATATGGATGTTTTTTCTTAGCACTTTTAATGATAAAGGCTTTAAACATTACTCGATTCAGTCTGCCTATCCGTGACGTCATCGCGCCAGCAGCAGCGCAAAGGCGCCAAGACAACAAAGCATAGCATGGCGGATGACAGAGGAGAAGCCGACGAGCGAGAAATTATCAAGCCACCAATCGCTGTCCTTACAAGAAACAGGAATCTAGGAAACTTCACCTGCACTGTCCAGTATCCAGGTATTTATTTCAGTCACACTGGTTGAATTTTTGGCTAAAGGGTTACTGAATCGATTTCAAGTCACTGAATCGTTTCGGATCGTATCGTTCTAAATGAACCAATATCGTCCTTGAATCGTATCGACAACCACAAATCGTGATACAAATCGAATCGTTGTTAAAACGAATCGTTACACCCCTAATATACAGAATAAGAAATATTCCAAAACATGCATCCTGTATCCAACAAGGCAGAAATGTCCAACTTGCTAACTGGTTGTAGTTACAGTGGGGGAAAAAGGTATTTAGTCAGCCACCAATTGTGCAAGTTCTCCCACTTAAAAAGATGAGAGAGGCCTGTAATTTTCATCATAGGTACACGTCAACTATGACAGACAAATCAAGGTTTTTTTTCTCCAGAAAATCACATTGTAGGATTTTTAATGAATTTATTTGCAAATTATGGTGGAAAATAAGTATTTGGTCACCTACAAACAAGCAAGATTTCTGGCTCTCACAGACCTGTAACTTATTCTTTAAGAGGCTCCTCTGTCCTCCACTCGTTACCTGTATTAATGGCACCTGTTTGAACTTGTTATCAGTATAAAAGACACCTGTCCACAACCTCAAACAGTCACACTCCAAACTCCACTATGGCCAAAACCAAAGAGCTGTCAAAGGACACCAGAAACATAATTGTAGACCTGCACCAGGCTGGGAAGACTGAATCTGCAATAGGTAAGCAGCTTGGTTTGAAGAAATCAACTGTGGGAGCAATTATTAGGAAATGGAAGACATAAGAGACCACTGATAATCTCCCTCGATCTGGGGCTCCACGCAAGATCTCACCCCGTGGGGTCAAAATGATCACAAGAACGGTGAGCAAAAATCCCAGAACCACACGGGGGGACCTAGTGAATGACCTGCAGAGAGCTGGGACCAAAGTAACAAAGCCTACCATCAGTAACACACTACGCCGCCAGGGACTCAAATCCTGCAGTGCCAGACGTGTCCTCCTGCTTAAGCCAGTACATGTCCAGGCCCGTCTGAAGTTTGCTAGAGTGCATTTGGATGATCCAGAAGAGGATTGGGAGAATGTCATATGGTCAGATGAAACCAAAATATAACTTTTTAGTAAAAACTCAACTCGTCGTGTTTGAAGGACAAAGAATGCTGAGTTGCATCCAAAGAACACCATACCTACTGTGAAGCATGGGGGTGGAAACATCATGCTTTGGGGCTGTTTTTCTGCAAAGGGACCAGGACGACTGATCCATGTAAAGGAAAGAATGAATGGGGCCATGTATTGTGAGATTTTGAGTGAAAACCTCCTTCCATCAGCAAGGGCATTGAAGATGAAACGTGGCTGGGTCTTTCAGCATGACAATGATCCCAAACACACCGCCCGGGCAATGAAGGAGTGGCTTCGTAAGAAGCATTTCAAGGTCCTGGAGTGGCCTAGCCAGTCTCCAGATCTCAACCCCATAGAAAATCTTTGGAGGGAGTTGAAAGTCCGTGTTGCCCAGCGACAGCCCCAAAACATCACTGCTCTAGAGGAGATCTGCATGGAGGAATGGACCAAAATACCAGCAACAGTGTGTGAAAACCTTGTGAAGACTTACAGAAAACGTTTGACCTGTGTCATTGCCAACAAAGGGTATATAACAAAGTATTGAGAAACTTTTGTTATTGACCAAATACTTATTTTCCACCATAATTTGCAAATAAATTCATAAAAAATCCTACAATGTGATTTTCTGGATTTTTTTTTCTCATTTTGTCTGTCATAGTTGACGTGTACCTATGATGAAAATTACAGGCCTCTCTCATCTTTTTAAGTGGGAGAACTTGCACAATTGGTGGCTGACTAAATACTTTTTTCCCCCACTCTATACACAAGTCGAAATTTCACAGTTGCCTAGTTCCGACTAGGAGGTGAACATGGCATAACACAGGCAAAATCCTTGAGGAAAAACTTGCTTCCATCTGCTTTACACCAGACACTGGGAGAGGAATTCACCTTTCAGCAGGACAATAAGCTACAACACAAGGCCAAATCTACACTGGAGTTGCTTACCAAGAAGACAGTGAATGTTACCGATTGGCCAAGTTACGGTTTTGACTTTAATCTGCTTGAAAATCTATGGCAAGACTTAAATTGCTGTCTAGCCATGATCCCCAACACCTTGACAGAGCTTGAAGAATTTTGAAAAGAACAATGGGCAAAAAATGTCACAATGGAGGTGTGCAAAGCTCCTTAGAGACTTTACCCAAGAACTCACAGCTGTAATCGCTGCCAAATGTATTTCTAACATATATTGACTCAGGAGGGTGAATACTTATCTAATGAAGGTATATTATGAGTGTTTTATTTTCCATAAATAAAATAAAAATGTAAATGAGAAAAATAACAACAATGAAATTATTTTTTTATCCCACTTTGTAACGCAACAAAATGTATGGCCATGGTATGTACGGCAGTGTGTTTCTTATTTTCTGTCACATGCGGAAATTATCGGAAGAGGAACCCAACCCCAGCCTACACACACACACACTCAACACAACTGAAGTTCAATACTGCCTAGACCACGTGACTGCAAGATAACGGTTTACAGAAAGCCTAATGATATTCCTTCTTCAAATCTCAACTCTGAGCATTATTGGCAGAGGGATTTTACTTGACAGTATTCTGCATTGAATATTTATTTATAAATTGTACTCAAGGTCGGTCTGTCTGTGTTGTAACTTTTCCTTATTGCTGACAATATGCTTTTTACCAACTTTTTTGGTCATCTGGTCATCCAGCACGTTTATTGTTTCCTACCTAATTGCATTGTTCGAGCATGATGTGGATGTTATCTTCCCCTATATAAGGTAAGTAAGAATTTAGAACAAGAAGATTATAGGCTATTATTATTTATCAGTTGCCTAATTGTTTTTATTTTCCACGAACTGCCTTTCTTGATCAAATCGTTAATAATTATACACATGTAGTGGAGGGATAGGGCTACACCTTATCAATTATGTAGTACAATATAGAAATCATGCACAAAGTAGCCTATACAAACGCAAAGCAAGTGCAATATATTCACATGTGCGCTGCACACATTATAGTTTCAACGGAATATCATCTGTCAGGTAGCAAGCGCGTTCAGCTCTCAACTGGGCACAAGTAAATGCTAAACAATGCAACAATGGGTATGCAACCCAGGTATTGAAAAGGTATTGGTTGAGTATTGGCGATGCGCAATTCAGTCATCATGCTCTGTTGGAATAAACGTGTCTAAAGGCTTTCCCAAAACACCTTCCCAATTAAATGTTGACTGCGAGGCCTACCTGGCAGAATGATATCATTCTGATTTGTATCAATCGGGAGGGCATTTGTTTAGCAAACTCTGCCATCTCATGTAGGACATTGTACAGTAGCCTACAGAAACACTGCTAGTTTATAAACGTTATCTTGCTAGGTGCGCAATTGAATTAAAGGGGAACTATATTTTCGATTTTCCCCAGACCTAAAAAATGTTCTCCTGATGTGGTTTAACATTGTTGTTGACTTAGAACATCACATTTGTGTTGATTTTCTGTTAAATAATGTCATTTTGAGAGTGAAAACCATAAAAATCTGTAGGAAAACTCATTTAAAAAAATAGAGAAAACAGAATTTTTCACACAGGGCACCTTTCCTTTGCTGGGAGGGCCGTTTGGGTAATTTGGGGCAACATTAGAGTATACCCACTTTCCAGGCACTAATGTGATACAATTTCCCTTAATAATCACAGCTTTTGATGAGTGCAAATATAAAGCATATTTCCATTACCCACACTGATTTAAATAATAAAGAAGTCAAATAAAATGTTATTTGTCACATGCTTCG
This sequence comes from Coregonus lavaretus, assembly GCF_964263955.1. Classification (NCBI taxonomy): domain Eukaryota; kingdom Metazoa; phylum Chordata; class Actinopteri; order Salmoniformes; family Salmonidae; genus Coregonus; species Coregonus lavaretus. Next base: position 45,562,471 of record NC_140000.1, read on the forward strand.
TAAATAACAGGCGTAGACTAACAGTGAAAGTGAAAAAAGTATCACATTTTAGCCAGCGGTGTAGTGCTGCCTAGCGAAGTATTTATATACTTATTTGTTAAGTATCAGTGGGGATTAAGAAGTGAGTATATGCAAAAATAAAGTGAACAAAGTGGGTTTACGGCGTATAGCCTCCACTACGCCACTGATCTTAGCGACAAAAATCAATCGGCTTAGTTTTCCTCAGTTGAGCACTCTACTTGGCTGCAACCCACAGTCATTGGCTGCTACCCAGGTCCTAACGCCTAGACCTCTACACAGCCTAGTTCTTCCTGATGCCGTATGACAAACAGCATAAAATGAATAATAACACCATCTTGCGCGGGTTGGGCTACCCAGGTCCCAGCTGTGTAGCCTTCTGCATAGGGGCCTGTGAACTACTTACTAGCCAGTGTGTCCTCACTTGACTTTTAAAGGGAAAGAGCTCGTACACTAAAAGGGCATTATTAACAGTTTCGCAATTTCACAGTATTATTCCAACCTCATAGTGTGGAAATATAAAACACAGGAAAATCACGTTTTTGAGTGCACTGGGCCTGAAACAGATCAAAATATTTAAAATGACCTCCAGACATGACACACACATTAAACCTGAACTCTTCTTTTCTTTTGTGAAATTGGGGCTAAACCCCCAGAGAGTTGTATCTTTGGCTTGATGACAGTCATCACTGCATTTGCAGGTGAGCACAGAAAGACACTAAAACCATGAATGATCTTTTGTTTTTGTCTGAGCTTAAGCAACCCCATGGGTTTTCCCAGGTCAGAGACTGTGCCAAAAGCTTTAGTCACACATTCCATTATTTTGAAAATGAAAGCAGTAATGCATGGTAAGACAGGGCTGGGATAAATGGTATAAGACCATTTTACCGAGTATTACATATTACTTCCCTATGTTTCAAAGTGCAAATTAAATAAACAAATACATAAATATTGTAGCAGGTTTCACATTGGCCTACAGTAGCCTGTGAGCAAATACTGTCTAAATGGGACATTTTAAAATAAAAACATTCACTCCATATGCCATGCCAATTCCTCTACAGGTATGGCCACCATGTATGCCAGATACAAGTTTGTGGAGAAGCTCAATGAGAAGGCAGGTGGTGTGCCCCCAGCACTGAACCAGGCCGCTTTCTGGATTGGAATGCTTTCTTGTTTGGGGATATGTTTTGTTGCTACTTTCCAGGTAGGTTGTCACATCTTTAGTGAGAAGATGGAGTGTGATTTTCCATACATGATCTCTCTGGTGTGTTCTTTTTCCCCAGGAGACAACGATAATACAAATGCATGATGCAGGTGCATTACTCTTTTTCATTTCTGGTGTGTTGTACACTATCCTCCAGTCCATCATATCCTATAAGGCCTACCCCTATGGATGTTCCTTGGCCTTGTGTCATACGCGCACCGGAATGGCAACCATCGCCTTCCTGGCAGTTTCCCCCAGTATCCTTGAAAACAATAGTAACCCATGGTGTCTAAATGATTTTAATCATGAATGACCATTGTTTTCTCAAAGAAAATGTCTCCTTCATTTTCCATCCAGCTGTTATCTGTGAATTACTGCATAGAACAGAAGGCAAGGTGCAGTATGAGCACATCTTTACCAAGAACACAACTCACATAAACAACAAAGATGGACGACATTCTGAATCCATATAGGCTTTATAGGCTAGAGAAGCTATACGGCCAATATCAGTCTCTCTCCGACTCTCCCTGTCATTACAGGACTATGTGTTCCATCTGGTGAGTGCTGTGAGTGAGTGGATCGTGGCCTTCAGCTTCATCTTCTTCTTCTTTACCTATATCCACGACTTTAAAGTGAGTTTTCAGTCACCGCTCTGTCATTGTGGTGGGAATGATTCTCCTTTTCTTCTCCTTAAAAGTGTTTTTATTGTTTTATTGTTATTATTGTTTCTTACAGAAGTTTACTCTGAAGCTAAGAACAGATTTTGTTTCATGACGAAGCATCGATTTTAACCTTTTAATCAGACTATTTACAAAATCTAATGTATTTTTCTACTTTTATAAAGCAAAAGTACAGTGCATTCGGAAAGTATTCAGACCCTTTCACTTTTTCCACATTTTGTTACTTTACAGACTTATTCTAAAATGGATTATATTGTTTTTTCCCCCTCAATCTACACAAAATACACCATAATGACAAAGCAAAGACAGGTTTTTAGACATTTTTGCAAATGTATTACAAATAAAAAACGGAAATATTACATTTACATAAGTATTAAGACCCTTTCCTCAGTCCTTTGTTGAAGCACCTTTGGCAGCGAGTACAGACTCAATTCTTCTTGGGTATGACACTACAAGCTTGGCACACCTGTATTTGGGGAGTTTCTCCCATTCTTCTCTGCAGATCCTCTTAAGCTCTGTCAGGTTGGATGGGGAGCGTCGCTGCACAGCTATTTTCAGGTCTCTCCAGAGATGTTTGATCGGGTTCAAATCCGGGCTCTGGCTGGGCCACTCAAGGACATTCAGAGGCTTGTCCTGAAGCCACTCCTGCGTTGTCTTGGCTGTGTGCTTAGGGTCGTTGTCCTGTTGGAAGGTGAACCTTCGCCCCAGTCTGAGATCCTGAGCGCTCTGGAGGAGGTTTTCATCAAGGATCTCTCTGTACTTTGCTCCATTCATCTTTCCCTCAATCCTGACTAGTCTCCCAGTCCATGCCGCTGAAAAACATCCCCACAGGATGATGCTGCCTGCACCATGCTTCTTCATAGGGATGGTATTGGCCAGGTGATGAGCGGTGCCTGGTTTCCTCCAGACGTGACGCTTGGTATTCAGGCCAAAGAGTTCAATCTTGGTTTCATCAGACCAGAGAATCTTGTTTCTCATTGTCTGAGAGTCCTTTAGGCAAACTCCAAGCGGGCTGTCATGTGCCTTTTACTGAGGAGTGGCTTCCATCTTGCCTCTCTACCATAAAGGCCTGATTAGTGGAGTGCTGCAGAGATGGTTGTCCTTCTGGAAGGTTCTCCCATCTCCACAGAGGAACTCCGGAGCTCTGTCAGAGTATCCATCAGGTTCTTGGTCACCTCCCTGACCAAGGCCATTCTCCCCCGATTGCTCAGTTTGGCCTGGCGGCCAGCTCTAGGAAGAGTCTTGGTGGTTCCAAACTTCTTCCATTTAAGAATGATGGAGGTCACTGTGTTCTTGGGGACCTTCAATGCTGCAGAAATGTTTTGGTACCCTTCCCCAGATCTGTGCCTCGACACAATCCTGTCTCGGAGCTCTACGCACAATTCCTTGGACCTCATGGCTTGGTTTTTGCTCTGACATGTACTGTCAACTGTGGGACCTTATACAGACAGGTGTGTGCCTTTCCAAATCATGTCCAATCAATTGAATTTACCACAGGTGGACTCAAATCAAGTTGTAGAAACATCTCAAGGATGATCAATGGAAACAGGATCCACCTGAGCTCAATTTCGAGTCTCATAGCAAAGGGTCTGAATACTTATGTAAATAAGGTATTTCTAAAAACGTGTTTTTGCTTTGTCATTATGGGGTATTCTGTGTAGATTGATGAGAAAAACAATTATTTAATCAAGTTTAGAATAAGGCTGTAAAAAACAAAACCCAAACAGTGTTTGAATAAAATGACACCCACATATCTTTAGGCAAAATGTGTTCTTTATTTTTCAGGCTAAACTGCATAAACACTCAGATCTCAATGCTGCTTGCCTTGCGCTTTTGAACAAAGTGCTTTCCAGTCTTCTAAAACCTCTCCATTTACCCTCTTTCACAATCAATTGAAAGAATCCATCACTGCAGTGTTCTGTCCAGAGACAACTAAAAACAATGTGAAGATTAATTGGATCTCTGAGCATTTGTTTGGATACGGGATGATGTATAAAACTCTCGACTTTAAGGCCAAGGCATAATGCCTTCACAACAGTGGGATCCAAGGGACTGAAAGGCTTGCTAACCTGGTTAGATCTTGGGTTAAGATACATCCTTTTACAAGATTCTGAGATGAATTCACATTAGGTACAACTGTTATTTTAGCCTACACAGTACCATTGCAATTGAAACATTGCTCACAACTAGTGGTGTTTTTTCCATTATGTATATACCCAAAAGTGCAATTTTGTTAATTTGTCCTTCACATTGTTCACTCCAGGAACAGTTAAATTTCAACAGCTCAATGTCTCAATTAAAAATGACGAATAGTCCAGAGAACAGTCCTCAATATTTCTGCATGACATTCTTCATATAGCAGTTGTAGTGTAGAAAGTACCCATCAAATGTTGAGATACACACAACATATCACCCACTCACAAGTGTCACATGCAGACATCACTGTCAAAATAATAAAACAAAATGTGACTAAAGCACAATTACATTGTCTTTTAGCAGACACTCTTATCCAGAGCGACTTACAGGAGCAATAAGTGCCTTGCTCAAGGGCACAGACCATTCCAACCAGCAACATTCCGGTTACTGGCCCAACGCTCTTAACCGCTAGGCTGCCTGCCGCCCCACGATCTCTTTCAAAGGCATTGGAATGTTCACATGATACTGGCATGGGGCAGAGGCATGTTTGCCCAGTGCAGACTAAAGAAAATAATGATAAATTACTAATCGATTATCTGGTTAGTACTTTCCATGGTTGTGATTCCATGTGTTTTACTGCTAAACTATGTAAATAAAGAAACATCATGTCCATGAACAATCAAATGTGTCAGGAAAAGAAATGGCCACAAAAATATAACATCCACAAAAAGGTCAGTGGCTGACCTGGATACAGACATTCTCAGCTCTTTCTCGTTGACATTCACTCAACCTACAAAGCATTTCAGCTACAGAACAATGTGCCTGTTTTTGTAAGTCCCATGCATCCCTGCAGATCATCCACAGAAGTGGGACTTTCTGTCTGGTAGCACTGTAGTTCTGCCTGTCAAGCACACACTGGCATCTAGTCCTTCTGTGCACCTGCAGCAGCACAGTACAAAAGGCCTGGAGTACAGATGACAGGGAAGGAAGTTCCCTATAGGCAGCTTCATGGCTAAGACAGCAGATCAATCGCTGAAAGATGACTCACTGCCATCATCGCTGTCATCATCTTGATCCACTGTGTTCTTTTTGCCTGCATCAGGCACAGGTGCATCTGGTGTGCTGCAAACAGAAACATTTAGGAATCACCATTGTTACTTCAAATACAGTTGAAGTTGGAAGTTTACATACACCTTAGCCAAGTACATTTAAACTCTGTTTTTCACAATTCCTGACATTTAATCCTAGTAAAAATGCCCTCTCTTAGGTCAGTTAGGATCACCACTTTATTTTAAGAATGTGAAATGTGAAATGTCAGAATAATAGTAGAGAGAATTATTTATTTCAGCTTTTATTTCTTTCATCACATTCCCAGTGTGTCAAATGTTTACATACACTCCATTAGTATTTGGTAGCATTGCCTTTAAATTGTTTAACTTGGGTCAAACGTTTTGGGTAGCCTTCCACAAGCTTCCCACAAGTTGGGTGAATTTTGGCCCATTCCTCCTGACAGAGCTGGTGTAACTGAGTCAGGTTTGTAGGCCTCTTTGCTCGCACACGCTTTTTCAGTTCTGTCCACACATTTTCTATAGGATTGAGGTCAGGGCTTTGTGATGGCCACTCCAATACCTTGACTTTGTTGTCCTTAAGACATTTTGCCACAACTTTGGAAGTATGCTTGGGGTCATTGTCCATTTGGAAGACCAATTTGCGACCAAGCTTTAACTTCCTGACTGATGTCTTGAGATGTTGCTTCAATATATCCACATCATTTTCCTTCCTCATGATGCCATTATTTTGTGAAGTGCACCAGTCCCTCCTGCAGCAAAGCACCCCCACAGCATGATGCTGTCACCCCCGTGCTTCACGGTTGGGATGGTGTTCTTCGGCTTGCAAGCATCCCCCTTTTTCCTCCAAACAAAACGATGGTCATTATGGCCAAACAGTTCAAATTTTGTTTCATCAGACCAGAGGACATTTCTCCAAAAAGTACGATCTTTGTCCCCATGTGCAGTTGCAAACCGTAGTCTGGCTTTTTTATGGCGGTTTTGGAGCAGTGGCTTCTTCCTTGCTGAGCGGCCTTTCAGGTTATGTTGATATAGGACTCGTTTTACTGTGGATATAGATACTTTTGTACCTGTTTCCTCCAGCATCTTCACAAGGTCCTTTGCTGTTGTTCTGGGATTGATTTGCACTTTTCGCACCAAAGTACGTTCATCTCTAGGAGACAGAACGCGTCTCCTTCCTGAGCGGAATGATGGCTGTGTGGTCCCATGGAGTTTATACTTGCGTACTATTGTTTGTACAGATGAACATGGTACCTTCAGGTGTTTGGAAATTGCTCCCAAGGATGAACCAGACGTGTGGAGGTCTACAATTTCTTTTCTGAGGTCTTGGCTGATTTCCTTTGATTTTCCCATGATGTCAAGCAAAGAGGCACTGATTTTGAAGGTAGGCCTTGAAATAGATCCACAGGTACACCTCCAATTGACTCAAATGATGTCAATTAGCCTATCAGAAGCTTCTAAAGCCATGACATCATTTTCTGGAATTTTCCAAGCTGTTTAAAGGCACAGTCAACTTGGTGTATGTAAACTTCTGACCAACTGGAATTGTGATACAGTGAATTATAAGTGAAATAATCTGTCTGTAAACAATTGTTGGAAAAATTACTTGTGTAATGCACAAAGTACATGTCCTAACCGACTTGCCAAAATTATAGTTTGTTAACAAGAAATTTGTGGAGTGGTTGAAAAACAAGTTTTAATGACTCCAACCTAAGTGTACGTAAACTTCCGACTTCAACTGTACATGTAGGACCACCATTTTATGACATCAGAAAGATTCAGATGTGGATTATGAGGTACGAGAATACAGATATTACAAAGATGTAATGTAAGCACACTCACTCAAGCAGGTTGGGATCCAAACCTTCCTGGACCATTTTATTCTTTATCGCCATAACTGGAACACCCTGTAGTTTGAAATGTTTTCTACATGACTGATTTCATTGAACAGATTTCACATTTCTACAGAATATGAAAATGTATAGAGACCCACCACTTGCACCATCTTGAGATATCTGGCATAGCGTGGATCCTTGGCCACAGTCATCCAACACTCTCCTGCTGCCTCGGCTGATCCTGGTTCTGGTATGTTTGGAGAGGCCTACAATAGAGTCAATACTGCAATTCAGTATTTCCATCATGCACAAATATAAACAAATATACCATGTCTTTAACTTATTGTTCCATCAACAATTTATTTCAACACGAATATGTTGAAATCACAGGAGGTTGGTGGCACCTTAATTTGGGAGGACGGGCTTGTGGTAACGGCTGAAGCGAAATCAGTGGAATGGTATCAAATACATCAAACACATGGTTTCCATTCGCTCCGTTCCGGCCATTATTATGAGCTAGCCTCCACTGGTTGAAATATACAGTCAAGTCAAAAGTTTGGACACACCTACTCATTCCAGGGTTTTTCTTTATTTTTACTATTTTCTACATTGTAGAATAATAGTGAAGACATCAAAACTATGAAATAAAACATATGGAATCATGTAGTAACCACAGAATTACTGTGTGTGTAGTGCCTTCAGAAAGTATTCATGCCACTTGACTTATTCCAAATGTTGTTGTGTTGCAGCCTGAATTCAAAATGGATGAAATAGATGTTTTTCTCATGCGTCTACACACAATACTCCATAATGACAAAGTGAAAACATGTTTAGACATTTGTGCAAATTTATAGAAAATTAAATACAGAAATATCTAATTTACATAAGTATTCACACCCATGTCTTTCCACATATTTAATGGGCTTCAAGTCTGGGCTTTGGCTGGGTCACTCAAGTACTTTCACATTCTTGTTCTGAAGCCATTACAGCGTTGCTTTGACTGTATGCTTAGGGTCATTGTCCTGTTGCAACGTAAATCATTGTCCCATTCTAAGGTCGTTTACACTCTGAAGCAGGTTCTCATCAAGGATTTGCCTGTATTTGGCTCCATTCATTGTTCCCTCTATCCTTACCAGTCTCCCTGATGCTGAAAAGCATCCCCATAGCATGATGCTGCCACCACCATGCTTCACGGTAGGGATGGTGTTAGATGGGTGATGCTTTTTTGTCTCAGACCACAGAATCTTTTGCCTTATAATCTCAGAGCCTTTCACGTGCCTTTTTGCAAACTCCAGGCGTGCTGTCATGTGCCTTTTTCTCAGGAGTGGCTTCTGTTTGGCCACTCTCCCATAAAACCCAGATTGGTGAAGTGCTGTAGAGACTGTTGTCCTACTGACAGGTTCTCCCATCTCAACCAAGGAACTCTGTAGTTCTGTCAGAGTGGTCATTCGGTTCTTGTGACCTCCCTGGCCAAGGTCCTTCTTGACCATTTGGTCGGACGACCAGCTCTAGGCAGAGTCTGGGTAGTTTCATATTTTTTCCATTTCCCAATTATGGAGACCACTGTACTCTTAAAAACGTTCAACACTCTAGAAATTGTTTTATACCCTTCCCCAGATACAGTGGGGAGAACAAGTATTTGATACACTGCCGATTTTGAAGGTTTTCCTACTTACAAAGCATGTAGAGGTCTGTACTTTTTATCATAAGTACACTTCAACTGTGAGAGACGGAATCTTAAACAAAAATCCAGAAAATCACATTGTATGATTTTTAAGTAATTAATTTGCATTTTATTGCATGAAATAAGTATTTGATCACCTACCAACCAGTAAGAATTCCGACTCTCACAGACCTGTTAGTTTTTCTTTAAGAAGCCCTCCTGTTCTCCACTCATTACCTGTATTAACTGCACCTGTTTGAACTCGTTACCTGTATAAAAGACACCTGTCCACACACTCAATCAAACAGACTCCAACCTCTCCACAATGGCCAAGACCAGAGAGCTGTGTAAGGACATCAGGGATAAAATTGTAGACCTGCACAAGGCTGGGATGGGCTACAGGACAATAGGCAAGCAGCTTGGTGAGAAGGCAACAACTGTTGGCGCAATTATTAGAAAATGGAAGAAGTTCAAGATTACCCTCGGTCTGGGGCTCCATGCAAGATCTCACCTCGTGGGGCATCAATGATCATGAGGAAGGTGAGGGATCAGCCCAGAACTACACGTCAGGACCTGGTCAATGACCTGAAGAGAGCTGGGACCACAGTCTCAAAGAAAACCATTAGTAACACACTACGCCGTCATGGATTAAAATCCTGCAGCGCACGCAAGGTCCCCCTGCTCAAGCCAGCGCATGTCCAGGCCCGTCTGAAGTTTGCCAATGACCATCTGGATGATCCAGAGGAGGAATGGGAGAAGGTAATGTGGTCTGATGAGACAAAAATAGAGCTTTTTGGTCTAAACTCCACTTGCCGTGTTTGGAGGAAGAAGAAGGATGAGTACAACCCCAAGAACACCATCCCAACCGTGAAGCATGGAGGTGGAAACATCATTCTTTGGGGATGCTTTTCTGCAAAGGGGACAGGACGACTGCACCGTATTGAGGGGAGGATGGATGGGGCCATGTATCGCCAGATCTTGGCCAACAACCTCCTTCCCTCAGTAAGAGCATTGAAGATGGATCGTGGCTGGGTCTTCCAGCATGACAACGACCCGAAACACACAGCCAGAGCAACTAAGGAGTGGCTCTGTAAGAAGCATCTCAAGGTCCTGGAGTGGCCTAGCCAGTCTCCAGACCTGAACCCAATAGAACATCTTTGAAGGGAGCTGAAAGTCTGTATTGCCCAGCGACAGTCCCGAAACCTGAAGGATCTGGAGAAGGTCTATATGGAGGAGTGGGCCAAAATCCCTGCTGCAGTGTGTGCAAACCTGTTCAAGACCTACAGGAAACGTATGATCTCTGTAATTGCAAACAAAGGTTTCTGTACCAAATATTAAGTTCTGCTTTTCTGATGTATCAAATACTTATGTCATGCAATTAAATGCAAATTAATTACTTAAAAATCATAATGTGATTTTCTGGATTTTTGTTTTAGATTCCGTCTCTCACAGTTGAAGTGTACCTATGATAAAAATTACAGACCTCTACATGCTTTGTAAGTAGGAAAACCTGCAAAATCGGCAGTGTATCAAATACCTGTTCTCCCCACTGTATATGCCTCATCACAATTCTATCTCCAATCAAGTTGTAGTGACATCTCAAGGATGATCAAAGGAAATTGGATGCACGTGAGCTCAATTTGGAGTGTCATAGCAAAAGGGTGAGAATACTTATGTAATAATAATAATAATAATATGCCATTTAGCAGACGCTTTTATCCAAAGCGACTTACAGTCATGCGTGCATACATTTTTTTGTGTATGGGCTACCTCAGAAGGTGGCAATGGCACAGCCACAGCTATAGGGGTCTCTGGTTGACTTGGGACCACGACTGCGACTGGACCGTTGGCCTCTGTAGCTGGCCGCTGACCAACACCCTCCACCCTGACGTCCTCCAAACCAGGAATAGAGGATAGCTACATAGAACAAAATCAGGATGCACTGACATTATCATATTGGTATGCCCAGAGCAGCAATGCACATAACAGTACAACAACATCAAAGACAGAGTAAAGTCCTATAATATTGTATACTAAACACATACAGGAGCTGGGTTACCTACCTTTGCTTCCAAAATGCTGAGGGTAGTTTCAATCTGCTGTATCCGAAGAGATATGGAAGCAAGTTTCTCTTCGCAAACTGTCGAAAAACGATTGAGGAACCGGACAGTGTGCACTATGAACTGGTTGAGATAGGCAACGACTCTCCTCTGTTGTATGGCTGGGACCTAGGACCATAGCATTCAGTATCATGAAGAAAATGCTATGTTTATTTACTTACAGAGATGGGGAGTTCAAAAACATTTACTACACATACTCATTAGATACAACATTTATTTGATTGCATTATTTGTCTGAGAGTCATTCAGCTTGTTTACAAAACAAGCTGAAGCTATCATGACTAATTTAGCTACAGTAGCCACCAAGATATCTTTCGGCTACGGAAAACACTCACCTTGGTCAGATCTATTCCAGATCCCACAATCGGTAAACCGTCCTCATCCATGCTTTTATCGTTTTGGTTAACTACCTATTACTTTGTTTAATAGTAATGTTTGACAAATAATCTTCAAAAACGAGATGGAAATGTTATTATGCTAGAAATGCTTCATGTGACTTCACCGTGACCCAAATCTGACGTCATTCTTCTTCTGCTCTTCCGCGTATATCAGCCAATGAGGTGCTTAGTTTTCTTCTTCTTTATTGGAAATAAAAATGAACCTAATGCTGAAGGTGCATACCTCCATCTCCTGAACTGGAGGGTTAACAGCTCATTACCACAAATGTAGTGTGTTCAATGCACCACAAGGATGGAGTACAGTATAATGGTTAATAAATGTGCAGTGTCTCGAAACAAGCCCCAATTCTGTTGATCCAGGCAAGGAGGACTTAGTTGCCGTAATAGGGTTTGCAGAGATGATGAGTTAATGGATAAAGCCATCAACATAAATTATTTGACAACTTAATTTTGATGATGCCTCAGATGCTATAGTCTTTCGGAGACAACCCACAACGTGAGTGCACGTGTGTTGCACTGGATCATGCCTGATTAGCTGTGAACTATTACTACATAGGAGAGCAGCAGAACCAGTGAAAAACAAAACACAGGAAACCAAAAATGCTGTCCAACTTGACCTCAATCTGAACTCAAAAACTATTCCAACCGTTTTATTTGAAATGGACTTGATCTGAAACAAGAGCCCTTTAAACTGGATGTAAACCAGAAGTGAAACCCTCTAACCTGACCTAAGAGTAAACTCAAGCCATAGTCCATGCCCAGCATTGCCCACCTGATCGTAAACAAGTCTGAAAGCCCAATCCATGCCAATTCAACCTAGTTCAACAGGCAGGAAGAGTCTCTGCCCAGTTTCAAACAAAATTGTTATGAAGAACTCAACAAAAAAATCTAAGCTGACCTCCTGAGCCAGACCCTATCCAGAGAGTGTTGGGAGCAGATCACTTTTTAAACCAGCAGCATATTGATTTATATGGGACTGTAATTGCTTCAGTGTGTCCTGGATGACTCCCCCATAATTGAGGCCTGGCAGAACCTCTTCCCTGGACATACTCTGAGCCAGGCAGCGGGCAGAGGAGTACCGCACCCACTCCCCTCCCCTCCCCTACCCTCTGCCAGGGAGTGAGCAGTGGATGGTTACCCCCTTACCCCCAAGCCACTCTATCATACCGTGAGGAGTGAACTGCTCTGTCAGAGCTTCCCATACATGTTTCACACAAACACGTTCACTCTGCTGACAGGGCTTTCTGCAAGAGGGAGTACTTCTCTATAGGGCTACTTACAGAATGAACAGGTTTCTTTACTTAGAGGGGGTCCTCTGAGAGTGTAGTGTGGTGGGGCATAGACGGCTTACAGTAATTAAAAGCTATGTATCTCAGGGTTTTTCCTACATCAAGTGCACTCGTTGAACTACTGGCAACTTGTGCATACTTGAATTGTATTGGTATGGTTGTATCACCCAGGATTTGCATAGTGTTCACTGTTTTGACAGAATCCTGTGTCTGCTTGTAGGCACGTTGACATTGATAGGATAAATAGTCTCAGAGGGACTTTCCTATGTGTCGTAAAAAAATAGGCATTTTGAGAAGAGAAAAAAATGACAGCATTATTAAACAATGATAATAAATACATGGCTCTTAATAATAGAACTGCGATCCTGCAAGTTGAGGAATAGCTTTCTCCTGTATCACAATTTCCAGAGATATTGACCTGATACCCTGGTAGCTGGGTAATATTAGCTATTTTCTAAACTTTGTTAACATGATTTCTGAATGTCTTCTGAGTAGGGTTGCAAAATTCCAGGAACTTTAAATAAATTCCTTGGTTTTCCAGAAATCCTGGTTGGAGGATTCCGGACTTCATGTTTATTCCTTCCTGATTCTGAGAATCCTCCATCCAGAATTTTGGGAAAACCAGGGAATTTATTGAAAGTTCCTGGAATTTTGCAACCCTACTTCTGAGCACACTGGGCTATTTCTGCTAACTTTCTCTTACATGAATCCAGCATGTTCATTAATCAGACACGGACAGTTAAACCATCATAGAACAGTATTTAAATTGGGATTTGATCATCAACAGGCGCCATGGAATTTCCTGCCCACTTCACCGAAACATTTGTGACCCCTACATGTTGCTGTGGCAACGGCGAATATCAAAACAAGCACCCCTCTCGCTCTGCTGCTCCATGACGCACCTTTATTTCTTCCATATGAACAGACATGGTATGGCACCGAAATATGTTTTTGATAACACATGCACACACATCAGCACCACACCCCTCTTTTCATTTAAACCCACTCCACATCACTGAGTAGATTAAATACTGAGAAAAAAAAACTAAATTACCCCCTCTCTCACACAATGTATAGCCTAGTTTGCCTAGTTTATATGAATATTTCGGCGTTTAAATCACTGATCAAAAAAGTACAGCCTAACTCACAGAGCCATCTCAAACTAATCAAGAGGGAATAGTTCACCCTAATTAAGATCAATGCTATGAAGGAGAAGAATTACTCAGGGTTGAGAGCAGAGAGTCTCTCTCAGCCCTGTGTGTGTCCTCATGTGAACTTAAAATGCTTATCTTTCTCATATGCTCATCTGTATGCTGGACCATTGTCTTTACCTCTGGCCTGGCTGTGAGCATGTTTGGCAGGTCAGTCCAGACAGAGGACGCTGTCAACACCTCTTCCCTGTCCAGAATCCCTGTAAGTGAAAACAAGCCTTTTCCTGGTCAATGAGTTCAAGGGGGCGGAAGAGACAGAGAGAGAGAGAGACAGACAGAGAGGAGCGAGAGGGGGAGAGAGAGAGAGGAGCGAGAGGGAGAGAGAGAGCGAGAGAGAGAGAGAGAGAGAGAGAGAGAGAGAGAGAGAGAGAGGGAGCTGGCAGGGGTACAACCCTGAGTGCTATATATTAGAGTGGGCAGGAGAAGGAAAGGAAGGTCAGTCTATTACTGCATTGGGAGATAATCAGACAAGAACAAGACATCATTTTAGCCATAACCCAGCATTAATGATAACAGTCATATTTGTCATAATTCATGGAAGTGAGACTTATAATCACCTGAGAAGATGGTTGCCAAATTAGATGAGCTTTTCATCAGAAAACACTGATTGATAGCGAGGTTTATGTACGTTTCTTGGAACCAGAGGAGTTTTATTTTGCATGCCCTGATCTGACAAGGTCAGCTCAAGCAGCTTTGTCTTTAATCAGGGGTGCATCATTGTTCACTATTATATGATTACTCGTTACCATGACGCAATACACAGCAAGGAGTGAAAATGTATTTGGTACATTGTGCTCCTGTTTTGTGCCATTCAGCATATTGGATGATAATGCCCCAATGTTCTGAACTGAAGAGAGAGACACTGAATTAAAGGTTATGACAATACACCCAATCTGCTGGAGCTGTAGCTGTAGCTAGGGGCAGGGAGGACCTTTGGAGGCAGTAGACTTTGGGTTGGAATGGATGTTGGGCTTGATCATAGTTATTGGGGCATCTTGAAACCTTTTATATTCCCTGCTGTGCCCATCTACGTAACACTGGTAATATTGTTATGCATAACATAATGCATTGAGTGACAACTGTATATGAATGTAGTCACTATCTGCCCATATTAGGTTTAAATAGGTTAATTGAATGTCCTTATACACCCTGTGACCGTCTGTAAATGTGCTTGCATGTTGTGATCCACTTTGGTGGCGTTATAAGGTGTCATCTTTGCCTGTCTGTGTCCACGCACTGCCCACTCTGGATTTGTCCTTGTTTATGTGATGCGTTGACACTGTCTGAGCTAACTGGATCTGTGCTGCTGATGTCCTGCTTTATGATTGGGTCAGCACTGATCTCCTGTTTAGTGATTGGATCAGTGCTGATCTCTGCTGGTGAAATCAACCCTCTTTAAGCACTGGGACAATTAGGCAGTGGTCATTCAAAACACTGCCCTTTATTGGAAAAAATAGGATTGTCCTATTCAATGGCATACATATTTGCCATGGAAAGAGTGCTGTTGTCAACAGATACTGAGACACATGTCAATTCAAGGGGAGAGCAAGGTGCAGATACACAGATTGGGAAAAAGCCCACATTTGGGCTGTCAAGTGGCAATGCATTGTTCAGTGACAAACACTGAGTGGTCATAATATTTGCATTGTAAAATATGATTTTTAGCCATGGTGTGAGCAGATAGATCTGACAAGAGGACATTTAAAACTACATGTATAAAACTACATGAATAATCAGGTGGTTCGATGTGGGATTTTAATCATGATGACCTGAGGACAGGGATGATATTCACATATATGAATATAAACGTATATGAATTGTATGAAACAAGAGACCAATGTGCAGGCTATCCATTAAACCCGTGGACACTGTACATAAACACTCAAATTTTATAGTTTATGAACATATTTAAATCATGATGATGAATAAGCCCACTAAATCAAAAGTTGGAGATAGATATGTATGCAATAGAAGATGAATATAAAGAGGCATAGCCTACATTTGGCACATGAATTACGCACGAGCGCTTCGTGGACAATAATTATATTTTCCAACGCCTATAACTACTCATTCATGATATTTCTACACGTAACAAGCTTTGAGAAGCGCGGGTGGCATGGGTCTTGTTCTATCTTGAACTACTAACCAAGCCTTAAAGAGATCAAAATTCAATCCCATTCTAAGAAAAGTATCAATTATGACGTTATTTGAATATGTGCCCAAAATCCTTAATGAATAACTTAGGATGAGGAGAAGGCAAATGCTGCCCCAGCTGTTTCCTGTTGAAAATGTCTCTGTAATGTAGATACATGTGAGGGATTTTCTCTCTAAATCCGTCTCCTGTTCGCTAAATCTCACTTCTCCAAAAGGAGCCTGCGCAATGGAACAAAGTCGGAATATTGTGATGTGACATTGCTTGCATCTTATCCTCTTTCTCACTGTTTTTAATGACTTCAAACAAGTTCATTTTTGCTGGGCTTTGTCGTGCGGAGACCCGTGGGGATGTCTAGCGGTCATTTCTTTCAGTGGCATTTATGTGATGTCTTCAAGGTAACTTTAACTACTTTCCTTTGTCACCAGATTGTCACCTTACTTACAATTTTTTGTGGTTTTTGTTGTTGTTGCAAGAACCAACCTGATTTATTTGCAGTATCAAAACATAAATTAATAAATACCATTGTTTGATTATAGCAGATGATTTTAGTTCAGAGATTTAAGGTAAAAATCGGTTTTATTATAGACTATTTCAAATGTCTATCAGAACATGTCAGCAGGTAGATTTAAATGCATTTTCATTGAGTGCACGTTTGACTGTTTTCACATAGACATTATATGTAGCCTAGCTATAACATTTACTTTAATTTACTTTACGAAAATAAGGTTATGTTGGCATGTCTGCGTGCATGAGTTAACACACTCGTGTGGATGTTTCAATGCGTTTCCAGCATGAGTTTCGACACATTTGCGCAGTGCGCGCTGACCGGTGCCGTTGCCATGAATATAAACCACTAATGCTGCTGCATACGTTACTGAACTTTCAAAGTAATTTCTGCTGACTCCGCATTTGGATACCACATTGGATTGTAGGAAAACAAACAATAAGGAAGGGCTTAAGGCGTCTAAGAAGGCGCACTCTGGGCAGGATAACTATGTGGTAGGGGTTGTGATGTATATGAATCTCTTTATTATGTAAATTTGTCCCGTTATGCTTCATCTGCTGGGTTTGGCGCGTGAACCGTTTTCCATCTCATATTTGGATAGGCAAGATCCTTGGCTCTGTGGCTCCTGAACGATCGTTTTTGGAGCTGAGAATGAGGGAAAGCAAGGGCATCATTGCGTTATCTTAAAACTAAGGCTACTTACAGAAGATAAACCACTGTTTGGGAACAAAATATTTTAAAGATATCTTATCGCATTGATTGATTTATGCATTAGTTTTACGCATACCTTTCTCTCTCTGTGACTAATTCCTATGCAATTGTTCTTTATTATGACACCACAAAAGTGTGATTATCGGGTTGTGAAACATAACTGTCTGATGGCTGCTGGAGGTAAGGATATTATCAGCATAGCATCTAGCATACTCGTAGCCTACAGACAAGATAATGATGTGTATGAGCTTCGAACCGGGATAGCACCCTCTCCTCAGGAAGCGGCTCGTGCAGTCATCGCTCCATACATCCTAATATGCTTGTAAGGGTTAATAAACTTCAAGGGCCATACGTGCGTAAATCGTGCGTAAATCGTGACCAAAACTCATAGACTGGTATTATTGTAGGCTATTTGTATTATAATTGCGTGATTGTTATGGACGTCATGGTTCCATAAACACCTGTTCCTTCACTTATTGTGAACCTATTGGAAAACCTAGCTATATATTTCGCTAATTTATAGTAATCAAAACTGATGATGACGATGATGTTGAAACAGGCTGGTGAAGGCGTATGAAATCACTGCCATCAAGTTATACTGACACTGGTGAAATAGGATATGGGCGGTGAGACTGATGACATTCTCTGCCCTTCTCCCCATTGAACACAGTGTGCGATGTGCTGTATCTCCTGTACCCACACCCTCTCATTGCTGCTGTGCGTCCTAACCCTGACTCCCGCGGCAACAGGGGCGGGGCCCGAGACCCTGTGTGGGGCGGAGCTGGTGGACACGCTGCAGTTTGTGTGTGGAGACAGAGGCTTTTATTTCAGTAAGTGCACCTTTTATTTATTCATAAAGGATTGCTGCTCCATTCTCCCAAAGCGCTAATGCGCAACCTCATAAATTAAACAGTATCAGATCTCTCTCATCTGGCCTTCACTTTCTAATAAGCATTCCCTCTGTCTTTTTCCTCACTCCTATTAAATATTTCAGCTGTAGACTTATCAGATTTGAAAGAGTTGACGCATATAGAAGCCTATGTATATTTTGTCTCTATCCCTGATTGTGATGGACTTCTGACTTAGACTAATGGAATATATAGAATCACATGATGCAATGCCCTTGAAGCAGGAGTAAGGTTCTGGGGGTTTCTGCGAGGTAAAAGTGTAGAATGATGTTAAACAGCTATATGTATATTATGCTCATGCAAACAGCTGCTGGATCAATGGGGATTTAAGTGGAATTGAGGCTGACTATCTGTAAGAATGAGGAGGGGAAAAAATAAATGTTGCAGTGAACTCTTTTTCCACCAGAAATGGGGAAAGCTACCCAAAGAAAACCATCCACTAAGAATCCAGGACTTAAATCTCCTATTTTCCGTTGGAGGCACAAAGGCCAGAACAGCATGCGATATATGGCAGTGCTGAGCTGTGTCAAGGTGTTGTGTTCTCCCACTCAGCAGTAGCCAGTGTTCCTATGACATGGACCCTGATCCTTCCCTCAGTGGACTACTTCTTCCCATTAGAACCATGGACTCAGAAAGGTTGTAGTTTGGCTTATTAGTGCCATATACTGAATGTGTTGCCTTGAGGGTCCCTAGCTGGCATTGAATGAAATCACTGCACATGCAAGTGTCAAGTCTCTCTTTACCACCTCTCCAAGGCTAAACAATTATTGTGCACCATCTTTTCGTATCACTGACATTGACATATCAATACAGCTCAGAGATGTCAATCATCTTGAAAGAGGCTCTATGCTCCAACTTAATCAGAATTTAATTCAGACTTGTAAATGATCATGTTAATTTCTCAGCTAACGCACAACCATGTACTGTGGAATGCCACTTTGAAAGTTCTCTTGAGGGGGTGGGAGGTTTTTGACTAGTTGTGACAGAGTTGAGAATGTTTGATTGCGTGATAACAATTTTTCGGTGAACAATTTTTCTGTGAATATGTATAAAGACTTTTGATGAGGTGTGAGACTGTCTGGGAGATTTGATGATGTGAGACTATGAAAGGGGTTTATGTATTCTCTGAGTGTTTAAGGGATTTCTGAACCTTTTTATGAATCAGGCTACTTCACATGGCCTATGGAATAGAATCTTGAGTTGCCAGAAGTTGCCACACTGCCAAGTCTTGTATGTGGAATATAACTGTATCTTCAACAAGATTATTATATGATGATTAATTGATGAACCGAACGATGGGCATAAACAGCAAATCATTCCAATCATGAACTCACAGACCTCAGATAGACCTTATCTGGCTCTGGGAATTCAATCTGTCAAGGTTTGGAACTAGACTTCATAGCTCCATGTGACTATATACTGTACTGTGCGATCATTGAGCTGCAAAGTGCCCATCTATCAATGCCTTGTTCTCGTGTTAAGAAAGGTACATTGAGTCGAGGACATTTCAGGCACACTCCATCCTTTCTGGAAAGGAACAGTGAGGTATGTACAGCAGGGGGCTCGCTGTGTGAACAGTATGTCTCTCTCTCCTGCTGTCAGATGGAACCACATGTATAACAATGAGTCTTTAGGTGAGATATCTTGAGAATCCATTTTCGTCTCTGTTGTCTTGCACTGGGGAGTGTGACAGCTCCGTGCGGCCCTCAGGTCTGGTCTGAACTCTTCCCCTCCAGTCTGCTGCACCATGTTGAACTTGGCAGCCATCGTAGTGATGATGTGTCCCCAGAGTGTTGCAGTGACACTGGGCTTTCTGTGGGCTGAGACGCATGGCCAATCCACCTTACCCACCATGTCACTGTAGCTGCACTTGCATTTCAAGACTTCAGATTTCATTACCTTGACAGAGATGTGAAATACTACTCAGTGGAAAAATATTTTATTGAAACAAAATGTGGTCTAAAGAAGAAAAATGAAATCCACAACCGTAGTCAGTTTTTCCAATTATTAGCCTGACCTAGAAATCCTCAGTTGTCTTTGTAATGCTTTAGCAGGCAAACTCCTCTCGGGTTGAGTGGAGTAGAGTGGATATGCAGACATACCATGAATCTGGTCTTCATGGGGGTCTTTTGGACAGAATCTGGGTAACCCCAGTTTGCAAATAGGAACACTGAACGACAGGAAAATTGGGATGAAAATCGGTAGGAACATTCTCTGATCAGTGGGGTACTGTAGATTCTCTGGAAGATATGAATCAACTCTTCCTGAGCTTTAATTCTAGATCACACCACTTCCTGTAATGTACTCTGGATGAAGCTGGTTATTCTATTCTGAAGAATTTCCTCTCACAGTCTAAAAGTGAACCCCTATGATGCACCTACACTCCAGAGCGCTAGGATGTGGAAAATTACAACTGAGTAAAAAGGAAAAAGGACTTCTATGGCACACCACTCTACTCTTACTAACTCCATAAATAAAATGTCATGGCATATATCAAAATCTCTAATGTGGATGATGCTGGGAGTATTCGTAAATGTATTAGTCACATACGTTTTTGTCAGAAGGAACCATGTCAGGTCCAGAGATAAACCTATTCAGCAAAAGGCACAGAGATTGAGCCGCACAGGGCAATAGACAAACCAGTCTTGTCCCTTTTGTCTCATAATGCCATGTCATAAGCCACTAGCTCAGAGAGAGTTATACATGAAATACATTTTTAGTCGAGATGAAAACGAATTCAGATTGGCACTGTGCCATCGCCCTCCCAACAGCATGTACTTTAAACAGGAGGGACAGAGGAGGGGAGTAAATTGCTTTTAAGCAGCCATTGATGAGCCATCCTTTCTCAACCTTGTTTGTCTCTCTGTGTCTGTTCTATTTGAAGCAGCTGGAGTAGGAGAGTGGAGAACGTGTAAACAGCACATCAGCCTCACTACACACACAGCTAGGCCTTGTCCCGGAGCAGCAGGGGATTATGGGGGATTACAGGACGATCAGGATGCCCCCCCCCCCCCCCCCCCCCCCCCCCCGCCCCCCTACACCACCCCACCTCTCTAGTTTTACACACTGGACCTGAACACACACACACTCAGCGGAAGGCACTCAGCACTAAAGAAAGAAAGGCCTCCAGTTTGCACTTTGTGTGCACTTTGTCACTGTGAAAAGGTGTTGTTTTTCCACGGAAGGCTGAAATGAGAACGTTGACCCTCTTCACTGAAGAACTACTCTGCAGAACAAAGAGCCATCTCATGAAAATGACAGGATGGGGAAGTTAGATTTGAGTTCTGTCAGTTTGGAGTCAAGACACAAAGGCTTGAGTTGAAATAAACCTGTTCTATTGGAACTGTTGACCAGGCTTGCCAATAAAGAACTGGTACAGATATTCTACACATTGTGCCCACATTATTATAGCCTACAGTTACATTTGAGGCCTCTACTTAGGGCTAAAACTGAAACGTCAACCCTAGTAAATGGTTCCTAGACTGTACCTAGCCAGAGCTAGCCAAGCTTGCTATGTCCCATCATTTTGAAATGCCTGGCCCATCCAGTCTATCCCTACCCACGAGACCCTAACTCACTGAGTTAGGACCCTCAATGCCCTTACATACTGGCTTTTAATTGACTAACAAAAGCAGACGAAACCTCAGTTGAAAATGTGAGGGAAATTTAGCTAGGCTATAAACTCTTTGTGGTACCAGTGATAAAGAGGTAGTTTCCAGGTCTATAGCAGCTCTCGTAGTCCCTGACAAACCATAAACTCCCTGACACTCCACAGGCAGTGCGCTGTACCGGCTCCAAGAATCCACTGTTTTTTATTAACCACGGCGAGGCTGTAAAACTCAGATCCTTGCTGTGCCTACTCTGGAGGAGAGCCTTCTCTTTCCAGCCTTACTCGTTTGAGGAATGTGGGCTATGTGCTGCAGTGTCTCCAGCATAGCTCTATCCAAGTAGCAGGATGGAGCAATGAGTGGACTGCCTCTTTGACTTTTGTCTCAGAAGTCATTCAAATATACTGAACAAAAATATAAACACAACATGTAAAGTGTTGGTCCCATGTTTCATGAGCTGAAATAAAAGATCCCAGAAATTGTCTATATGCACAAAAAGCTTATTTCTCTCAAATGTTGTGTACAAATTTGATTACATCACTGTTAGTGAGCATTTCTCCTTTGCCCAGATAATCCATCCATCTGACAGGTGTGGCATATCAAGAAGCTGATTAAACAGCATGTTCAATTACACAGGTGCACCTTGTGCTGGAGACAATAAAAGGCCACTCTAAAATGTACAGTTTTGTCACACAACACAATGCCAGAGATGTCTCAAGTTTTGAGGGAGCGTGCAATTGGCTTGCTGACTGCAGGAATGTCCACCAGAGCTGTTGCCAGATAATTGAATGTTAATTTCTCTACCATAAGCCACCTCCAACCTCGTTTTAGAGAATTTGGCAGTACGTCCAACCGGCCTCACAACCGCAGACCACGTGTAACCACGCCAACCCAGGACCTTCTTCACCTGCGGGATGGTCTGAGACCAGCCACCCGGACAGCTGATGAAACTGAGGAGTATTTCTGTCTCTAATAAAGTGGGTGGGCTTATGCCCTCCCAGGCCCACCCATGGCTGCACCCCTACCCAGTCATGTGAAATCCATAGATTAGGGGGCCTAATTAATTCATTTCAATTTACTGATTTCTTTATATGAACTGTAACTCAGTAAAATCATTGAAATTGTTGCATGTTGCGTTCATATTTTTGTTCAGTATACATGACAAATAAAATCTCAGCATGATCATAATATATATATATATTTTATAATTTTAACCAGGAAAGTAAGTTAAGAACAAATTCTTATTTACAATGACGGCCTACCCCGGCCAAACCCGGACGACGCTGGGCCAATTGTGCGCCGCCATATGGGACTCCCAATCACGGCCGGTTGTGATACAGCCTGGAATCGAACCAGGGTCTGTAGTGACGTCTCTAGCACTGAGATGCAGTGCCTTAGACCGCTGCGCCACTCGGGAGCACAATAATAGTAGTTAAAACTGCACAATAAATATATTTCCCACCAGTTTTTGGTATGGTTTATACTTGAACCCATGCCTCTCTGCTGTTCTGGCTCTACTGCCAAAATGTCAATGCTGCTTGACCAAAAGGTCCCTCTAGCTTATGTGCAGATCATTCAGGTTGAACTAAATAGGCTGCCTTGCTCTTCAGCTAAGGCATGGTCGACTGAACTGACAAAGATCCCAGTGGAATCAAAACGTTGTCTTGTGTGCATCTTAATAAACCACTGGGGAGCATTACTGTGTTGCAGACATTCCTTCTTTCAAGGCATGATGGAGCTTCTCTCTATGCAGCCAAATAATTGTTATGAGGCACTTAGATCTCAATCTAATCTATTCACCCTCATTCACCCTACAAAAAGGGGAAAAGGGGGCAAATGGGCCCCCCTTCCATCCAATAGATGCATGCAACAACACATAAACAACACCAAAACAAAACTGCACCCTAATCTGTAGTAGAGGGTGTCTGTCTACGACACAGTGACACAAACAAAAGACGTGTAGCCATCCACTAATCTGCCGTGCCCTGAATGGCTACGACCAAACTCCAAAACAATAGCCTTTACCAATCACCACGGATCCCCATTCTCAAACTGCCTCTCTCACACCATGCACCGGGCCGGATGGCCACACCACACGGCAGGCAGGAGAAGGTGGTTTGTCTGAATTTGTTTACGACAACAGCACAAAGGACAACAACTCTTTGTTCATGGGGGATTACAGGCAGTGATCCCTTGAAACGTGGCACTTAAAACCTTCCAAAACCTATTCCACCTGATTACTGATGCTTTCTGCTTTTTAAAACCAGCTTCAGCTGATTATTCTACATGTTAAAACTTGCATCCAGCTGATTATTCTCTCCTCTCCAGCTGTTTGTTCAGAAGGTTACAGGTTATTTTGAGAATAATAGCGGATGTTCATTTGGAGGGCTTTATTGGGAGGGATTGGAAAACAGGGCCAGAAAGCTACGCACAGCACAGTCGACTCCTGGCTCATAATACAACCTGTCTGATTGAATAATCACAAACTCGGCCTCGCAAGAAGGTTTCCCTCGTCATGAAAATTCCTTGTTACATGTCAGCAACAATGGTTAAGTGACAATTTATCATGGTTTATTCTGGCTTAATTACAACATGCTTCAGATGAGATCTTATTGTGGTTTACTGATGCCATTCAGTAAGTGGGGGTTAAAGATGCACTCCGCGATCTTAAGCACAAAAAATTGCCTGAATTGGATTTGTAACATATCAAACGAAATGCGAAATTTGTATGATATCATATGAATTGCAAAATTTGTAACATATCAAACAAAATGGATGACATAGTATAAAACAAAAAATATATATTGTCAAATTAGGGTTAAGTGCCTTGCTCAAGGGCACATCGTCAGATTTTTTACCTTGTCGGCTCAGGTATTCAAACGCGACCTTTCGGTTACTGGTCAAAGCACTCTAACCGCTAGGCTACCTGCCGCCCTACACAATTGGATGACGTAGTACACAAAATACGGGGACCCATTTTGGCTCGTGAGCGCCACTTTCAAAACTACTGGCTGAAATTATACAAAAGTTTGAGAGTACTTTAACTGGGCCCAGCTGAGGACACCAAGAGAGATGAAGTTATGAAAGTCCCAAAATAGTTTTCAAACAATGAGACCTGCTACCTTTCATTCTCAAGGTGAAAACTGGTGTATTGCACGTGCAGTTCTCATTGTGAGGAGGCCATAACATGGCCTGATTACTTATAGCCTACATTGTGGTGGTCAAACCCTTAAAACACTGATTGACCTTGTTGACCTGGACATAGTTCAAGCTCATCATACAGGGGATGTCTGGGGTCTATAACTGTAGACCTTGGGTGAGAACTAGCTCTTTGTACTCTAAGACTTGGAGCACCTTGCCTGCTGAATCAACTATTCTTGCTGTCCACTGCAGCACCTTCAACATTTTAGCCAGTATATAACCCCCCCACCTTCAACCCTGTAGCCAGTATACAACCCTCCCACCTTCAACCTTTAAGCCAGTGTAGAACCCTCCTACCTTCAACTATCTATGAACATACACTATATCTCATCATCTGACTTACATTTACATTTACGTCATTTAGCAGACGCTCTTATCCAGAGCGACTTACAGTTAGTGAATACATATTTTTTTTATACTGGCCCCCCGTGGGAATCGAACCCACAACCCTGGCGTTGCAAACGCCATGCTCTATCAACTAAGCTACATCCCTGCCGGCCATTCCCTCCCCTACCCTGGACGACGCTGGGCCAATTGTGCGCCGCCCATGAGTCTCCCGGTCGCGGCCGGCTGCGACAGAGCCTGGATACGAACCAGGATCTAGTGGCACAGTTAGCACTGCGATGCAGTGCCTTAGACCACTGCGCCACTCAGGACACAGTGCAATGTGATACCCTGTACTTGAGATCAGTGTTTTCTCTCACACACAGTACAACTCCCTCCATAATCATTCTTCACACTGTACCCAGGGTCCTGGCTGAGGAACGTGGAGAGATGCATCTGTTTCCGAATTGGAGCTCCTCTCCGTCCAAAACAACGTTGTCAAGATAAGGAAGGCAGAGAGCAGAAGTTAATGCACTTTGTCAGCACTGGCAGGCTCCCGAGCCAAGAGCTATTAACTCTGAAAGGGAAAGGCATTTCCTCCTTGTAAATGCCATATTACATTATTATTATTTCATTTGGTAACAGGGAAAAGCCTATCAGGGCTATATTGCCCGAGGTGAGCGGGGAATTGTAAATGGAGAGTGGTATATTTTATAAAGGCCACTGAAAGAAAGTGGGTTTGAGAGAGGGAGTCAAAAACTGTTGGCATTCAGGTGTCAAACAACTCCTCATAACTTCCTCCATCCTTCCACTCACATCACTGTAGAAGGTGACTTGGGTTCTCAGAGAAGTGCTCAAATTCAGATTCATACTGAGGAGGACCAGACCTCCAAGTGAGCCTCTCTGGCTTTGCACCACAGGAGGCTGGTGAGGGGAGGATGGCTCATAATAATGTCTGGAATGGAGTGAATGGACTGGTATGGAACACATGGAAACCATGTGTGTGATGTGTTTGACACCATGTCATTTCTTCTCCTCCTGCCATTACTATGACCCTGTCCCCTCCAATTAAGGTGCCACCAGCTGCCTGTGCTTTGCACGTATGGGAACTATGGGTCTAATTGTGGCTGAGGAAAGCCATATAGTTGTTAGTAGATTTTTTTTTTACTGCATATCAAAGGATCTACCAATATTTCTTATGTATCCTTATTATTTGTGATGAATATCTAAAAGCACCATAACCAAGCCACAAGTGCAAAGCAAAGCCATCCTTTGCAGCAAGGCTGCGTTGTCCCAGCATCCACAGTATCCAGAGTTCAACTGGCTCTGAGATTGTCAGCAGTAAAGGGCTGCTGGGTTGCCAGGTGAAAATGTGAATGAAACGACCAACCCAGCCGCCAGAGGGTGTGGCTTAGGCCTGGGCCTGCTTTCTTTGCAGGATGATTGGGCCCTGAGGGGTTGAGGTTTGGCCTTGCTGGCAATACCTCGGGTTAAAACGTCCGAACGTGATATTCTCAACATTAGAGTGACTGTGACCTCTTTTTACTGGCGCACAGCTGCCAAAAACGGTCCGCACAGTGCAATGTGATACCCTGTACATTTTACAGTGAAGAAATCAATGTCATTAACGCTGTCCATGTAGCAGAATAATCAGGTCCACGACCTGGCCGTTAGCACTCAGCTATTACAGGGCCCAGTGCCTGGCACACGGCCACAAATTATTACAGCTCTTTGGATTAATTCAGCTCACAGATATAAGACCTTCCAGGACATTTGCACTAAAGAACTTGGTCCATATCCAAGACTGAAATGGGTTATGTTGTATATGATCCCATTGGCTCTTTTAAAGCACCTGTGGTTGACTTAACATACCCGTGACACAACACTTAACATGCCCATGACCTCTACTTTTACCTATAACATGATGACAAACATACACTGAGGTCCAAAAATGATAATCCTAAGCAACAAGCTGTCTTCAGTTATCTTCTTTATTCACTTACAGATCAAACTGGAACGACAACTATCCTTGCTCTTTAAAATGCTCTTTACATGCTCTGTACATGCTCTTTACATGCTCTCTACATGCTCTTTACATGCTCTCTACATGGGCTTTAAATGCTCTTTATATGCTCTCTACATGGTCTTTACATGCTCTCTACATGCACTTTACATGCTCTTTACATGCTCTTTGCATGCTCTCTGCATGCTCTCTACATACTCTTTACATGCTCTCTACATGCTCTTTACATGCTCTCTACATGCTCTCTACATGCTCTTTACATGCTCTTTACATGCTCTCTACATGCTCTCTGCGTGCTCTATACATGCTCTCTACATGCTCTCTACATGCTCTTTACATGCTCTTTACGTGCTCTCTACGTGCTCTCTACGTGCTCATTGCGTGCTCTCAACGTGCTCTCTACGTGCTCTTTACGTGCTCTCTACGTGCTCTCTACGTGCTCTCTACGTGCTCTCTACGTGCTCTTTACGTGCTCTCTACGTGCTCTCTACGTGCTCTCTACGTGCTCTCTACATGCTCTTTACGTGCTCTCTACGTGCTCTCTACGTGCTCTCTACATGCTCTCTACATGCTCTCTTCGTGCTCTTTACGTGCTCTTTACGTGCTCTCTACGTGCTCTCTACGTGCTCTCTACGTGCTCATTACGTGCTCTCTACGTGCTCTCTACGTGCTCTCTACGTGCTCTCTACGTGCTCTCTACGTGCTCTCTACATGCTCTCTACCTGCTCTTTACGTGCTCTCTACGTGCTCTCTACGTGCTCTCTACGTGCTCTCTACGTGCTCTTTACGTGCTCTCTACGTGCTCTTTACGTGCTCTCTACGTGCTCTCTACGTGCTCTCTACGTGCTCTCTACGTGCTCTTTACGTGCTCTCTACGTGCTCTCTACGTGCTCTCTACATGCTCTCTACATGCTCTCTTCATGCTCTTTACATGCTCTTTACGTGCTCTCTACGTGCTCTCTACGTGCTCATTACGTGCTCTCTACGTGCTCTCTACGTGCTCTTTACGTGCTCTCTACGTGCTCTCTACGTGCTCTTTACGTGCTCTCTACGTGCTCTCTACGTGCTCTTTACGTGCTCTCTACGTGCTCTCTACGTGCTCTCTACGTGCTCTCTACGTGCTCTCTACCTGCTCTCTACGTGCTCTCTACGTGCTCTCTACCTGCTCTTTACATGCTCTTTACATGCTCTCTACATGCTCTTTACATGCTCTCTACATGCTCTTTACATGCTCTCTACATGCTCTTTACATGCTCTCTACATCTTCACATGTAGTAACACAAATTATTCTTCCATTCTGTCTCTCCAGGTAAACCAACGGGCTATGGCCCCAGTTCACGGCGGTCACATAACCGTGGTATTGTGGACGAGTGCTGCTTCCAGAGTTGCGAGCTGCGGCGGCTCGAAATGTACTGTGCCCCTGTCAAGTCTGGCAAGGCAGCTCGCTCTGTGCGTGCACAGCGCCACACAGACATGCCAAGAACACCTAAGGTTAGTACTGCAGTGCAAAGCGTCGACAGAGGCACAGAGCGTAGGACAGCGCAGCACCCAGACAAGACAAAAACCAAGAAGGTGAGCACAGCACCAAACAGATATACATCATAAGAGCATACACAGTTGACATCAGCGAAACAGAATGGACTACATTGTAGTGGGTCTTTCAGTATATTTGATTGCATTGGTGTTAGATCATATGGAATGCTTTTTCCAGAGCATGCACTCCAAGTTAAGATGTTAAGGCTAAGGCTAAATGATGAGCAAAAACACTTCTTAGATAGTGGCTTACTATTCCATTGTGGACAATAAATTACCACAGTGGAAAGCAAATGTGTCAAATCTCAACGGTTTTATTATTTTTCCTGACAGAAACCTTTATCTGGGCATAGTCACACATCTTGCAAGGTAGGCTGTTTGTCCTTCACTACTGCAGTGGTACTTTCCTACTATAACTACACAGAACAAAAATATAAACGCAACATGCAACAATTTCAAAGATTTAACTGAGTTACAGTTCATATAAGGAAATGAGTCAATTCAAATGAATAAATGTATGGATATCACATGACTGGGAATACAGATATCCATCTGTTGGTCACATATATCTTTTAAAAAAGGTAGGGGTGTGGATCAGAAAACCAGTCAGTATCTGGTGTGACCAACATTTGCCTCATGCAGCGCGACACATCTCCTTCACATAGAGTTGTTCAAGCTGTTGATTGTGGCCTGTGGAATGTTGTCCCACTCCTCTTCAATGGCTGTGCAAAGTTGCTGGATATTGGCGTGAACTGGAACACGCTGTTGTACACGTCAACCCAAAGCATCCCAAACATGCTCAATGGATGACATGTCTGGTGAGTATGCAGGCCATGGGAGAACTGGGACATTTTCAGCTTCCAGGAATTGTGTACAGATCCTTGCGTCATGGGGCCATAGATTATCATGCTGAAACATGAGGTCATGGCGGCGGATGAATGGCACGACTATGGGCCTCAGGATCTCGTCACGGTATCTCTGTGCTTTCAAATTGCCACCATGGGGCACTCTGTTCACAACGTTGACATCAGCAAACCACTCGTCCACACGTCGCCATACACGCTGTCTGCCATCTGCCCGGTACAGTTGAAACTGGGATTCATCCATGAAAAGCACACTTCTCCAGCTTGCCAATGAAGGTGAGCATTTGCCCACTGAAGTTGGTTACGATGCCGAACTGCAGTCATGTCAAGACCCTGGTGAGGACGACGAGCACGCAGATGAGCTTCCCTGAGACAGTTTCTGACAGTTTGTGCAGAAATCCTTCAGTTGTGCCAATCCACAGTTTCATCAGCTGTGCGGGTGGCTGCAGGTGAAGAAGCCAGATGTGGATGTCCTGGCCTGGCCTGGCGTGGTTACACATGGTCTGTGGTTGTGAGGCCGGTTGGACGTACTGCCAAATTCTCTAAAGAGAAAGAATTTGAGAAATTAACATTCAACTCTCTGGCAACTGCTCTGGTGGACATTCCTGCAGTCAGCATGCCAATTGCATGCTCCCTCAAAACTTAAGACATCTGTAGCATTGTGTTGTGTGACAAAACTGCACATTTTAGAGTGGCCTTTTATTGTCACCAGCACAAGGTGCATCTGTGTAATGATCATACTGTTTAATCAGCTTCTTGATATGCCACACCTGTCAGGTGGATGGATTATCTTGGCAAAGGAGAAATGATCACTGACAGGGATGTAAACACATTTGTGCACAACATTTTCGAGAAATAAGCTTTTTGTGCCTATGGAACATTTCTGGGATCTTTTATTTCAGCTCATGAAACATGGGACCAACACTTTACATGTTGCGTTTATATTTTTGTTCAGTGTAGAATATAGCATGCTATGATTGGTCCCATGACTACCATCATATGTGATGCATACTCATCATTGTTATAGGTAGCTATTTATACCTTCATTTAGTAGATACAAAATCCATGACTCCTTGGCCAGGTTACAACAGAATACAGTCAGCATATTCAGAGTCATATATTTACTTATTTGTGAGAGGGAAGGAAATACAAGCAAAGAATTGAATTAGTAATCAAGTCCAGTCCAACCAAAGTAGTCAACCCAACCAGAATAAATGTTTATTTCCTCTCCCTTAGTTTCCCAATCCCACCTGTGTGTCCATGTCATCATTTTAAGCTTGGACTTGCTGCATTTTACAACTCTCCTCTCAAAAAAGAAAGCCATTAGCGAAGGGGCAGAGGACTAAGTGGTTTTTGTGGTAGACCCATGGGCACTCTCTCTCCCCAGACAGATTCTACTTTCATACTGTACATTTTGTGCTGAAACCCTGGTCCTCAGGTTGCAACAGATTTGTAGCAGAGGGTAACGGCATGCATATAATCACATTGATTTATTAATGTGCAGAGGGACAGTGGGTTGAATGTCAGTGCCGCTCTGGTGGCTTGTGGTATGACCTATCAGCTCTGGTAGGGAGGATACTTGATACTGTACTGTTTGTGGCTCTCTCACTATAGCAAAAGGTTATGAAATCATCACCCATTAATTGTACAGCTGTGTTGTTCTAGGCACAGGCACTGGGTTATGACCCAAAGCTGTTTTTTCCCACTCTCCTAATCCACTTATCTAGTGTTTCTCCTCCTAAAAATCTGTTCCCCCTCCACCCTTTTCAGGAGGTACATCAGAAGAACTCAAGTCGAGGGAACACAGGGGGAAGGAACTACCGAATGTAGAAGACAGACGCTAACGGACAGGCGGACAGGGATGAGAGAAGGGTGTGGCCTTACCTGGTGCCCCTGTGGAATGGTTCACTGTAAAACATCAAAAGGTGGATAATGGTACTAAGCTAATGGGAATAAGCTTTGTGTGTAATGTCTCTAGCTGAGAGTTAAAGTACTGGGGTTATATGAGAGGTATTTTGATTATTTTATAAACTGCACCATTTCATATTGGAAGGAATTGTATTCCATGTCAAACCAATGTAACATACTAGTTTAGCTGCTTACACATCAAAGAGCGTCTTCTTCTTATACCTCCATGTGTGAGCTGAGCTATAGTGCCCCTGGTGGCCTCTGATAGGCTCTGTGCTACATACAACCAATAGGAGGGCAGCCAACAGACATGTTTTACCTGTCTGTCTATGGGAGCCAATGGTCCATCCTCTTTATCTGAACTCGGAAAGAGTTTAAGCTTTACACTGAGAGGTTGGGCCATGCAAAGTAGTCAGGCTATTGGATAAGTAATCCCCCCATTCTCATCTAACAACCACAGCTTTGATAATATATTAGAACTTCAAGAGAACGTTATTTCAACTTCAGTCAGTTCTGGTCAAAATATGATTTCACAGTTGTCACGTGTTTCATTAAGGCTATTTATTTACTATTGTCTGCTTCAACAGTATTACATGCAACCATACTATGAGAACCTTGCTTTGAGGCAACAATATGACCAGAGACCTATCCCGATGATACAATCTTCTTGTACTGCTAAGCCATTCTAGTGAAACTTGACAGTAATATTATATTCTGTACTGTAAACAGAAAGTTCTGAGGAGATTCAATTTATATTTAATTTATAAAGACTTACTGGAGATTCCCTGGGTCTAATATGTGGTCTGATTAAAAATGGATCCTAATGCAGAGGACAGGACAGAGAGGAGCTAAAAATAGCCAGCTACAGGAAGACGATTAATGATTGATTTCACTTGGCCTGCATTCTTTTATTTTGTTAGCTTAGGGAGGGATCTTTGCTTCTTCTGTATGAACATGGACTGCATGGATTTATCATTTTAAAAAATGATAAAATGAACAGCAACACATATAGTTCACTCAAGTGAATGATATGCAACTCAAATACTGTTAGACACACAGAAACACACACCTACAAATAAACAGGACTGCAGTTGAAAAATGCTGTGCACATACCCAAACACAGACACAGTCCGTTTTGTAGCTAAGCCACTCAGAGATCTGCTACTGTGAGCAAGGTTCACACTGGTTCCATCAGACTATGTTCTGAGAATTCCTGTGTTTGCGTCAGGATTACAGAGAGTAATGGCTGTTTGCACAATCTGGATGTCTGATGGTCTTACAGTACCATTTCAGCAACCTGACAACCCATCACATCTCTTCCTCCTCTGTCAGTGTATAATCAACCAATACTCCCATTTATGTTATCCTATGCATTCTTCTACTATCATTGTACATGATGGTATCATATAGCAAAACCGTATTAACAAAATCCTATCCACTGTATAATGGTGCTATTTTGTAGTTTGTTACATGCAACGGTGGGCTAAAACAGGAAGAGAAAGAGAGATGGCAAAGCTTATCGTTGGAGGTCGTCCCTTTTGCACAGCCTTGTGGCCACCATTTTATTAATAGTGTTTTTATTTGTAAGCGATTTCAATAAGGTAGTAGTATAAGCGAGCAAATGTATTTGTGTGAAATCTGTGAATGCATGGAAAAAAAGTATCATGTTGTGGTCCCAAGAAGGCAAAACGCTATTTTTTCTACTGTTTTTAAATTATTGTTACTCAATATAGATCCCTATGCCAAATAACTTGACAAAAAGCACTGTGAACTGTGATCCTTCAATAATATTAAGGTGTTAAAAGTCATAGTGTACTTTTGTTTGTCCTGAACGAAATGTATGTAAACGCACCACATTGATGATCAGAAAGCCAAGGCATTAACTCTTGCGAATATGTATGATTAAAGTTGAATGATTTGTTTTGTAAAACCATGCCCATGTGTTAAAGAGCTTAAGTGGCACAGTGAATCAGATCTGGTTCTTAACAGCTCCCCACAAAGTAAGAGATACTTTATTTAATACAACCTATTACAATTTTGGGTTGCTAATGCATTTGGACATCAATAAAATGGGATAGAAATTATCAAAAAAAGTATTCAAATGACGGTCTGACCTAAAGTATTAATGTGGTACTTATATCCTTACATCTATCAGCAAACCACAGCTGTAATCATCACCATATACAGTACAATGTAGTTGTTGTGTAGTGGTTAAGATTAGGAATCCATCTTGTGCATTCACATATAGGTATGGACGATATTGGCAGGTGAATTGAAAGCCAGGATGACCTCTATGGCCGCATCCCATTTGACCCTTTGTGAGATGCATGTATGTGGTTTTAAACAAGGTTGTTGAGTTGTTCATATTATCAGTACGATTGTCCTTCAGTATTATATCACCAGACTGATACCAAAGAGCTCAGCTAAATTAAGACACAATCTTATTCAACTTGCATTGTCAGCTTTGTATTTAATGAAAGACAGATTAGGTAAACTGACTGTCAATCATCAGCTATCACATTTGATCGATGTTTCCATCATTCTGATCAGCTGTCCAGCTATGCTAATGCTGCTTGAGTAGTACAAGTGTAGGTTTCATTCATCCTCTGAGGCATTCGCTTGTCAGACTGACCCCAGTTCAGTTCTATACTTTTCGGCTTTGGCTGTCCCCATAGGAGAACCCTTTTGGGTTCCATGTAGAACCCTCTGTGGAAAGAGTTTTTCGTGGAACGCAAAAGGTTTCTACCTGGAACCAAAAGGGTTCTACCCTGAACCAAAAAGGGTTCTTCATAGGGTTATCCTATGAGGACAGCTGAAGAACCCTTTTAGGTTCTAGATAGCACCTTGTTTTTCTAAGAGTGTACTTCCCCCTGAAACAAAGCTGAAGATGGAAGTTTACCATGTGGGACTTTGTGGGACTGTCAATATGCAGGCATAAAGGATAATAATGGTGGCCGCTTGAGAGGCAGCAACAGAGTAAAGCTATGAGGATGATAGAATCTAGATTTTTTATCCAGTTATCTGACTCCCAAAACACTATTTTGACTGAATCTTTGTCACCATTTATCTCACAATTAACCGATACAATGTCACAAACAGGAATGAAAACGGTATTTTGAATTACATATAGGAACTTGACTCTATCAAGCGCTCTAGAATAGGAAAACATTTAAATTGATTGCCATGGGATTCCGAAGCTCACCATCATCTACGAAACTGTTTAATTACAGCGCTGTTATTTCTGGTGCTCGATTGCCTTCTGTAGAAAATGTTTAAATACTGACAGATTGTTCACCATTCCTGCTGAATAAACCACTTGTCAACATTATGACAACGTCTGGGCATTTATTTCATACCATTTGTCATGCTCATGTTAGAATGTTCTGCAGGCACGTTTGAGAAATCTTTGAATATCATCCGTTAATAAAAGAACATGAAGATGTTTTTACCACTGTTGCTTGGCAACCAAACGTAAGAAGAAAAACATAAACAGCCAGGTGAACAGTTTTCTTTCTTGTATCAGTATTTGGAGTGTAATTGATCACCATGTCCCTCTCGCTTGATACAAAGGAAAACCAACCAATGAAGTATGAATATCCAATGGATGTAATGAAACTGAGAGGTCCAGGAGACTTTCTACAGCAATGCATCTTATTAACACACAATCCTCCCTATGACGTAATTACAGCACAGTAAGCTATACACAGCAAGGCCAGACCTGTAACATAAACCATGGTGTCACTGACATAGACATTAGTGTTGCATTCTAACAAAGCTCACTTGTCTCTCTGAGCATGTGCAGAAACTATACAAATCTATTATGTCCGTCGGCTGTGTGTCAACCCATGATTCAGATTGGAGATCATTTCACCATCAGTCTGAAACTGAACACAAAATGATACTTCCTAAAAGATGGCATGTTCCGCCAAGGCAAACAGAGTCAGTGTGGGTTCACTGAGGGGAGAGCTGAGCCTGCGTGTTCAGCTTTTTAGAGGACGGACATCTCTGCAGTGACAGGACATAGCTTTCATTTGCTGTCAGCACTTTTTTATGAATATATAGCGAAACAAGTCATTTCCACAGATAAATTAGCCTTCTGGCTTCCGTTCAGCAGACATAACAGTTTCAAGTGTGGAGCATGGAGTTGGCAAGCGTCTGGCCAAAGCGATCCTGGATGGTATTTCATCCAAGCCTCTCAATGACTAATATAAGATCAATTATTAGGCCCGAATAGACAAATTGCACTTTGCAAGCTTGCAGGATTTAGAGTTAAAATAAATCTCCAAGAAACCTCTCAGGATACAAGAGGCTGGGTATTGGGGTAACTGCATGGAGTAGTTTGGACCATAATGACCCAAACCATTAGAGGCTGGGTATTGGGGTAACTGCATGGAGTAGTTTGGACCACAATGACCCAAACCATAACAAATCAGTTTATCATCATAATTAACTTTTATAGTTCATAGTAAACTACTGATTGCTTATAAAATGGCATCTTCCTCAATGCTGTATTCTGTTAAAAAAAAGTAGAATCTCTTTAACATCTGAGGTCTAATTCCTGATTTGTAATTCGGTAATATAATTTTAACTAATCGTGAATTTCTCCATTTCACCTCTGCTACACCAGCAGAAGGATTCTGGAAGGAGCAGTCTCAAGTATCTATTTCCCAAATGTATCAGATGGACTCTATGCACTCTGGGCTGGGTGTACCTAAGGACACTGACTTTGGACCAGGCCTGAAGTGGAAGCTCCAAAACCCTACTACAACTACGTACGCTATTGTCTTTTAAATGACCTTGTGGTTTATTTTAATACACTCCAATTTCACTCTTTTTCCTCTTGGTTGTTTTAGGGGGAGGGATGATTTGTGTTAGTCTGGCAAAATTCTATGTCGTTTTCTTTTAATAATAAATACTGGGTATCAATTACTTTTACAGTAGTATGAAGGACTGGCAATTGCATTTATTGTTCTCATTGTATATTAGTCCTTCAACTCAGCATCTTACCCCATCACTACTGTTTCCTGGCTTTCCTCTCTCCGTAGGACACCAGCCAATGTCACATTAACTTTGTATATCATTGGATTATGCATTTCAAACTGAAACTCTCAATTTGAACTTCTAGCCATACCTGGGTGTTAGGGAAGGGACCCATGCCCATAGGGGCTTCTCTGTCTTATTTTTCCTCAGCAGTGGAAATTCACTGAGCACTGATTATGGCAGGAGAGTGTTGGCTCAGCTGTGTGCTTTAAGAACCCATGATGTCAGACCCATATTTTCCTTGGAGAGCCTCTCATCAGCTGCATTGTTCCAGGAAACCATGGTCTGTTCTCTGGGCAACAAAGAGGCCTGCCCAATCGCAGCCCCTTACACCCACAACTCTGCCTGCTGCAAGACAGTCCTCAAGGCCCCCACCTCCAAGCATCCACCCCCACACCAGACAGACTTCAAGGCCCCCACCTTTATCTTCACAACAACAACAAAAATCTGTACATAGTGAGCATCCTGGAGCTCCCAGCATTACGTACTCCACTCCTGGACCGTCCTCCCAGCTCTTACAGTTGTACTGTTTTTACTATAGGAGTTGAGAGTCGGCGATGAAAAACGGCGTGTTAAAACAGGACAAGGAAATAATATGTTGTTCCACAGAGAACCATAACATGATGCTGCTGATGTCATCTGGCGGGGACTTCAGAGGGTTTCGGTTCTGACTGAAAGATGTATTTGACCGAATTACAACACCGCCCCCTGACAGGTGACGCAAGCAGCAGGGAGAGATGATGGGAAAACTGTCCCACAGCCAGCCATCTCTCCAAGTTTTGAAGGTCAATTAAGCTGTCAAAACCACAGAGGGAAACTTTGAACCAAGATAACGAATATAAAGGCAGTAGCGACATACTGTGACAAGTCAATCAACAGTTTCATCTGATCTGATATATTTTGACATAAACGTCATTATTAAAAGTAATTATTCCGAAAATAAAGATATCACCGGTGTCCTGTTTTTGTTCCACATAAAATACACACTTATTTACCTCTCCTGATCCCTATGTTTGAGTTGTTTATTACCCAGTTGAAATGTTTCATGATGTATTGGTTGAGCCAATAAAAACAGCAGAACAAGGTGGACAGATTCTCAGATCCAACAGCTGAAGATTGGAAACACTCATGTTCAAATCTCCCTTTGACTTCAAAGGAGATCAAACAAATATGACCTGAGAACACAATGGAAATCACATCTTGCTCTTTAAAGATTACTTTACTTTCTCTTTTATGTTAATGTCCTTCAGTTTCGGAATGATGGTAATGTTTTCCTAGAAATGTAACTCAGGGGAAAACAGAAAAAACCCCAGATAAAGAGCCTGAGCCTCACCATCTCAAAGGTCATCGACGCAAGGAGGTGGATGGAATCAAGAACCATCATCAACATATGCTTTAGCTGCAGGGTCTTCCAAGATAAGAGAGCGGGGCTGATATAAGACAATTTGATATCGATTGTGTTTTAACGTGCTGAAATAAAAAAAATACCACAGGACTGAGCTGTTCACATTTTGATGAGGGAAGTGGCATGCAATATCTTTAACAATATAAACACCAGTGAAGTGGATACACATGCTGAGAGATGGAGAGCATAACAATCAGAGAGAGTGTAGTGGAGAGAGAGAGAGAGAGAGAGAGAGAGAGAGAGAGAGAGAGAGAGAGAGAGAGAGAGAGAGAGAGAGAGAGAGAGAGATAATTGAGAGAGAGAGAGATAGAGAGAGAGTGAGTGAGAGTGAGAGCAAGAGAGTGAGAGTGAGAGAGAGAATTGAGAGAGAGAGAGAGAGAGCGAGAGAGAGAATTGAGATAGAGAGAGTGCGAGAGAATTGAGAGAGAGAGCGAGAGAGAATTGAGAGCGAGAGAGAGAGAGCGAGAGAGTGAGAGTGAGAGAGAAATGAGAGCGAGCGAGAGATAGAGAGAGAGAATGAGTGACGGTGAGAGCGAGAGAGTGGGAGAGAGAGAGAGAGGTTAGAACAACAGAGCTCGAAGCTCACAAGTTGAGTTGTGCTGCTCCTGGAACAGTCGGGCCCCTGCAGACCAGTTCAGTCCTTCACTAGAGCCCCTCAGCCGCCAACAAAAATACTCACGAAATAACGGCTGTGCACTCCAAGTAAAATCACTTCAGCTGAGTTCAATAACTATCATTCATGTCCCATTTCTCCATCCCTCTGCTGTAGCTACTGTGATGTTAATAAGATAAGCCGTCGTCGGTTTTCCTAAGAACTGAAGAGGAGCTTGGGAGAGCTATGTCAACAAGGCCTTTTGTTTTCGTTTGTAAAACTCCTCCGCGCTCATTTCCCTAAACTCACGGCCTTTACCCTTGTGAACATGAGGTGATCAGCCATGTAAGCCACAGATGGTGGTCAGTGGGCTTCTCATTATGGGAAGGGCCTAGCCCTGGGGCAATGAAGCTAACACTCAAGGTTCTAATGACTAGAACCCTGAGTTTTTCCTGACCCGTGACCATGGGATCAGAACAGAATAAACTATAGTTACATAGCCTATAACTAGCGCCTGGAGTATCCTTTCAGGTTATGTTGTCAGAAAAGTCAGGGACTTCCTCCCACCTAATACCCAACCGGTAAGGCTGTATACCCAATCACCAATTACCAATAGGTCATTTCAGGTTGATGCTACCTGGGTCTCTGTTTTCATTCTCTATTGGTCTTGTTGAAGTCTGATGACATGACCCTAGTGACCCAGCCTCTATTCATACCAGGACTGTCCACCCTGGATGATATTCTCTCCCCACAAAGAGCATTGATGCCTGTAGCTATTGACGTAGTTCAGGTGATAACTCACTGTGGGCAATCTGTTGGTTTCTTTCAGATTGCACAGTAGGCATGTGTTCCACCTTTTACTTTCCACCTTTGAAAGTGGACAGTATTGAGAAATGAGACCTTTGTGAGACCAATTTGAGACCTATGATCTTTGAGTGGCCCGAGGAGACCCCTCTACAGGAGGGAAGAGATGACTGTTGAAAAGATGTTGCTCCTCTCTTTCAAATACAGCATGTCCTTACACCTGACAGTAATCCAGCTATTATTTACCTACCCTCCCTTCTTATTAGTCTTCATAAAGGAGCATCCAAAGCTGCTTTACAAATTTGCTATGACCTTTGACCTGTGCCATGTCACCCTTTTCAATTATGACATGGGCCAAGCTCAGCGGGAGACTTCAAATCTCCTCTACGCACATATTTGACGGCTTTGTTATGATGATAAAAAAATCCAGTTTTGGCTTTCGTGGTATAAAAAGAGCTGATGGGCCACTGAAAGTGAATAGTCATCACAGGTGAGCGCAACTGAAGTCCACTCTCAATGATCCTCGCAAGGCCGTTAGGACCAAGATAGTGTAGTAGGAATTATGATCTCCCTATACTGTGTTGTATTCACACTGGTGCTGTTCTCTGAGTTTAGCACCCGCTCGGCCGTCTTAGCTGTACCGACAGGCAAGCTGGAGGAGGGTAGGACAGAGCAGGAGAGCCTGCGTTCCATACTAGACGAAGACACGATGAGTGACAACGCTGTGGCTGCCCTGAGGTTCAGACTGGAGCCCATCCTGGACAACGGACTCGGGCTGGACGAAGAGGGGAACACAAAGATCTTCATCCTCTCAGTAAGTATCTTCCTTCATCCATGTCCATCATCATCATACCAATCTTCCTCTTAACTCTCATCTTCATCAGTAGCAGCATCAATACAGTGTGTTCCATATGCCAATACTTTACATTTGCTCAAACGTCAGCCATTATCAAACAAAGATGAAAAGGACAGGCATTTCTCTTTATTAGATTCACACAGTGGCAAAATGTACGATAGTGTCTGCGCTCCATCAAAGGTTTGGCAGGCATGTGGAGTGAATCAGTTTGTCTAGCAGCTGTATGGCATGCACGTCATGGACATGGTTATCTCTGATGTAATGGAACAGGAGAGAGGGATGAGGAGAGGAGCTATAAAGCCACTTGGGCAGATGATATGTCTGGATAACTGGGGACCCTCTGATACTGGTTTCATATGGCCTGGATCAGGTCCAGTAGGCCGGGGTTTGAGACCCAGAAGATCTGTGCCGCTTCTTAAATGTCCATCTGGCAAATGGCATACATCAATTAATGGAAAAGAAAAACACCATCCCAAAGTCCCATTAATTTGGACATTGGATTCTATAGCCCTTTCATGTGTATTGTTGTATCTTTGTTGTATCATGCAAACTAGATAACCTTCGGCTTTGGTTCACCAGACCTGATTGTGCAATAGAATCTTCAGCGGACAGAGTATACTAATGTAGAGGCTGGCTGAGCCACTCTGATGGAAGCCAGCCAGACAGTGACCTAGCCTTCTGTCCCACAGGACATCAGACTGAAAGGGCACACCAGACGTGGCATGAACACAGCTTTCTCCCGAGCCCTTCCTGT
The DNA here is from genome assembly GCF_964263955.1 of Coregonus lavaretus. NCBI lineage: Eukaryota > Metazoa > Chordata > Actinopteri > Salmoniformes > Salmonidae > Coregonus > Coregonus lavaretus. Next base: position 45,603,282 of record NC_140000.1, read on the forward strand.
CCTCCCAGACCGAGGAACAGATCACGCTCCTACTGAAAATAGCCTGAAAGTAGAGCGCAGGGAGGACGACTTTGAGAGTAAGTATCGACCAATGACTTCCTTTTGTTATTTTTCCTTCTATGGTTCCTGTATCTGTTCAATTGTTCTCATTAGAAAGATCCAGCTCACTGTCATTCAGCATGTCAACTGGGTGACTGTAGATTACACGATACTGACATTAAAACCATAAATGAGGGTGTTGATACTTTCCACCATGTTATATGTATTACTTGGAACAAGAGTTTTATCAGCTGGACTTGTGAAATTTCAGACTATAAAAAGTGACAAACTGAAGGCTGTTGAAGGTTATGATATCACCATTAAAAACAGTTATTGTTTTAAATCACTGCAATTCATCCAATTTTATTCCCTCCAGGGCTCCGATGCATGATTGGTCGAGTGTACCGACCCTGTTGGCAAAGATAAGAAGAGTGTGGTGGATCATAAACTGCTGCCCTGCCGTCTGTCAATCTCCTGCATAACTCTATATGCTTTCCATATTTGTTCCTTAAATCTCTATGGCATGGTTTTAAAAAACAAACATGTATAAAATCAAATAACTATTAAAATGCTTAGAAAAACCTGTAAACAATTGTACGCTTCAATTCTGGGTCACATAATATAGCTCCATTTGGAAAATCAACGTTGTCCAGGTAAAGTAAATAAAATAAACAGTATAAAATGTATGATAGTAGTAGTGAAGATACATGTCAGAGAGGATAAGTGTCTGGCAGTGGGCCCTTTGTCTTAGAGGGAGATAAATTGCAGGCCAAGCCGAAATTGATCTGCTATCAAACAGATCTGCTTGGGTTTCAACCACTCTCAGACTTTCCACATTGCCTCATGGGCAACAGCTCTTTTTTATCATTGCGTTACACTCGCCCACAGACACACTACAGCTGGTGATCTTTCTTTTAAAATTATGATGTCTGTCAATCGCTGGAAAGCACAACAGAGGCAAACTTTTTTTTTTTTTTTTTTTTATATACAGAAAATCCAATAGAAATACGACTACAATAAAAGCCTCTGAAAATAGGCCAAGCTCCCCTGGGGGGAAAAACAAGTGCAATTGATTACAGAACATTCAGCTTCAAAGAAGACAGACCATTGATGAAATAAAGTGACATTACTAGTACTGCCTTCTACACAACACTACAATGAGTAGTTTACAATCTGAAGAAGCTGGTGAGCTTGCACTGTCCGGCAATCAGTTTCTTCTTACTGGGGGCTTTAGCTTCACCCTTCTTCCCTGCCAATTTGGTTGATGTTACACTGCTAGGGGTTTTCTTCAGAGGGGGCTGGTTCTCTGACCCACAGTGTTCGCTACAATCCACCAGCTTCCGTTTACAGGCTTTGCTGCTTCCTTCTGTCTGGATGTTGGTCTTCCGACTGCCCCCGCCAGCTCTCCTGCTTGGGGCATCATTTCCACTCGTGTGCCCCAGTGCTGCGGCAACCCCCCGGGACAGGCCTCCTCGCTGGGCCTCTTTCCTCCCAGCCTCTGGGTCAACCTCCACTGGAGAGAGGAAACGGTAATAGAGTTTAACAATCAGGGTCGAAAAAAATGATATAACAAGAGAGGAAGGAAAGGGGGAGAAAAAAAAAACTGATGAAATTGCTGACGTTAGCCTGCAGTTTAACAGCCAGAGTGTTTATTCTAGCGAGCTGAAAGTTAACATTTGTCATGTAACCCGATGGAGCGGAGCCTGGATTCCCACAGAAAGAAAGAGTAAAGGAAAGGGAGGGAGGGAGAAGAGTGCGTTCTTTAGGTTTTTACTACAGATGTGGGGCGGCCAGGTTTTATAAAATGGGGAATCATTTAAAGGTTGATCGTAAGTACCAGTCCCAAGACTGGGACTGGGCAGGGTTCTGGGACTGGGCAGGGAAGGTGGGTCTGGGCATCGATCCGAATCTGTGCCGTCAGAGGGAATAGAAGCCAATCCCTGAAGAGGGGGGGGGGTTGTTTTGTGTGTATGTAGCTACGCTGGACTATATGTGATGAAATCTGGAGCAGTTCATCAGCACGCATGCAGACTAGTACATGCAGTTACAGGTCTCTGGTGAGAAAGGGAGAATGATGTAACAACTAGACATTTTTACCTCTGCCCAGCTCCTCGACAGCAGAGGTGGATTCCACAGTAGTGAGGGTCCGCTTGAGAGCCGGGTGCACACAGGTGGGAACCTGGTTGGTGCTGGGGAAGTCCAGCACGCGGTTGAGGGGCAGCGCCGAGTCGTCCTGGTACGTGCAGGCAAACTGAGATCGGATGGTTCGCTCTCTGGCCTACAAATGGAGAGAAACATTCAAGGCTCTCCAACCCTGTTCCTGGAGAGCTACCCTCCTCTAGGTTTTTGCTCCAACCCCAGTTGTAACGAACTGGATCAACCAGCTAATTATTAGGGTCAGGTGCACTAGATTAGGGTTGGCGTGAACCTACAGGATGATAGCGCTCCAGGAACAGACTTGTTTATCAAAACACTTTTGCTGCAAGTTCTGGAGGAAAAACACAATTTCTTCACAATTTATCAGCCAAGCTTCCATTAGACAATGAACCTGAACCTAGTAGACCTTTAATTTTTTATGATGTCACAACTGATCTGAGGTCAGCCAAGAAAAGTAGTGAGTCTGATCTCCAGGGCCCACAATCCCAGCAGCCCCAGGGGAATACTATGATTGAAGCTAGATCTACTCAGGGTTTTCTAAAGATAGAATGTGAAGCTAACTGATGCTGGCTATCTCAGGCTTCATCCATACTATGACAGTATGGATGAAGCTAGCAGGCTTGTAACAGCACGTGCATGTCACATGTGGCTAGTCAAATGCCGAACTCTTCATTGAGACAATGCCAAAACCTCAATCCATGGGCGAGCCACATTTGTATGTTTGTCGAAATCAAAATGAAATAAAAGTAATTGCATATTCCGCAGGCTATGGTGTGAAATAGGCTTGATGAAGTGCAGACTTTATTTTATTAAATATAGTTTTGCTGTCTTTGGTGTGCTTATTAATGCACAAGCACCCTTCCCCCCCACTCCTATTGATAAAATAATTGCATTACGTCATACAAGTTTTACTCTGCGTGAAGTTTCAAATGCATTGTCATTATTTAAGTGTAATTTTAGACCAATTAGGGTTAAGTGCCTTGCTCAAAGGCTCAGCTTTTTCACCTAGTCAGCTCGAGGAGTCGAACCAGCGACCTTTCGGTTACTGGCCCAATGCTCTTAACCACTAGGATACCTGTAACGTGATGTATTTTAAACTTGTATTTTTATTATTACGAACATTTGATCAAATATTTTTAAATCCATAGTCTTCCTCAAATTAAGGGGATGATGCAATATTTGTGAGAGGGAGGGAATCTGATTTTTATCAGTCCTCAACTTGTGGCTCAGACACTTCATTCAGGATAAATGGAGTTTGTCTGCCCGGGAGCAGGTTAGTTCTGAAGGATTCGTTGCTATAGAAATGTACCTCGCTAAAAGGTGAGCGAGCACTTTCGTGGAACTGGCCAGTGGCGACCTGTCATTCAGGGCAGGTGACCTATTTAGCAAAAAAAATTAAGTAAAAAAATTAATAATTGCGTTAATAAAGCCGCATCCAAACATTCTCTTTGCTTTCTTGAGTAAGGCAGCTCCAAAATGCAGCCGTTTCGGGCGAGCTCAGTGCTCTCTGTGGTGGTGGGGCAGCCAACGGAAAATACGGCGCATAGGGGTTGGTAATGTTCTCTAGTTGCGCCATGGTAGGCTCAGTGTTCTGTCACTCATGGGGACACTATGTCACCGCATAATCTACGGGGAGAGCTCGAAAATTGAAGCCCCTTGGGTGCTGCCATAGATTTACATTAGAAGTGCCCATCCAAGAAGGCTCAAGGTCTTGGCCTCCCGAGTGGCGCAGCGGTCTAAGGCACTGCAACTCAGTGCTTGAGGCATCAGCGCACAATTGGCCCAGTGTCGTCCGGGTTTGGCGTCATTGTAAATAACAATTTGTTCTTAACTGACTTAACTAGTTAAATAACAAAATAAAAATGTTAACATCATACTTTCAAAACCTTAGCTAGCAAGCTAGACAAGCAGTCATCATGAATCAAGTCTACAATCTCCTGGCAAATCCTTTTAAATTCTTGTCATATGAAGATAAATTATATAGATGAAATGTATCGGTGCTCATCGGCCATTGTACATAAACATTACACAACAAGTTGGAAATCGCAAATTCAACAATAAGTGGTTTGGAAGGAATCAATGGCTAACTGCAAGCGTTGCAAAGCAATCACTAGCCTGCTATTCAGTGGAGAGGGTGTGTGGTCCAAGTCTGGAGCAGTGTTAAATCTCAGAGCTGTTACCTGAACCCTCGTTAACGTTGCACTTGAAAATGCTCGCACAGCTAAGTGCGTCAGATGCTTTTTATACACAGATCTCCGCTAAACATAGCCACCGATAACTTCAGACCAAAGTTGACTATAAATACAGTTGATGTCTTTGCAATTGACAAACAAGCGACGTATAAAAAGATGCTTCAAATGAAAACCGAATTAAAATATAAATGTTATGTTCAAGCAATTGAATTATATGTTGCTACTCTGTATAATTTCTCAATACATTTCATGGTGTGTAGCTTATTGTGTGCAATGTGCCAAATCAGTGATTTCAATTATTTTTTATTGGGTACGCATTACAATAAGCCACGTCAATATTTGCAGCCATAGGTGGTAATATCTATCGGAACTGATCTGTTGTAAGTATTGTGAAATAATTATTTAAAAAGTTAAGGAAAGATTTGAATCGAGAAAGCGGATCCGAGAGCAGTGGATCCGAGAGCAGCGCTCCGTTTCAAACCTATCAGTATAGACACATGCTCCAACGATGCACTTAGCGACCCTTCTCTCTGTGTGGTGTTTTGAGAAACGCATGTTACATATTCAGTCGTTGTAGGAAAGATTAATAGTTAAAAACACTCGTAAGCCTAAATTCCATCGCTATCGGGAAACCGGGCCCTGTCTGATCCACTCCTTTATCATCCGTTTGATCTAGGCCTGCTGGGGATTATCACGACTCAAGGATTTCTCCCTCCTGGCCATCAGCAGAGCCGCAGTAGGGAAGGAGGAATCCAGTGGAGAAAAAAGAACGCAGTGCAAAGCTGGGTGGGACTGCAAAGCAAAGAAAGAGGGGGGGGGGGGAATCAAAGCCCTGAGCGAAGGCTATTCAAAGAACTTCTCAAAAGAGCACCTAAAACAACAATGAACCCTCGGATCACCAGGCATGAAATGTACACGTACCCTCGTTGCATGCTAATAAAACACCTCGCTAACGCCAGAAATAATGACAGACAGGGAAGAACATAACGCAGGCAGGGAGGTAGAAGACTGACATGACGTCCTCCTGACATGCAGTCCACGCTTAATGCAATTATAGCAGGTGGAAAGAGCAGTATCTAGTTCTATTACAGGGAGAGGACGACATGGGGGGGGGGGGGGGGGGGGCACCGCTTCAGAGGCTGTCCTAAAATACAGGTCTAAGATTGAATCATACTACACTGGCTCTGACGCTCGTCGGATGTGGCAGGGCTTGAAAACTATTACAGACTACAAAGGGAAGCACAGCCGCGAGCTGCCCAGTGACACAAGCCTACCAGACGAGCTAAACCACTTCTATGCTCGCTTCGAGGCAAGCAACACTGAAGCATGCATGAGAGCACCAGCTGTTCCGGACGACTATGTGATCACGCTCTCCGTAGCCGATGTGAGTAAGACTTTTAAGCAGGTCAACATTCACAAGGCCGCAGGGCCAGACGGATTACCAGGACGTGTACTCCGAGCATGTGCTGACCAACTGGCAAGTGTCTTCACTGACATTTTCAACATGTCCCTGACTGAGTCTGTAATACCAACATGTTTCAAGCAGACCACCATAGTCCCCGTGCCCAAGAACTCTAAGATAACCTGCCTAAATGACTACCGACCCGTGGCACTGACGTCTGTAGCCATGAAGTGCTTTGAAAGACTGGTCATGGCTCACATCAACAGCATAATCCCAGAAACCCTAGACCCACTCCAATTTGCATACCGCCCCAACAGATCCACAGATGATGCAATCTCTATCGCACTCCACACTGCCCTTTCCCACCTGGACAAGAGGAACACCTACGTGAGAATGCTATTCATTGACTACAGCTCAGCATTCAACACCATAGTGCCCTCAAAGCTCATCACTAAGCTAAGGATCCTGGGACTAAACACCTCCCTCTGCAACTGGATCCTGGACTTCCTGACGGGCCGCCCCCAGGTGGTAAGGGTAGGTAACAACACATCTGCCACACTGATCCTCAACACGGGGGCCCCTCAGGGGTGCGTGCTCAGTCCCCTCCTGTACTCTCTGTTCACCCATGACTGCATGGCCAGGCACGACTCCAACACCATCATTAAGTTTGCCGACGACACAACAGTGGTAGGCCTGATCACCGACAACGATGAGACAGCCTATAGGGAGGAGGTCAGAGATCTGGCCGTGTGGTGCCAGGACAACAACCTCTCCCTCAACGTGACCAAGACAAAGGAGATGATTGTGGACTACAGGAAAAAAAAGAGGACTGAGCACGCCCCCATTCTCATCGACGGGGCTGTAGTGGAACAGGTTGAGAGCTTCAAGTTCCTTGGTGTCCACATCACCAACGAACTATCATGGTCCAAACACACCAAGACAGTCGTGAAGAGGGCACGACAAAGCCTATTCCCCCTCAGGAGACTAAAAAGATTTGGCATGGGTCCTCAGATCCTCAAAAAATTCTACAGCTGCACCATCGAGAGCATCCTGACTGGTTGCATCACCGCCTGGTATGGCAACTGCTTGGCCTCTGACCGCAAGGCACTACAGAGGGTAGTGCGTACGGCCCAGTACATCACTGGGGCAAAGCTCCCTGCCATCCAGGACCTCTATACCAGGCGGTGTCAGAGGAAGGCCCTCAAAATTGTCAAAGACTCCAGTCACCCTAGTCATAGACTGTTCTCTCTGCTACCGCACGGCAAGCGGTACCGGAGTGCCAAGTCTAGGTCCAAAAGACTTCTCAACAGCTTCTACCCCCAAGCCATAAGACTCCTGAACAGCTAATCATGGCTACCCGGACTATTTGCACTGCCCCCCCACCCCATCCCTTTTACGCTGCTGCTACTCTGTTAAGTATTTATGCATAGTCACTTTAACTCTACCCACATGTACATATTACCTCAACTAGCCGGTGCCCCCGCACATTGACTATGCAACGGTACCCCCCTGTATATATAGCCTCCCTACTGTCACTTTATTCTATTGTATATATAGCCTCCCTACTGTCACTTTATTTTTTACTTCTGCTCTTTTTTTCTCAACACTTTTTTGTTGTTGTTTTATTCTTACTTTTTTGTTTAAAATAAATGCACTGTTGGTTAAGGGCTATAAGTAAGCATTTCACTGTAATGTCTGCACCTGTTGTATTCGGCGCATGTGACCAATAAAATTTGATTTGATTTGATTTGATTAGACAACCCCTATAGACTGGTTGGCCTGGCCAGGCTAAGGTAAGCTGGTTGGCCTGGCCAGGCGAAGGTAAGCCCATCCTGATGACACCTCAAGGAACAGCAGGAAAAGCAATTGCTCTGTTCTCGGGTCTGGTGTTTGTTTTTGAATGCGCACACAAGCCCAGTAGCCCACATGCAAGATCAGGATATTAGGTGAGAAGTTGGCAGACGCATTGTGTTCTTATGGTAGCTCTTCTTATGATGAGCCAGCTTTGATTTCATTTGGGAAGAGGAAATACTTTAAAGCATTGAAAGGCATCTTGTTACCGAGATCAAATTATCACAGAGACATCAATCAATAAGGTATCATACTATTCATCCAAATGATGCAATTCAATACATCATTAAAATCACTTAATTTGCTGAGTGATACGTTTTGCCGTGTTTAATCTGTCTGAAACCGACACAAAAGCATGGAAAAAATACCCACAATGCAGAAACTAAATGGGACTATCTGCACGTGTGCCAGTTGACTGACGTCAGCGTACGATGAAACTATTGGAGCGGAGTCCAGGTGGATAAAGACATTCAGCAGACAACAGGAAACAATAACCTTTCAAGTTTCCTTACTAGTCGAGTTAGGCGACTGATATGGCATCTTTAAAGTGAAGTGGATGCAGAAAGCTTCCGCCTGCCGAGTTCAGGAAGCGGTGAGCTGCCCAGGGACCATTACAGCGCACTCACAGGAAGACGGCCAGAATGTGGGGAGCTAAAGTGACATCTGCTAGCGCAATCAAATAAAGGAGCCCATTTCCACAAAATGTGGTTAGCACACGTTTGAAAGGGGTTCAAGCAGTTTATTCCATGTAGAGACTGAGAACAACCCAGACCCTTTAAAATCGCAAAAACTGTCATTGTTCATCAGTTTTAGATGAGTAAGCAGTTTCTACATCTAGGTTGTATTTGCTTTTGCTCTGGGTGCTTTTGAGGAATGGTATACTTGTTAATGACGAGCACAGTGAGTTAGCACCAGGACTCCATTCTATAACTGTCTATAAGCCCAGAGCCTTCCAGGCTGCAAACACCACACGACTGACTGAGAATCCCTCCACATCCGTTGGTTATATCAATCGGTTTACACATCCTGATAATTAGGGCCGGGACGATACCAGTATCGCGGTACTCGTTAGTATCGCGGCAAGGAAACAAAACATGAAGCGGCTTTCACTTTAGGAAAACGGCCCTAATGTTGGAAACAAACATTATGTCATCCAGAGTAACATTTATTTATTTTCCAAGCTATAGCAGGCAACCTGTATTTTTAAAGGCCCAATGAGTTGTCTGCTTCGTGTTTTCATTTTTGCCATGGAAAAAAATACTGCGATACTGGTATCATCCCGGCCCTACTGATAATGAATGAAGAGAGAAAACATCTAGGGACCTATACAAAGACCACAGTAAACATGCAAACCCTCAGAGGGATTGACAAAACAGAAGAGCAGAGCATCTTTTGACTGACTACTTGTCAAACCAAGAGGGTGGAGCCCTGTTGAGAAGCATAACAAAACGTGTCACTGGGAGGATGCCGGTTTGAATCCCCCGATTGTAGAGGAGTAGTTTTATACCCCAGAGTCACTCAGAGCAACACAATGGTCAAAGGCAGGGAGCAAAAACACAGCTGTACAAATGTGAACGTGTAGAAGCCAGTTATAAGATGAGGGGCGTCAACTGAGCAAATAAATAATACAATACCAGGGAGAAATTACAGGACGTAAAGACATTATTTTTCAATGTTTGGACATTTGATTTGGTTTATTTGATGTTTCGTATTCGGGTCTCCTGGTCCTACTTGGAGGGTGGGAGGTAGGCGAGCTGTGTGTGTGTACCTTGGGTTTGAGTTGATCTTGTCGCTCCTGGACGCGGTGCTGCAGGGGTTTTGGAGAGGAGCCAGTGGGAACCTCTGGGGATCTGAGGACACAGAAGCAATCAGAGATTGAAAGCAGCTGTTTATGATTTAGGGGTTAGAGAGGCTGTGAAAACATATCCATTATTAGCATATGAAGCTTTGATTAGCATGTGTGCGCGCGAGATGAGGCTCACCGGAACAGCGTGAGCATGCAGGTCCCCTCCTCCCCACTGAGGACAGCCTGATCCGCAGAGAGTAGGTCTGCCTTGTTCCTGCAGGGCGGTGCCAAAGCATCTTCATCCAGCAACATTATCAGGACCTTCACAGTCTCCCGACCTCCACATGCAGTGGCGTGGTTAATAGCATGGTATCTGGGCTGAAGGGGAAATACACAAAACACTATAGTGTTAAGATGATGGCGTTGATGTGGATCAAACGAAAAGGGCCTTGACATGAACATGTAGGGTGAGAGAGGTTGGATCTGTTGGCCCAGAAAGGTATCATACCCTGGCTGGGCTGATCCCTGTCCGACTAGCCGACTGCAGTCTGTGGGACAGGTGGATCTGAGAGATCCTCTCTTTGAGGTCCTTGGCGGTCTTGTCAGCTGCAGCGTACACAACGTCGCCACTGGCCCGCCCCTTCAACAGAGCTGCCCTGATACTGGTCACCAGACGAACGCCAGCAATACTGAGAAAAACAGAGGTGTAAATAAAATATAAAATGCTTGTAATTATCTAATCCACTAGGAAGAAAAGTCAAGCAGCCCCTCTACTTATCGGCCTCGAGTAAAAAGATGCACTACAGAGATTGGAATGTGGTCATTACCAAATGGATAATGACACTCCCTTTTTCTAGGGGTCACTCTTATCACTGACCATGAAGTGACTGCAACATTATTGGGGTGTTTGAAAAGTTCAGCAAGTGTAAACACTGAAGCAAGGTGGGGTGGAGAAGGAGCAGGCTAGAATCCCTGACCCAGATATTATGAGAGGGGAGTGAGCCTCCAGAACAGAATCATCTGGGAAAACAGATGTTAGCTGAACAAGAGGCCCTGAACCCTTCAGAGAAGGTGTTTGTGTGTGTGGAAATACAGTACTCCACTGAGGGTGTGAAAGGGGAGGTAGGGGTGCAGGCTGTTGAAAGAGCCATTCTGGCATCAGATCAGTCCAGTGTCCCATCAGAGGCACCACAGCAGAGCAGGGAGAAAACCCTCAGTCATAAACACCCAGAAGGCCCCTGCTATGGGGGAACTGGGACAATACATCCAATATGATGGACTCCATAGCTATATATCTGAGTGCCAAGAGGTGTCAATCATGTAGCTCTGTAGTTGCTACTGGAATTCAGGGGAAATAAGGCCTTGTTGTGACACAGCATGACTTCTCCCATTGCTTTACCTCAAAGTTCAGTCCACACATTTTCATCGAATGACCAAACAATCTCCACGTTTGTGGCACTGCCAAACGCTTGATGAAGAAAATCTGAATCAATCTGCAATTATACACAGGCCATGAATGATCAAGGAAATCTTAAAGTTTGATGATAATTTAACTAAGTAATCAAACCAAGGAAGGAACAAATTCTTTTGACTTTTAGTCAATTGTACTTTGATGTAGCCGATAAAAAAAAAAAAACATTTTAATAATTCACATGCTATCATGAGAACCTGGGGCAGAAGTCATTAGGGGGGAAATCAGATCTGTACACAGCAATGGGCAGGTGGGATTTGATGACAAGGGTAAGCGGAGTGGGAGTCTGCCAGGTCAGTGTGGTATTCATTAGGCACCAAACAGAAGAAAACAGACAAACCAGGAGGGACTACAGTACATGAACATATCCAACAAGAAAGGTTGATTTCTACCTTCCAATTCAAAACATTTTGCTACGATGTGCACTAATGAATACAACCCAGCTTGTTGTGTACCCGGCTTCTTGTGTACCTTGGGTCAGGGTTGTCTCCCAGTATCTCCTCCAGGTTGTCTGTGAAATGGACAAAGTCTGACAGGCCTTTGACATGTTTCCTCAGGGGGTCAGACTCAGCGGGGGCATAGCCCTTTCCTCCCAGCTGGACTGCTCTAACAAAGGATGTCACAGCCTGCAATATATAGATGATTAACATGAGACTATATGATTGTCATGTCATCAACATTCATTGGCTAAACCCATAGGTCAGTGTAATGATACGAAACAGACATGGAAAGAGTAGAGGCCAATTTGTCATTCTTACCAAGAAGAGTGACATGTTCTTGCTCCGTGCTTCACGCTTCAGGTCAGTAAAAGCTTTACGTCCGAGCGACCTATTGGGGGCGTCAAGGGTGTGCGCTAGGGCCATGTCGTTCTTAGAGTTGACCAGCTGATCCAGATAGGAGCAGAAGACCCTCCTCACCACCTTTTCTACCTATTGGAGATTTACCAACAGCCTTTAAAACTCCAGCCGATGCCACAAACTACACACACGGCCCCATTTAAAGTCAGAACACCATCTTCAACCCAAACCAACATTTCATAAACCTCGTCAACCCCAGGCAGTCCTACAGTAGCAACCTGTATTCTACCCACTCATAAATCAGACAGTTGACAGGGCAGCAGCCTGGTGTAGAGAGATTGGGCTGCAGCAGCGCATGTCCTAGCCCACAATGTCTGTTGCGTTTTAAAACATCTGCCTGGTAATTTAATTCACATTTCTCTCTTAAATCTGAGTGATATGATTTAAAGTTCCTGTTAATAAGAGCGAGACAGATTCCAGTGCCTGAGAAAGACTGGAAAAGCTAAACGAGAATGAAAGGCTTTCCAGACTGACTGGGAAAACGAGAGCGAACAGTGAAAGAAAGTACCTCGGTTGCACAATGATATGAGCCAATGTAACATTTAATATTCTGGCCAAACCACCTTCTCTTATGTGAGTGGACAGAATGGAGAGTCAGTTTGCTTACACTATGCTGACCAGTATAATGCTGATATGTCATAAGCATGTATGAACATACACTACCAGTCAAGAGTTTGGACACATCTACTCATTCAAGGGTTTTTCTTTATTTTTTACAATTGTTTACATTGTAGAATAATAGTGAAGACATCAAATATATGAAATAACACATATGGAATCATGTAGTAACCCAAAAAGGTGTTAAACAAATCCAAATATATTTGAGATTTGACAAATAGCCACCCTTTGCCTTGATGACAGCTTTGCACACTGTTGGCATTCTCTCAACCAGCTTCATGGGTAGTCCCCTGGAATGCATTTCAATTAACAGGTGGGCCTTCTTATAAGTTAATTTGTGGAATTTCTTTCCCTCTTAATGCATTTGAGCCAATCAGTTGTGTCGTGACAAGGTAGGGGGGGTTTACAGAAGATAGCCCTATTTGGTAAAATACCAAGTCCATATTATGGCAAGAACAACCAAAATTACTAAATAGTAACAACAGTCCATTACTTTAAGACATGAAGGTCAGTCAATACGGAAAATGTCAAGAACTTTGAAAGTTTCTTCAAGTGCAGTCGCAAAAACCATGAAGCACTATGATGAAACTGGCTCTCATGAGGACCACCACAGGAATGGAAGACCCAGAGATACCAGCCTCAGAAATTGCAGCCCAAATAAATGCTTCACAGAGTTCAAGTAACAGACACATCTCAACATCAACTGTTCAGAGGGGACTGTGTGAATCTGGCCTTTATTGTCGATTGCTGCAAAGAAACCACTACTAAAAGGACACCAATAAGAAGAAGAGACCTGCTTGGGCCAAGAAACACGAGCAATGGACATTAGACCGGTGGAAATGTGTCCTTTGGTCTGGAGTCCAAATTGGAGATTTGTGGTTCAAACCGCTGTGTCTTTGTGAACGGATTATCTCCTCATGTGTATCTCCCACTGTAAAGCATGGAGGAAGTGGTGTCAAGGTGTGGGGGTGCTTTGCTGGTAACACAGTCTGATTTATTTAGAATTCAGGGCACACTTAACCAGCATGGCTACCACAGCATTCTGCAGCGATACACCATCCCATCTGGTTTGGGCTTAGTGGGACTATCATTTGTTTTTCAACAGGACAATGACCCAACACACCTCCAGGCTGTGTAAAGGCTATTTTACCAAGAATGAGAGTGATGGAGTGCTGCATCAGATGACCTGACCTCCACAATCACCTGACCCCAACCCAATTGAGATGGTTTGGGATGAGTCGGACGGCAGAGTGAAGCAAAAGCAGCCAACAAGTGCTCAGCATATGTGGGAACTCCTTCAAGACTGTTGGAAAAGCATTCCAGGTTGAGAGAATGCCAAGAGTGTTCAAAGCTGTCATCAAGGCAAAGGGTGGCTATTTGAAAAATCTCAAATATACTTTGAGTTGTTTAACACTTTTTTGGTTACTACATGATTCCATATTTGTTATTACATAGTTTTGATGTCTTCACTATTAAACTACAATGTAAAAAACAGTAAAAATAAAGAAAAACCCTTGAATGAGTAGGTGTGTCCAAACTTTTGACTGGTACTGTATGTTTACCTGTGTGCTGCATGGCTTTGACTTGCTTGATGGGGTCGAGGGGACCTGGGACAGGGAATTCCTCACCTCATAGGTCTCCATGTTACTGGACAGAAACTGAAACAGCTGGACCTTGGCAACAACATGAACACAGATTTGGCAGTTAGCCTAACTGGCTGAGCTGGCCTTTGAGACTATATCAAACAGTTGACTAAAACGTCCAATCATGGTCCATCATCCTAGTTTCAATCAGGCCTAATACTCACTGAGTTCAGAGGCTCCTCAGGGTCCGGATCAACCCTCAGCTGTTTGTACATAGAGTGGATATCAATCAGGTCCATAGTGTTGGTGCGCTTCAGAAAGGAGTCGTATTCTTTCCTGATGATGTCATAGTTCTCTGGTCGGGGAGAGTCATCGTGAAGGGGCAGGTGAAGTTTGTCTAACAGTAAGTGTTTCCAGGCCATCAGGACGTCGCTCAGGGCAACACTGAACTCTCCACTCTCCTGTCAGAAGAGAGCAAAAGCAGATGGCTTATAGCCATGACTGCTGCCTGTGATGGGAATCATAATGCATAGATCATGGAGAATTATCCTCCCATACAGTCTGGTGGGACAAATGATGTGATTATTACTTTATAGGGTCAGGAGTCTTTTCTGACCATGTGATCAGGAGAAACCAGGCCCAAATGGCTATAATAGGGGTGTAGATAAACTCATTGCCTTAGTGACAACACGTTTGGAGTTACTACATTAAATGTTATGGCTTTGATCGCAGTATCAATGTCTGTTAGGACCACAGTCACTGGCGTACCACACAGGCTTGGGAGGCCCCAACCCAAAATAATTAGGAATTAAAATACCAGAATGGACATGAAGCTTCTTCTGATGGAATAAAGATCAGCCATTTTGGTCAGGGAGTTGGTCAACCATGGATTGCCAGTGCTGTGATAAGATGGTGTAAAATAATGAATGTGAAAAATGTCTGCACTGCATGTTTGTTAACTGGCTTTAGATGAATGACTCCATTAATTTCTCTCAAATTAACTGCCACTATTACATTCAAACAATGCAGTCAATCCACAGCTATGCACTAGCTGAAATCAGTAGATGCTAGGACTTAGACAAGTTGTAAATGCAACAAGTACTGTTATTGTAGCATATACATGGTCCTCCCCTGTTACAAGACACTTATAAAATGTTATGAATTACAGGAAATTAGCTGTTAAACTGCAACATTTTCTCTTAGCCTCATGGCAAAATGTGTATAATTCTAGGAAGTTAACAGATCCCCCCCACAAAAAAATAAACTACTTTGGGGGGGCTTTCTCAGTCTTGTAGGGGCCTCGCGAAACTGCTGTAGGCCACTGCCCACAGTAAGGGATTGATAGCTTATAACTGCTACCAGTTTTACCTGTTTATTGACCTCTGCAATGGCCAGCTGTAGAACCATCAACATTCCATCTGCCCCGTGGATGGTAGTCCTCTCTGACTCAAGAACCCGGTGGCATTCTCGCCTGAAGGTTCTCACTATTGTCTTCAGACTGTCCTCTAAAGTCGCCATTGTCCCTGTGAAGGTGACAAACAAAGACAATGTTTAGTTATATGTACTGAAACCTTCAAAACTGCAATGTAACTAATGCAAACAAAGTAGTGTATGACGGCATGTCACAATGTATTAGTTAAAATGGTTAATGTTAATTAAAGTGGATACAAAATTTAGTTACAACAATACCGATGTAGGTTGCTGGTAACTAGTGAAAAAATAAAACACCATTAAACACATACTTACCTAAACAAATGTTACAGTCTCAAACACCACCTATTTCGATAACTCGAATATTTTAGGGATATAGTCAAAGTATCGTCAAAGTATCGCCAAAATACACTTACCACCCACGTAGCCAATACACAACCAGCTGACGCTTTGAATTATTTTTTAAACTCCTGCTAAATAACTACTCTGACCAATCAGATTCTGCTTCATCATCTAACCACGCCTAGGTTGTTACGATGGCTATCTGTGGTTCTTTATCACATAACCAAATATTGTTTTTAGCATACCTGACTATGTTTCGTGTGAGAACGTTTATTATTTTGTATAAAGTGTTTTTAATATATCAATAGTGTGTAATGTGTCAAAGCGGTGCATAATTTCGTTTTAATCTCAGCGCGGCCCCCCTAGAATTTAAAATAAAATGGCATGGTACGTTCCAACACGGACACCAACTGAACCAATGCAGTTGGTTGTAGCGAACATGCTGAAAGGCGCGCATAGGTATGGTTATGAATTAGCTAGCTATCGATGCTAGTTAAAAAGCCGCGTTATTTGTTGAAATATTTTGTATTATATTGCCAAAGGCTGTCATCACTTTTAATCGCTGTATTGTGTTGTAGGCTGCTAGCGTTTGGCTAGTTTCGCTGGGTGACATTAGTTGTATGTTATTAACAGCTAGTTAGCCAACTGGCTTCATGTTTACACGTTAGTAGTTAGCAAGCTCTGCTATATTGTAAGCTAGCTTGTACAACAGTGGGGTGGGGGGGGGGGGGGGGAAACTGCTAGTTACCTAGCATTTCACAATGTTACATTATCAGAGCATGTCCTGAAGCCAAGGCTACCACCTTTTCTGATGGTTACAAGGAAGATAGCTAGAGGCCAGTAGTTAGACTAAGTATTCTAGCTAGCTACAGTACTGACCGTTTGTGCACTGTTAAGCTAGCAATAGCCAGCACATGCCTCCTTGACTATTAACTAGATGGCCTCTATGTTTAACATACACTTGAATTGTTAATGCCTAGCCAAACCTAATGTAATTCCTGAGATTAGGGTCTATCTAAAACATTTCGGAGCAAACTAAGTCGCCATTACGCTAACTAGAGTAATTAGCTAGCCTACTTAAACGGGCAATCTGAAGTTGCTACAATCATTTTTAGAAATTTTTAAATTAATGATATATAGCATACCCATTGATTATTGAATAATATAAATCATAGATGCCTCATGAGCTTAGTTCAACTGTCGCACCCCCTAAGGCCCCCCACCCCTAAAATAAAAACATACAATTATCATAATTTATTTTAGGAACTCAGTCCGGCTTTAAACTTAGTCTTGAAAGTTGTAATAGTAGAACGCATAAGGTGCAATTTCGAAATTGGGTAGTGCATCATCAGTTTCCTCTTGTCATGTCAGTCATTGAATACCTATGTATAACTTGTCAGAAATGTCCAGATCAACTAGCCCATGTCAGCTAAGGTTTTTTAGCACATATTTTGTTGTAATTAGAAATGTCAAAGAGTATAGAGCTGCAAGAAAATTACCTTTAAAATGGCATCATTTTCTCTGCACCCCATGACAAAATGTGTAGAATTGCAGGAAATAAGCTTTAAAACCTGCAACATTTTCTCTCTGCCAACAAGATGGGTGTGGACAGTTTGTCATGAACAGTGCTTGTGCCCATAGAAATAGACGTGGGGCGCAGGATGTTCCCCAATGCTGGAAGCGGGGCCTGATTGAAAAGGTTTGGGAACCTACAGCTTACATGATGTCAGTAAAACAGCAAGAATGGTGTCCCATTATGTGATCACTATGACAGCTGTCACCTATGACCTTTCGCACATTTAAAAAGCTTCCATCTAAACAACCCCCGACCCACATTGCCCGGGAGAAGGGTGTTTCACCCCACCCTTCCTGGAAAAACCAGACAAGTCTGTGTTTGTCTGGTATGTCTCTCCTAGTGGAACTGTAGCAAGGGATCTATATGACTGATGGGTTTTGCATTTAGGGCTGTTCTGATGATCTCTTGATTATCTTATTGTCACTCCCTACAATAATTTTCTCAGTGACTACCACAGAAATTAAACGGGCACATTAATGTTCAGGCTTTAAGCTATATGAATCCCCCCAAACAAGTTAGCCCACTACTGACGTATGTAAGCTTTGGCTCGCTTGAGTGTGCATACGGAAGTATTATTTTTGGCTTTCAATACAGATGTGCTGTTTCTGTATAAGGAAGTTCAAATAATCTAATATCCTCTCTTTTGAAAGATTAACCCCTCTTCAACCCTGATGCAGGTGGTAAAGTCAAACCAAACAGTAAATACACCGGACGTAAGCATCACCAAAATACAGTTAGCATGGAGGACTCCGGTCGGGGAGCCAGCTACACAGTACCCTGTGACGACTACGTCCATGTGGTGGAGTTCAGCCCCTTTGACAGTGGCTCAGCTGCGTCCCTCCTGGCCTATGGAGGAAACCAGTATGTGGTGGTCGGCACCTGCCGCTTCCAGGTGAGTGGTAGCCTGCCAGATCCACATTCTCAGTAGCCACTGGTTCTTTCTTCATTTTTCCTTTTCCTCATGTCCTCTCTTCTCGCCTCCATTCTCAAAATGCATCGGAAGGAAGATCCTCCCAAGGTTCCTCCCCTCTGAGGAGGCATGGATAGGGGACATGAGGAATTGAGAAACCATCTGTGTTTTGGTGCCATGTGTGATGTGAACCACTGTTTGTGCAGGAGGAGGACATGGAGGTAGAGGGGGTTGAATTCACCACACTGCGTGTTTTCCATCATGCGTTACGTGTGGATTGCCTTGCATGGAGCCCTGAGTCTCGGCTGGACAAGCTGCCCCAACTCATCAGGTACCTCACTCCTTTTAGTTCTTGCAGCTGTCTTCTGTCTTTACATCAGGGTGTCTTCAACTCTGGTCCTGGAGTGTTGCTTGGTGTGCAGGCTTTCATTCCAGCCCTGCAATAAGTAACAACTGATTCAGCTCAACATGGTGCAGACTGAAGATGTGGTTAGTTGGTTATTTGGACCAGCCACCACTGTGGGTTGAACCTGCACTACTGTTTTTTTTTCTCTCTCTTCTTCATCAGCTCCTACCTCAGTCAATCAATCAAATGTATTTATAAAGCCCCTTTTACACCAGCAGATGAGACAAAGTGCTTATACAGAAACCCAGCCTAAAACCCCAAAGAGCGAGCATGCGAGCAATACAGGAGAGGGAGATGATATACTTAAGATCACACAGGACTCCAAATAAGACAGGAGAAAAACATCAGATAGGACAGACTGACCCTAGCTCCCCGGCAGATAGACTATTGCAGCATAGATATTGAGGACTGGGGGGGGGACACTGTGGCCCTGTCTGATGATACAGGGCCAACCAGGCAGGATATAACCCCACCCACTTTGCCAAAGCACAGCACCCACACGACCAGAGGGATATCAACAGACCACCAACTTACTACCCTGAGACAAGGTAGAGTATAGCCCACGAAGATCTTCCCCACCGCACGAGCCTGAGGGGGCGCAAGACCAGACAGGAAGATAACATCAGTGACTCAACCCACTCAAGATGAGTATAGTGAAAAGCTCCCCTGGTTCCAGACTACACTCAATCATAGGACCTACTGAAGAGATGAGTCTTCGGTAAAGATTTAGTTGAGGCCGATTCTGCGTCTCTCATATGAATTGGCAAACCATTTCATAAAAGTGGAGCTCTATAGGAGAAAGCCCTGCCTCCAGCTGTTTGCTTAGAAATTCTTGGAACAATGAGGCCTGCGTCTTGTGACCGTAGAGTACGTGTAGGTTTGTACGGCAGGACCACCTGTCACCTGCTTATCCCAGAGCCATATATTTATCTAAATATATCTCTGGATCATCCATCTACACCACCTCTGTGACAGTCAGTGGAATAAAACCCTCAGAAGTCTTGGCCCAGCTGCATTCCACATTCACCTACCGTATGAAGCCCAGTCATCATACTATTCTCAGTGGCCCACTGCAAGAATACCAACCCAGTTATTTCAGGTGTGGTTTGATAAAAAAGGAAGTTGAACGTTATTACATAGAAAGCAAGGTTTTCCTCTTAATTGGAATTGTGGATGGGAATGCTGTAATCCTGCGGGAGATGTTTCCAAGTTGCTTTAATTGAAAGGGAAAGGCAGCGATACTCCCTGGCCTTCTGTGGTTAAGTCTGCAGGGCCCTGGGGGCCGGCGTGTGACGTGCGCACATGTTATTGCGCTGATGGCTCCTCCGCTCAAGTTCCGTCCCTCCCCTAGTTTTGCACGTAGTTATGCCTTCCAGGAAAAGTACAGTGTTCTCACGGGCGTGCCTGAGGCAGGGGCCGGCTAGGAGGAGGAGGAGGAGGAGGTGGGGGTAGGGGGCTTATGCTGGGAGGCTTCCAGATTCTACCAGGCCAGCCATGTGAGGTCCAGTCAGCAACCTCCTGGTAGGTTCTGGTGAACTGTCAGGAACACTTCCCCAGCATCAGCTCAGGGCCAAAACAGACCCAATCATTAGTCAACCCTGTGACATTGACAACTCTTTGAAGATTGCCTCATGAAGAAATGTTCTCCCACTTGGCACCTGTTCTTTCATTGACAATATTCCTGCAGCATAGGCTAAATCTAGTTAGAAACATTTGTATCGCAAGACTGCGTTATGTATTGAATTAGAGGTTTGATGATAGATCTTTGGCAATGCCCAGCAATTGAGTTGAAAGAAGGGTGAAATGCCCTCCACAATTCGCTGACTACTAGGCTATGTATCAGTTGTTGGTATAATCACCTGTACCAGTTGCTTGGGGGAATATTCTGGCTGTGTATCGTGACATCATGCCAAATCCGTCTTTTCCTGCGACTGCAAATGCGTGAAAATGCGTCTGTTTTTCTTGCGATATGTGTGTTTTTCTTGTCATAAGTGAGTTAGTGTAATTGTGTAAGTAATTGCAGACGCTGGTATATACTACGACTGATTAGAGGCAAAGTCCTCTTCCAGGCGTTAGTTAGTGTCTGAAACAGAAATGCTGAAATGGCATGAGGTCGGTGAGGAATCTTGTTTTTCTCCATGTTTATCTTCGCAGTTAGAATCTCCCTGGCAGTGTTTCCATTGAACCATGTCCAAGTCTTTACCACACGGACGCAACCACCCAAAGGAGTCAACCCGCGCTGCAGTGCAGTCAGACACGCATAGACATGTACGTGTGCCTGGGTGTGTGTACGCGTGTCTTTGAGAAGGATGGGCTCTGTTTTGATGTTCTCTTTCTTTGTTTATGTCTGTCTCTCTCTCTCCCCAGATTTTGCACTGCAGCAGCAGACAGAAAAGTGAGGCTGTTGACTTCTGATCTTCAGAATGAACATGAAGTCAAGGTAGAGTACTGGAACTCCCGCCCTCACGACTAGATCACACTGGAACTACCACTGCACCTGTCAGTTTAGTTGGCATCTGGTTTCTTTAAATCAAGCCATTTGTATGTAGCACACTGGCAGTAGGTACTTAGTGAATGGCTTTTATATTAGCCTATTCAAGAACCTAGCACACACAAGGAGCCAGGGCACTGTCCTACAGTCTATGGTACGCTCGCACCAAATCCAGCGTTTGTTAATTGTATATTCTGTGTTTCTGTGGTGATGTCTGTGTGGTTGTCTAGGTGATGGAAGGTCACACCAGCTACATCAACCACTTAGTGTTCGAACCCACAGAGGGGAAACAAATCGCTTCGGTCAGCGACGACCATACATGCAGGTCAGTCCGAACCCCCCCCCCCCCCCCCCCTTCCTACCGGTCTCATTCAGCAAGAAGAATATGAGTGTCTTCCCCCAGCTCTTGGTTCTGTGTTCTGTTCTCTGTTAATGGTGCAGAAAGTCCTGACTGTGTTTCCACAATGAAACCCAATGCTTATCACAACACACCCCGGTGTTGCCGTGCGTAAGCACACCACCCCGCTTCTCCAGCTTTTCGAAAGTAATTGGTTAAATATGGAAATCCAATTAGATTCAGTACTGCTGGAGGTTTTTCCTCCTTAGGGTTGACACTTAACAAGGTCCCCCAATGTGGCCTATCAATCAGTAGAAGTAGAAGGAAAGAGTATGTCGGTAGCCAGGAGTAACCGTGGTGTAACCTGAGCACAGGAGGTTGGTGGCACCTTTAATTGGGGAGAACGGGCTCGTGGTAATGACTGGAGCGGAATCAGTGGAATGGTATCAAATACATCAAACACATGGTTTCCACGTGTTTGCTATTTCATTTGCTCCCTTTCGGCCATTATTATGAGCCGTTCTCCCCTGAGCAGCCTCCACTGAACCTGAGGGACCTCCTGTTTCATTAGTAATTAGGGTAGTTGCTAGGGTCCAGACAGGGCGAAAGCCTGGCACCAATCCTACTCCCTCCTTGCCCCTTCCCCCTCAATGTGAGCTCGTATTGTTTTATCTGTGATTGATGGGTGAGAACATTTTAATAAAGTTAGCAGCTTAGAAATGAATGACTGGCCCCTACTTTTCTCTCAGCTAGAGCCTGAAAGAGCATGTCTCTCATCGCCATCTTTAAACCCAACGCTCCCTGGATGAGAAACACACCTGAAACATCTGCTTTCTATTCATAAACTCATCATTTCAGGAGCCTGGAGCTCGCAGTTACACTTCCAGTCATCAAATACAGGCCATGGTTGAATTATCTCCTCAATCTCCTTCCGCCCTGCCTAAATGCTCTGAAGTGTTGGTTAGGATGAGGGATGTGGGGGGAGAGAGTGAGGCTGGGGCTGGAGCTCTGCTACTGCGAGAAACATCAGCGCTCAGTTCTCCCTCAGCCTCCCTCTATAATGGCCTGGCCAGAGAAAACAGGGGTACGTTTGCTCGGCTCCATCTGCAGAAAGATTTAAATTCTGTCACGTTGAGAAAATATGGGACGCAGGAGGAAGAGTGAGGTGGAACAAGGGAAAGATCAAGTTAACAGGAGAGGGGCCTTCCAGGCAGCCCACACAAACTGAGACCCCTGATAGGGTGAGCGAAAAGAACAGTGGACCTGCTTCTCTACTGAGTGTGTGTGTGTGTGTTCGTACACTTGGCAGGTTGTCCTACCATAACTCTGCTGTGCTCTTTGTCAACACTGTCCTTTCCTGCGTGGGAACTCTACTCCAGCCGGAGTAGCCACCTGTAGCAGCTAGAAGAAGGTCACAGCCTCCCACTGAGGTCATAGTGTCTGCCAGAGGTCCCAACCTCTCTGGGCTGGGGTCCCATTGTGTCTGTTAGCTTACAATTGTATTTGCAGTAGGTATGTTTCTGTTGAGCGAGATGGATTCCTCAGTTCAGCCCGCTCTGGTTTCGTGTTCAGATGGGTCAGCAGAATACAGCTTACTTAAGGGGCTTGAACAGAGACACCTGCTGCAACTATTTGATGTGCGGGATCTCTATTTTGTGCATGATCTACTCTGTGTCATCCTTTTGGAAAGTATTTTTCTGAGGCGTTATCATAATAGTTTGAGACTTTCTCCCCACTCGAACCCGTCAGTCAAGCTATCTGTCAGTTAGGCTGTCCACTCGACAAAATCCCAATCTTTCATCTCCTCTTTTCCTTTAACCTTTTCTCCTGTTCTCACGCTTTTTTTTGCTCCGTGCTAGGAGATCCCATCATCAACTCTAGCGAGAGGAGCAAACTGATCCAATAAAAATGACTAATGGCTGAGATAATTATTTCAACAGTCCAAATGTCTGTTAAAGATCATGTTATTGTTCAAGACACTTGAGCAGATCCGATCAAGATGGATGCTGATGTGGTTTTGGGGAGATGGTGTGCTGTGCACCTCCGCCTGGACTCCCCTGTGAGGCTCTGAGGTGGGATTACTGTTTGTCTTTCTCAACCCTCGTTCCCCTGAGAGTCGCCAAGGCTATTTACCCTGCACTCTCCAATAATTTAGTTCACACAGTGCACACTACGTTTCCCATTTCCTTCACTCATTTGGAAAACATTGACCAAAATGAAACACCTGCAGCTGCTCTTTTCTCACCCACATCTACACACAGACTTAAAATGCTGTCTCGCCTTTCAACTCTATTGTACATGAAGCCCAGTGTTATTGCTTGATGTCATGTCAGTTGTAGTGTTATTTAATTACAGTGCTTTGTCAGTGGTGGTTTCAGTCTTGGTTCTTGCCCCCTTTCATGCCTTTCACCTTGTTCAGCAAGGGTTATGTTTAAAAAATAATAATCTTTCCCCATTTGAAGGGCAAGGTGGTTGACCACAACTTGGCCGGATGCGGCGTAGCGTGCGATTGAACTCTGCTTGGCGAGTGGTCTGAGAAGAGAGGGTTTATGCTTGTTTGTCTGCTGTGGTCTGAGGCTTCCAACCTCACTCATGCTCTATGGAGGAGGGTCTGCACTGCGCTCTACACAGGGCCATTCTGACTTCTGTGTCGAGTCAAGAAGCAAAAGCTCTCATGGAGAAATATGAGGGTGTTTTATCCCCTGCAGGGAAGACACAGGAAAAGTTGAGTGTTTGTTTACTGAGGTGTTCATCTGGGATGGGGCATAATCATATCCTCTCCACCGCGCCACTGAAGACATCTCTCCAACATGATTGGCATTTAGAAGGGCTTTGGGGCATTATTAGATGATGTCTTCTGCATGACCTCATCAGTCAGCGCCTTCACATCGCTCCCAATCTCACGGTCCTAGTTTTTTTTTTTTTTTACCGCTTGCAGGTTTATTCCCCCCTGGTTCAGGGGAATGTTCTGTTAGATATGAGGCCTTGTGTTCACTGAGGAGGGCTTTCAGATGTGGTTGAAGAGTAGATCCTGGTCTCGGGAGCAGCCTGTCCTCTCCAAGTGATTTATTACATCTGTGCGCATGTTTGCCTTGCGTCCTCATCCTTCTCGCTCGTCAGCGCAGGGCCCCAGCCGTCTGTCTTCACAGCTCGGGGCAGATTACAACCAAGATCCCTTTTTCCATGAAAGAAGGGCGGTACGAGTGAGGCTCTGTGTGCACATCTCTTGGACAACTGGCAGAAGTTAGATAAATTACACGCAGGCATTACGTGCTTTCATAAAAACACTGTCACCATTACAGACCTGTTGTGTGCTGTTCACTCATTAGAGTATATTCCGAAGAGTCACACAAACGCCTGGGGAAAGGTGCATTGGATGGAAGCTTGTAACCAAGCTTTTTTTGACAAAAACAGCCAGCCAGCCATGATGTCTTTTGTTCTGTTTGGTATTTTTAGCTGCCATTAACGTGTGTAATCCTTTGTTTTGTGTGCTGTCAGCACCAAGGCCTGCACTGTTCTGCGCGTCATCATCTCTCCACACACAGGGTGGCTGGACTCCGGAAGGTGTTTTTAGCACTGCTGCGCGTCCCACTCCAGTACAGCTAATTGAGTGCTTATTAATCTTGTTTTTTGGACTTGATAATTTGTCATTTTTGACAGGACCTGTTTTATCTGAAGCTTCACCCGGTTGTTTGTTTGAATCCCAGACTTCCTGTCTGAGGTTGTTTTCTAAACGGGAATATTCTTACAATCCTTAAAAGGTTTATTTCCCCTGAGCACACCCCCTCTCCGACCATTCTGTAGTGTCCAGCTAGTGCCCTTTCCCATTCATGCCTGATGGCCTCTCTTGTCCCCACAGGGTGTGGGACCTGGAGGGCAATGAAACCACTACATTCAGACTACGCTCCCCTGGCGTCAGTGTGTGCTGGCATCCTGAAGATGTCTTCAAGGTGCGTACAGTAACAGTGCTCTCCAGTTTCATAATGAGAGTTTAAATAATTAGTGAGAGTTATACGATCTAGTGTGGGAGTGAAAAAAGATCTAGTGTGAGAGTGAAAGATGTAGTGATACTAAATCTCTGTCCTCCGTCCAGCTGATGGTTGCTGAGAAGAAGGGGACGATCCGCTTCTATGACCTGGTTACACAGCAGGCCATTCTTTCTCTGGATTGTGGCCAGTCGCCGCTCATGTCGGCCGACTGGTGTCTCACCAACACCATCAAGGTGGGCGCGGTGACGGGCAGCGACTGGGTCATCTGGGATATCACCCGCTCCAGGTGAGTGGCAGGACAGATGCTTGTGACCAACTGGGTTCGAACCCGGGAATCTAGCACGCCACAATACTTTGTTAGCCCCAAGAGCTAACACAAGTCTTTATGTCACAGACAAGGTTACCCATTACCTGCTGTATAACACTGGGATTTATTTATGGTTATTTGTCTGTGTGTAGTTACCCACAAGAGAAGAGGCCTGCCCATGTAGAACGAGCAGGAAACTTCAGGTAACTGCTTTGTCCTTGCTTCCAAGGTCCTTGCTATCTGGTATCCTTGGGATGTCCCTACCCCATTTTGAAGTTAACATTTGAAATGGTTAAGATAAGGGTTAGGGTAGAGGTTAGGGTTTAGGGTAGGGACGTCCCAAGGATCCCGAATGCTTCCAATTCCTCTGACCTTCAGAGTATTGTGATGCATTTTGCGGTAGTCCTGCTGATACTGCTGCCGACGACGTCAATGATAATGGCTGTGGTGATGATGATAATGGTGATAGCAATTACTGTAACCACGGGTCTCATGGTCTTCCAGGTGGTCTCGGGCCAATGAGAATCTCTTCTCCACAACAGGATGTCCAGGCAAGATCAGCAGTCAGTTACTAGTGCATCACTTGGGTCACCCGCAGGTCAGTGAGCTGTGTGTTTGGCTGTTTGCATTGGCACAGTGTGTCAGTTTCTGAGTAATAAAAGTGTGGGAATAATGTTCAGTGAGAGTGTTGGGAATGGGGATAATGTAACATGCTTCCTGGACTGGGTTTCTTATGTTTATATGGCGGTGTTGTTGCAGCCCGTGATGATCGGATCAGCCACGGTGGGGGCGGGTCTAAGCTGGCACAGGTCCCTCCCACTCTGTGTCATTGGCGGTGACCGAAAGCTCTCTTTTTGGATGACAGAAATGTAATGTAGTCACTCCCTATGGACGTATGGGAGGCGATGCAACTGTAAATTGAAACTGTTTGACCGGAGGTGTGGTCGGATATTTCTATTTTCATAATTTTTCAATAAAGTATTTCATTTTCCATGTTTTTGTTTGCTTTGAGTTCTGAATTGAAAGTTTAGACACATCCTGGACTTTTGATCTTTATTTTAGAGTCCGACAACTGACCGCCCCTTCAGGTCATACCCAGACAAACAGAAGGGTCGAACTTGGCTTCTGTGAAAAGCGGGGCTGGTTTTGTCTTTCTCAGAAGCGTATCAGTGCTAGTCTGTTATGATGTTCTGCCAAGCGCCTCAGGGTGAGCTGCAGGTCACAGGAATGCGTGAGCTCAGTGCTGCCAGCACTCTACTCTACCGATCAACACCACAATCCCTCTACAGGTGCTCACTCTCTCTCTGTAAAACAGACACACACTCACCCATACACATTCTCTCTGTCTCACGCACACACACACACAGCCATCCCCACCCTCATAGGTCCTATTCCACCTGCAGAGTGAGGCCTGGGAAGGCCTAATGCAGGCAGCCAGGCCCTGCTCCTGCTATTGGGTAAACCCTGAGATTAAGACAAGGGGAGGAAACTAGAGAGAGAGAGAGGAAAAAGGTTTTGAAAAGTTGTTTTGGAAGAGATGCGCAGGAAACTGGGAGTAGAGGTCTTTTTAGGTCAGATACTACTAGCTGGCAGAGGGGATGAGTGATTTGTCTCTCCAGAGAAGAGGGAGAAAACACAAGAGCCACACATCTCATAGTCGTAGTGGGTGGGGACGATCAGTGATGCTGAGATGGAGCATGGGAGACATTGGACCATACGCCAACAGAAGCAGAGTTCTCTATTAGAAACAAGGGCTCATTGTATCCTATTGGATGGTCCATGTGTGAGAATAGCACTTACTTACTGCATTATAACTACAAGAGGGCACGCATTAAATCTGATCATGAATCATTTTTCGTGACAGCTAATCACTTGTTTCCACAGATGGACAGCCCTTTGGATGGAGTTGTGTGTGTGTGTGTGTGTCTACAGGGAATAACACAGAACAGTTTATTTTACTCCATTTAATGTATGTGTAAGGGCTGAAACAGTGGGTTTTATTGTGCAGCTGTGTTTCTGCACGACAGAGTGAGGCAGGTATAGGGGAGGAGAGGCCTCCGCTCTTTCAATCCCGCTAGGCAGGCCCGTATGTTTCTTGGAGCGTACGCACTGACCACCATCCGCAATCATAACATGCTACCGCTCTCCTGGTCCACTCTCTTTGTTTGAACAAGTCCAATGTGGTTGGAGCCGTACATTTGCAGTGTTGGACGCAAGTGGTGCTGGAGGAGCTGCGTGAAACACCGAGAAATCAATGTCGGCGAGCAAGACACCGCCACCTCTCTCTATGCACACACCACTGAACATTTTCCAAAGGCTATAATATCCTCTTAGTGTGAATTAGAATTGCAAAGTGCATAGAGATTTTTGTGAGAAATGTGAGTCGTGAATCTCTCGATCAATAGTGTCTCCCAGAATCAAAGTGACTCAAGACCCCCACCTGGTGGTCTGTTACTAGTCTCTAGTCCAGGGATGGGCAACTCCAGTCCTCGGGGGCCGGAGTGGTGTCACACTTTTTCCAGATCCCAAGAAAAAACAGGTGATTAAACTAATTGCATTCTAAACTGAAAATCACAATTAGTTGATTATTGGAGTCAGGTGTGTTAGCTGGGGCTGGGGCAAAGGTGAGACCAATCAGGCCCCCGAGGACTGGAGTTACCCATCCCTACTCTAGACAGACTGCTTGCCTCCCACAATATACCAATGATCCATCTTAACATACCTGTACGTATACAACGTCAGTTTGGCATAGAGGAAAGGGTGGCGTTGGTACATCCAGCTTTTTTAAATCACTGCCTTATATGCTTCTTGCCCTATCGTAAACATCCCCAGGACACATAATAGTAGCTGGCAAGTTGGAGATCACAGGTTATTTTTAATGAGTGCATTTTTGCTAGTGGCTAGTTTGCATCAACTTCCTTCACTAAAACCACAGCAAAGGTTTTGCCTGCAAATGTTGGTTTCGAATCACGACGTGTCTGCCTCGTGATTTGTTGGGAGAGTTGTCTGTCTGAAGAGGACCCTCACGGAACAACCAAGAGAATCTGTCATTCATCCCAGACCTAGTACTGTTGCTGCCCTAGGTCTTGGATTTCCGAGACTGCTTTGTTACCTTCTTTGACATACCATGTAATTTTTGGCAAGTTAAATCAAGTGTAAACTGAGCTTGAACCCTTCAACAACTTTGCAGTATTAAAGTATCCATATTAGGTCATTCTAATGACCCTTAATCTTTTTTTGTTTGTTTGTTTGAACAAGGAGATTCTTGGTTTGAAGTTGAACAGTAAGATAACCATGAAAGAGCTATTTCTCATAGGTCAGGAAGGCTTTCCTGGTTAGGCCGACTTGGCTTCCATCTTAATCTCCAGTTGTAATGTAATAACAAACGCAGAGGAATCAAAGAGAGATCAGACAGGTGTGAACTCTCCACCTCTCTCTCTGTAATCCCCTCCACCACTTCAGACAAGATGAGGCCTTCAGCTAATTCCACCCCAACCCACACATGCGAAGCCAGGGGCTCAAGAAAAAGAGAACAAATGCTAATAATGAGCAGTATTAGATGAGAGAAAACAAAGGAAGAGATTAGAGGTTTTCTTTGAGGTAAAAAATACTTTCCTTTCATCTGGGGATTTTCTTAGGCCTACATGATGTAAAACCAGCCTGAAGTGGAAATATGTTGATCTGGATGAGGGCAGTTGAGAGAGAAGTCTGCAAAACATTACAATACAGACTAAATGTGACTACGATAAATCATTAGAACACTCAGTACACAAAATGTAAATTTGATAATTATGGTAATCATATAATTTTAAGTGTCTCTGCACTAATCATTGGATTTAGCAGCATTTTTTTGTTTATGAATGCGGCAAAAGACAGTCCATGATCTGTGCTTCATCTTCAGTGAGGACTGTGCACCCGATGACCCATCCTTTTGAGTCTGGGGAAGGCTAGCGTGCCAAGGTAACGATGGTCCATGACATTAGGAAACACTTAAGTTCTGAAGGCAGGATGATACTGTGCATCATTGGGGAATTTGTGGTTAGTATGTGAGGCACAATTTTGTTTGGAACCAGTAGTGGTTATCTTATCGTCATGGCAACCCATTTTGTGTTTGGGGGACTCAGCAGATTTGGATACCAGTGGTCGGTTTTCGGGGGGCGGGGGGGGGGTGTAAGCTGAGATACGAGAAATTATTAAGTGTTCGAATTTGGTTAAGGAAGTGGATGTGTGCACTGCTGCACTCAAGTCAAGAGTTATAGTAGATCAATATTATGCACTGGAGAGGTTGAGTTTCTCTGTGAGTAGGGTGAACCATGTTTGATTTACACTGGAATAATTGAACAGGAAGACCTCCCACTCAAGGTGGTCGGAGGCTTTCACAGCCACTGTGTACATCATGATGTTTTACAGTCTGAGTAGATCTACGGACTGATTTGCATTCTGGCTTTGAAAGTGAATATGGGTGAACTCTGGTGCAGACACATTGTCACTGATACAGAAAGAAGGCATCCATCACCCCTTGATCCCTAAAGGCTGAATCATGTCACAGGTAGAGAGAGAAGGAGAGAGGAGATGGAGAGAGTTTATCATGCCAGTTGTGAAGCCCTACTGATCGTGTAGTGTTCTACTGTGAGGTCTGTATGACCGGGTCCAGCTCTAGATCCACTGGGCCTCAGTGCTGGCTCTGACAGTAGCCAGCTGAGGAAACATGATATTTAAATCATTCATAATTAGCTTCTTCCCTTTACTTAATAACACGTGAAGACAAATGGGTTCCAAGAATTTTCTAAATGGAAACAGTTGGTTTGGAATGGGAGGCAGAGGCACATGGGCTTATATTGTAGTACTTCCACCCTCTTTGACGTTCTCGTTCATGTTCCTTCTCGCTCTCTTTTGCTCTCTCTGTCTCTTTCTCGCTCTCTCAAACACAAATACACAGAAATCTGATCCTTTCTTGTCTCCCTCCTTGAGCTCCCTCCATATTGGGCTTTTTCACATTCTCTTTCTTTTCACTATTTTACACATGCATTCTAAAGTTTTTCTCTGTAATCTCTCTACTTAGATAAACATTCTCGGAGATATTTACCGTCTACATTTCCTACGCCCATCTCTCTCTCTTCTATGCCCTTTGTGATTGGACCGAAAAACTAAATATATGTATTACTTTGTACATTCTCCTCACAATACATGTATAACATCACTGTACATATCAATACATATCATATCAATACATACACCCTACAAGGAAATAATAATGACTGTTTTGTTTTTTTATGGGGTAGATCAGATAGATTGTAACTTCCATCAATGTAATTGTCTGCATCACTTCCAATCCCCCATGTTTTTTATATATATATATATATATATATATATATACATACAGTTGAAGTTTACATACACCTTAGCCAAATACATTTAAGCTCAGTTTTTCACAATTCCTGACATTTAATCCTAGTAAAAATTCCCTGTCTTAGGTCAGTTAGGATCACCACTTTTATTTTAAGAATGGGAAATGTCAGAATAATAGTAGAGAGAATGATTTATTTCATCACATTCCCAGTGGGTCAGAAGTTTGTATACACTCAATTAATATTTGGTAGCATTGCCTTTAAATTGTTTAACTTGGGTCAAACGTTTCAGGTAGCCTTCCACAAGCTTCCCACAATAAGTTGGGTGATTTTTGGCCCATTCCTCCTGACAGAGCTGGTGTAACTGAGTCAGGTTTGTAGGCCTCCTTGCTCACACACGCTTTTTCAGTTCCGCCCACAAATTTTCTACAGGATTGAGGTCAGGGCTTTGTGATGGCCACTCCAATACCTTGACTATGTTGTCCTTAAGCCATTTTGCTACAACTTTGGAAGTATGCTTGGGGTCATTGTCCATTTGGAAGATCCATTTGTGACCAAGCTTTAACAATCCTTTGGTCCTTAAATGAAACTGGTAAATTATGGTGGAAAATAAGTATTTGGTCACCTACAAACAAGCAAGATTTCTGGCTCTCACAGACCTGTAACTTCTTCTTTAAGAGGCTCCTCTGTCCTCCACTCGTTACCTGTATTAATGGCACCGGTTTGAACTTGTTATCAGTATAAAAGACACCTGTCCACAACCTCAAACAGTCACACTCCAAACTCCACTATGGCCAAGACCAAAGAGCTGTCAAAGGACACGAGAAACAAAATTGTAGACCTGCACCAGGCTGGGAAGACTGAATCTGCAATAGGTAAGCAGCTTGGTTTAAAGAAATCAACTGTGGGAGCAATTATTAGGAAATGGAAGACATACAAGACCACTGATAATCTCCCTCGATCTGGGGCTCCACGCAAGATCTCACCCCGTGGGGTCAAAATGATCACAAGAACAGTGAGCAAAAATCCTAGAACCACACGGGGGGACCTAGTGAATGACCTGCAGAGAGCTGGGACCAAAGTAACAAAGCCTACCATCAGTAACACACTACGCCACCAGGGACACAAATCCTGCAGTGCCAGACGTGTCCCCCTGCTTAAGCCAGTACATGTCCAGGCCCGTCTGAAGTTTGCTTTTGGATGATCCAGAAGAGGATTGGGAGAATGTCATATGGTCAGATGAAACCAAAATATAACTTTTTGGTAAAAACTCAACTCGTCGTGTTTGGAGGACAAAGAATGCTGAGTTGCATCCAAAGAACACCATACCTACTGTGAAGCATGGGGGTGGAAACATCATGCTTTGGGGCTGTTTTTCTGCAAAGGGACCAGGACGACTGATCCGTGTAAAGGAAAGAATGAATGGGGCCATGTATTGTGAGATTTTGAGTGAAAACTCCTTCCATCAGCAAGGGCATTGAAGATGAAACGTGGCTGGGTCTTTTAGCATGACAATGATCCCAAACACACCACCCGGGCAATGAAGGAGTGGCTTCGTAAGAAGCATTTCAAGGTCCTGGAGTGGCCTAGCCAGTCTCCAGATCTCAACCCCATAGAAAATCTTTGGAGGGAGTTGAAAGTCCGTGTTGCCCAGCGACAGCCCCAAAACATCACTGCTCTAGAGGAGATCTGCATGGAGGAATGGGCCAAAATACCAGCAACAGTGTGTGAAAACCTTGTGAAGACTTACAGAAAACGTTTGACCTGTGTCAGACCCTCTTGTTATTGACCAAATACTTATTTTCCACCATAATTTGCAAATAAATTCATTAAAAATCCTACAATGTGATTTTCTGGATTTTTTTTCCTCATTTTGTCTGTCATAGTTGACGTGTACCTATGATGAAAATTACAGGCCTCTCTCATCTTTTTAAGTGGGAGAACTTGCACAATTGGTGGCTGACTAAATACTTTGTTTCCCCACTGTAGTTGTGGATTTAAAAGAAAACATGAATCATCAGCGTACAATGACACCTTTGTTTTTAAGCCCTGGATTTCTAATCCCTTGATATTATTGTTGGATCTGATTTTAATAGCTAACATCTCAATGGCCATAATAAATAGATATGCCGATAGTGGACAACCTTGTTTCACTCCTCTTGACAGTTTAAAACTCTGAGAAATAGCCATTATTTACTATTTTACACCTAGGGTTACTATACATGATTTTTACCCATTTTATAAGAGATTCTCCTAAATTGAAATGCTCCAGGCATTTATATATAAACCCCAGTCGTACTTTATCAAATGACTTTTCGAAGTCTGCTATGAATAGCAGGCCTGGTTTCCCAGATTTTCCATAGTGTTCTATTGTTTCCAGTACTTGCCTTATATTATCTCCATTGTATCTTCCATGTAAAAAACCTGTCTGATTAAAATGAATAATGTCCGACAATACCTTTTTAATTCTATGCGCTATACATTTTGCTAGAATTTTTGCATCACAACACTGAAGTGTAAGGGGCCTCCAATTTTTTTTTATGGACTGGATCTTTATATTTTCCACTTGTATCCTGTTTCAGTAATAATGAAATCAGACCCTCTTCTTGAGTGTCTGATAATCTACCATTTACATAGGAGTAGTTAAAACATGCTAATAACGGTCCTCTTAGTATATCAAAAAAGGTTTGGTATACCTCGACTGGTATGCCATCCAACCCTGGAGTTATCCCGGACTTAAAGTATTTAATTGCATCAAGAAGTTCCTCCTCTGTAATTTCACATTCACATGAGTCTTTCTGTATGGCTGTTAATTTTATATTATCAATAGAAAAAAAATCGCTACAATTATCTTCAGCTAGAGGAGATGGAGGCGACTGAAACGAAAACATATGCTTAAAGTACTTTGTTTCCTCCTTCAAAATATAATTTACATTTACATTTACATTTTAGTCATTTAGCAGACGCTCTTATCCAGAGCGACTTACAGGAGCAATTAGGGTTAAGTGCCTTGCTCAAGGGCACATTTACGTCATTTAGCAGACGCTCTTATCCAGAGCGACTACAAATTGGTGCATTCACCCTATAGCCAGTGGGATAACCACTTTACAATGATACTTTTTTTTTGGTGAATCATGGGTGACTCCGTCAATTGTAACCAGTTTCATGAAAAAAAATTTGGTAGCATTCCTATGTTGAAGATAAAAAAAATAATTTGGTGCATTTTCCCCCATATTCCATCCAGTTTGCTTTATTTTTATAATATATTACACTTGATCTTTCTTGAATAAGTTTCTCCATTTCTTTTTGTTTTTCCTCTAATTTATTATGAGCCTCTATGTTACAGTTTTTATTGCCATCTATCTGTTCTGTTAGACCTATTTCCTTTGTTAGTATAAACTCTTTTGACCTAAATTGCTTTTGTTTTTGAGATGAGTACTGAATTGGATGGCCTCTAAAGGCACATTTTAAAGGCGTCCCATACAATAAGGGGATTTGCTGTACCTACAGTGGGGAGAACAAGTATTTGATACACTGCCGATTTTGCAGGTTTTCCTACTTACTAAGCATGTAGAGGTCTGTAATTTTTAATCATAGGTACTGTGAGAGACGGAATCTAAAACAAAAATCCAGAAAATCACATTGTATGATTTTTAAGTAATTAATTTGCATTTTATTGCATGACATAAGTATTTGATACATCAGAAAAGCAGAACTTAATATTTGGTACAGAAACCTGTGTTTGCAATTACAGAGATCATACGTTTCCTGTAGGTCTTGACCAGGTTTGCACACACTGCAGCAGGGATTTTGGCCCACTCCTCCATACAGACCTTCTCCAGATCCTTCAGGTTTCGGGGCTGTCGCTGGGCAATACGGACTTTCAGCTCCCTCCAAAGATGTTCTATTGGGTTCAGGTCTGGAGACTGGCTAGGCCACTCCAGGACCTTGAGATGCTTCTTACGGAGCCACTCTTTAGTTGCCCTGGCTGCGTGTTTCGGGTCGTTGTCATGCTTGAAGACCCAGCCACGACCCATCTTCAATGCTCTTACTGAGGGAAGGAGGTTGTGGCCAAGATCTGGCGATACATGGCCCCATCCATCCTCCCCTCAATACGGTGCAGTCGTCCTGTCCCCTTTGCAGAAAAGCATCCCCAAAGAATGATGATTCCACCTCCATGCTTCACGGTTGGGATGGTGTTCTTGGGGTTGTACTCATCCTTCTTCTTCCTCCAAACACGGCGAGTGGAGTTTAGAACAAAAAGCTCTATTTTTGTTTAATTAGACCAAATGACCTTCTCCCATTCCTCCTCTGGATCATCCAGATGGTCATTGGCAAACTTCAGACGGGCCTGGACATGCGCTGGCTTGAGCAGGGGGACCTTGCGTGCGCTGCAGGATTTTAATCCATGATGGCGTAGTGTGTTACTAATGGTTTTCTTTGAGACTGTGGTCCCAGCTCTCTTCAGGTCATTGACCAGGTCCTGCCGTGTAGTTCTGGGCTGATCCCTCACCTTCCTCATGATCATTGATGCCCCACGAGGTGAGATCTTGCATGGAGCCCCAGACCGAGGGTGATTGACCGTCATCTTGAACTTTTTCCATTTTCTAATAATTGCGCCAACAGTTGTTGCCTTCTCACCATGCTGCTTGCCTATTGTCCTGTAGCCCATCCCAGCCTTGTGCAGGTCTACAATTTTATCCCTAATGTCCTTACACAGCTCTCTAGTCTTGGCCATTGTGGAGAGGTTGGAGTCTGTTTGAGTGTGTGGACAGGTGTCTTTTATACAGGTAACGAGTTCAAACAGGTGCAGTTAATACAGGTAATGAGTGGAGAACAGGAGGGCTTCTTAAAGTAAAACTAACAGGTCTGTGAGAGGCGGAATTCTTACTGGTTGGTAGGTGATCAAATACTTATGTCATGCAATAAAATACAAATTAATTACTTGAAAATCATACAATGTGATTTTCTGGATTTTTGTTTTAGATTCCGTCTCTCACAGTTTAAGTGTACCTATGATAAAAACATTCTGTCCCCTATCAACACTTTTTAAACTTTTGGTGCCAATGAGAATGACATAAGAAAGAAGTCAAGACAACTAGCTTGATTGAGGCTCCGCCATGTATATCTCACTAGATCAGGATATTTAAGCCTCCGTATATCTACTAGTTCTAATGTATCCATGACATTCACAATTTC
Organism: Coregonus lavaretus; assembly: GCF_964263955.1. Lineage (NCBI taxonomy): Eukaryota > Metazoa > Chordata > Actinopteri > Salmoniformes > Salmonidae > Coregonus > Coregonus lavaretus. The sequence goes on from NC_140000.1 coordinate 45,639,574, forward strand.
CTTAAGAGTATGAGGGTGATTGTTTGTTTGTGGTGTGATTTCCTTTACGGTCCATTGAGCTATTTAAAACAGCATTATAATCCCCCACCATAATACTATTGTCTTGAATTGCTTGCAGGGTTGATAATGTATTATATATATTGTCAAAGAAGTGTGGATCATCATTATTTGGTCCGTAAAGGTTAATGAGCCATATCTGTTTATGGTCCAATAACATATTTAAAATAATCCATCTACCTTGCGTATCTATTTGGACAATTTGCACATTCGGATCGAAATTACTATTGATTAATATCATCACCCCTTTTGAGTTTCTTTGTATATTAATGAATCTTGCACGTAAATATAAATGGTATTTTTCAGATATATTCAGTATTTCACATGCATCCATTTAAAGGTGAAATCTAGTTTAGTCTCTAAAAAAATACAATAATAATAATAATGCAAGTATTAGCCCAGCAGGATTGAAGAGGTGGATATTCAACTGATTGTCTTAAATAGAACTACTGTATTTTGTGCATTTGGCCCCATGGCCACACAGAGTAATCACAGATGGCACCTTTAAAGACCCAAAATGGCTTCCCCTTCCCACCTCTCCATGGGTATGTATCAGTTTCACTCCCTGAGTCTCTGGCTCAGTGTTGAGGCCCTCAGCCCAGTTTCTCCAGGGCACTGTGTAGTATCTTCAGGTCGTCTCTCATTTGGCCCAGGGCATGCTGGATCTTACTGGGCTGGTCCAGAAGCTCCAGGCTGCAGGTGAATGGGTCGTACCGGACAGAGAAGGGTCGTTGAATGGACGACGAGTACCGCCTGCAGGTAGAACGATAAGGTTTTAATACATTGCGTCCATACTTGCGAATAAGCAACCATTTAATTTTAAACATGTTCTCTGGCACAAAATGCGTATCAGTCAATTAAAATCTTTGATTTACTTGCACATGACAGCTAAATTGTTGCTGGTGCCATCCTATAACATGGAACACGTTAGCCCTATGCTAACCTCAACAGGTGGCACTGATTATATCCTGGCACAAATTCTTCATCAGCCTATCAAAGATCCACCAACCAATGGCATTTCTTAAAATAGGTCAACCCTGGCCACTAGAGGGATATTTTAAACCTACAAATTCAAGGTTTACTTTTGTCAGAGAGGAAGAGAGAGACCCAACTGTGGAAAATCTCTCCCTCCAGCAGGGGCCGTGAATTTTTTGGTTTGGAGGTCAATGAGTGTCGAATTTGGTCAACGAACAAATGAATGGCTTACTTGCTACGTGAGGTTTATTTGATCGAATAAAAGTGATGTAATGTTTAAGTTGTTATGAGTGTACTGATATAAGTAGGACACGTGACATCCTGGCCACTTTGAGAAAAAAACACTTTATATTGGAGTTGTCTCGAGAATGGCTATGCATATTCATAACATGAGGCTTGTAGCATAGTATTTCTCTCAATTGAATACAGGCGGTTGATGTCAATAACCCTCATCGAATATTCAAATAAGGATTACAATAATGAGATGTATCCACCAATCCAAAGAAAGGATAAGCGGGAGCTAGACAGCCCGCCGTGCCGCTTTGTAGACAACGACTCCCGTTCTTAGGGCGGAGAGACATGTATCTTGTCAGTATATCCATAATCTTTGCTGTTCTGTTGGTCTGTAACAAAATGTTGTGTGCCAATATTGCATTGATGCATCCTTGACTACACTACTAGCTACTACTAACGTTAGACAACATTTTCACGTTTTCGCATTTATGACAAAATCCCAAATTTTTGTTTATCTGTTTCACACACATCCATGTGCTTTTATGGAAAAATTATATGAGATCCTTACAACATTTAAGTTTATCGTACATCGTATAGAATAATGAAGAGCCTTATGGATTTGTCAAATAGCATGTAGACTATCATTGTCATCATAGCCTCTAGGTGGCATACACTGCTAAAGCGGTTGACTTGAAATCGATAGTTCACCATGGGTTCGAGTCCCCCTTGTATCGAGCTTTTTTTGTTGAGGAAAAACTGTTCACTGCCGGTCCTTGATGCTCAATTCAAAACGCATTTGACCAAGTGGATGATTATAATAATGCACAGCCTGCAAAATGTTGTAGGCCTGCATGTATGTGTAGCCTACATAAGAATCCTAATGACAGCCAAGTGTGATAAACTTCTTTAAAATAACTAATACTGCCATCTGTAGGATGATGATGAGATTGCAAACTACAATCCTACTGTACACTTTGTAATGCTCAAATAACTTATATGTGACAAAGTTGATGATTATATAAAAATGCATATAAAACATTGTAGGCCTAAATGTAAGTGCACACGTCCATGTAAATGGCCTATGCAATATGATTACTAGGCCATAGCAGTATGTTTGTCTGCTAGGCTGTTGGCTGTAGGCGTCCCTTTTCAACACACTAATACAGTACATGTATATCTACATTTCAAAGGGGGAGGGAAACTCATGTGAAATTCGAACCCTTGCCACAATCTACGACAATTACGTGGACTTGGCTCTTTACACAGAGAGCAATTTGACCAGTAAGTCAGATACACATGATACTTGCTTTGATGATCAGAACGTGCTGTTAGACTGAGGTATGGTAAGGACGCTTCCATGAACAAGTGTTGGAACACGTCCAACCACGTCGACAATTTTAATTGGCGGATGCAGAACTTGTGCCAGGATATAATCAGTGCCACCTGGTGAGGTTAGCATAGGGCTAATGTGTGCCATGTTATCGGATGGGACCAGCTACAATTTAGTGTTCTGTCACGTGCAAGTAAATATACTATTTTAATTGGCTGAAATATGCATTTTGGGCCGGAGAACCTGTTTAAAACTCCCTAGTTAGCATAATAAAAATAATCTGTCAGTTTAAGCTAGAGAGATCTGTTTTTGCATTGGATGTGTCTCAATGCACTGCATCCGCCTATGTAACACTTCCGCATTTGCGGTAAAAGGTGACAGAGCTAGAGTGATGTTTGTCAGACCATGAGACATCCCAAAAATCGGCTTAGACAGGGCTTAGACTCTTATGGGTTAAATTTAAGTATGGACCTCGACTGTCTCCTCAAGTCATCTCATCTCTCTCAAAATGATGGGTTACACACACTTACACACACACAGTGCCTTTTGAATTGTATGTGTTTTACTCTGTCAGGGATGGGCAACTCCAGTCCTCAGGGGCCTGATTGGTGTCACACTTTTGCCCCAGCCCCAGCTAACACACCTGACTCCAATAATCAACTAACCATGATCTTCAGTTTAGAATGCAATTAGTTTATTCAGCTGTTTGTGCTAGGGACGGGGTAAAAGTGTGACACCAATCCGGCCCCAGAGGACTGGAGTTGCCCATCCCTTCTCTATGTCCATCCATACTCAGCTCATTCAGATGACATTAATATATTACAAAACATATTATGCTAATTATGAGTACAGGTTTGCAGCCTCTCTAAACCCTAACTCCTTAACAGCTGCCTTCAGTCTGATTTACTTCTGTGTCCTCACTCAGATCCCCTGAGGTTCCCACTGGCTCCTCTCCAAAACCCGTGCAGCACTACATCCAGGAGCGACAAGAGCAACTCAAACCCAAGGTATACACCACATCTTACACATTTCATGTGACGTACTGAAGTGCTCACATACAGTGGGGAAAAAAAGTATTTAGTCAGCCACCAATTGTGCAAGTTCTCCCACTTAAAAAGATGAGAGAGGCCTGTAATTTTCATCATAGGTACACGTCAACTATGACAGACAAAATGAGAAAAAAAAATCCAGAAAATCACATTGTAGGATTTTTTATGAATTTATTTGCAAATGATGGTGGAAAATAAGTATTTGGTCAATAACAAAAGTTTCTCAATACTTTGTTATATACCCTTTGTTGGCAATGACACAGGTCAAACGTTTTCTGTAAGTCTTCACAGGGTTTTCACACACTATTTTGGCCCATTCCTCCATGCAGATCTCCTGTAGAGCAGTGATGTTTTGGGGCTGTCGCTGGGCAACACGGACTTTCAACTCCCTCAAAGATTTTCTATGGGGTTGAGATCTGGAGACTGGCTAGGCCACTCCAGGACCTTGAAATGCTTCTTACGAAGCCACTCCTTCATTGCCCGGGCAGTGTGTTTGGGATCATTGTCATGCTGAAAGACCCAGCCACGTTTCATCTTCAATGCCCTTGCTGATGGAAGGAGGTTTTCACTCAAAATCTCACGATACATGACCCCATTCATTCTTTCCTTTACACGGATCAGTCGTCCTGGTCTCTTTGCAGAAAAACAGCCCCAAAGCATGATGTTTACACCCCCATGCTTCACAGTAGGTATGGTGTTCTTTGGATGCAACTCAGCATTCTTTGTCCTCCAAACACGACGAGTTGAGTTTTTACCAAAAAGTTCTATTTTGGTTTCATCTGACCATATGACATTCTCCCAATCCTCTTCTGGATCATCCAAATGCACTCTAGCAAACTTCAGACGGGCCTGGACATGTACTGGCTTAAGCAGGGGGACACGTCTGGAACTGCAGGATTTGATTCCCTGGCGGCGTAGTGTGTTACTGATGGTAGGCTTTGTTACTTTGGTCCCAGCTCTCTGCAGGTCATTCACTAGGTCCCCCTGTGTGGTTCTGGGATTTTTGCTCACCGTTCTTGTGATCATTTTGACCCCACGGGGTGAGATCTTGCGTGGAGCCCCAGATCGAGGGAGATTATCAGTGGACTTGTATGTCTTCCATTTCCTAATAATTGCTCCCACAGTTGATTTCTTCAAACCAAGCTGCTCACCTATTGCAGATTCAGTCTTCCCAGCCTGGTGCAGGTCTACAATTTTGTTTCTGGTGTCCTTTGACAGCTCTTTGGTCTTGGCCATAGTGGAGTTTGGAGTGTGACTGTTTGAGGTTGTGGACAGGTGTCTTTTATACTGATAACAAGTTCAAACAGGTGCTATTAATACAGGTAACGAGTGGAGGACAGAGGAGCCTCTTAAAGAAGAAGTTACAGGTCTGTGAGAGCCAGAAATCTTGCTTGTTTGTAGGTGACCAAATACTTATTTTCCACCATAATTTGCAAATAAATTCATTAAAAATCCTACAATGTTTTTATCTGGATTTTTTTTTCTTAATTTGTCTGTCATAGTTGACGTGTACCTATGATGAAAATTACAGGCCTCTCTCATCTTTTGAAGTGGGAGAACTTGCACAATTGGTGGCTGACTAAATACTTTTTTTCCCCACTGTATAGACATACACCACTTGTACGCATTGATGTACCTCATCTTAATCTTGGCATCCTCAAAGCTTTCTGAGACAAAGTAGACAGGTTGGAAAGTCTGGTCCTGGTAAGGCTGGATTGCAGTCTCCTCAGGGTTGAATGGCTTGTACTCAGGTTCGTTAGAGAGAGCATACTGAAAGATGGAAAATAAGAAAAGTGATTAGTTATCGTTTTAGACTCCTTCAGAAATGATTAGGGGCATGTTATATGAAAACAGAGATAAGAAATTAGGAATTAGTCCCCTCTATCAGTACAAAGCTACAGAGAACCAATGTAAAATCCTACTCACAATGAGTTCTCCATAGGAGGACAGGAGGCCGGCACCGTATGCCTTCACAGTTCCATTCTGCTTACAAAGTCCAAACTCCACCGTGAACCAGTACAACTGTCGGAGGAATGACAACAAGTGATGAGGAAATGATAAGGCTCCATGTCACGCCTGACAACACATCAGTCAAATTATCAGATTGGTCAGTATTTTATATTTTCCACTAGATGGCAGCAAAGGGCCATTATTTGCAGTCCAACACCCAACCTCAGTGCAGTATCTAATGTTTTACATTTAATTGGTAAGTGCTTATTTTGAAATGAAAGCTCAAAGGTCAGCTCTTACGGTTGAGAGTCTCTCAATATCCTCGTCTGATGCGCCCAGTGAGGCTAGGCCGATTTCCTGCAAATGACAAACAATTGTGAGTGTTACGCCATGATAAGACGTTTAATGTATTATTATAATTAATGTATTATTACTCCCAAACATTATATGAACCATATTATAAGTCTAAATGTTTTTACCTGGGAAAACTGGGCAAAATCTTTGTCTGCAAGCATAGGAATATGGCCAAGTAACTCGTGACAGCAATCTCTGAGGGAAAGAAGCGCAAAAGCAGTGAATACATGATGCACATGAATATGTCCATTGATTAGACTCATTATCATGATACACATGAATTAGTAAACTGATTATCATGACGCACATTTATTATTTCAAGTGATCCTACTATGACAATAACACCAATTGACTTACGGCTCGGGGGAGTGCATGGGTGCGGAGGCGTGGCGGATGTACTGGGTACACTGGAACAGTCTGAAGGCCAGGCTAGCTAGGAAGTCTCTGGCGGAGAGTAGCCCTGCCACCGGACGCAGCTGGAAGCCTGACTTCTCTGGACAAACAAGAACACATAGCAAGGTGCCACTGTCAGACATACACATATTCACCAGTGGCATACATGCTGATGTTCATACACGGTGACTGTTTCTGCAATACGAGAACAATCCCTAATGTTATTGGTACTGTTGTAACCAATCTACATGAAAGTAACGAGGCACAATCAATCTATAAGGTGCGCACAGTCATTGACCAGAATTACTCAGTCAATGGAAAGTAATGGGCATGCCGGATTTGCCTCTGTCGTTGTCTGTTCTATCCCTTGAAGCTGGTCATAGTGCTGCCATTGCTCTGTCCTTCAGGCAGAGATAGACTGCTGCACCTCACCTTTGAGGAAGGCAGAGACCTCCCGGAGCTGGGGGATACTGTCCTCTCCGTAGCCACACTCCCTCTCCAGCTGCTGCAGCCCATCCAGGAACTGTCTGCACGCCAGGTCAGGGTAGATGGTCCTCAGGGTCCGGTACACCTCTCTCCTGTTAAATGACAGCAGCAGCAGAGTCATTAGAACACTGTCATTCGAACTCCACAGGTATATTGACTGCAGATTATTATCATTATGAAAGAAGACTAGTGGTCGATGTCCATCTCCTGTATACTATACATGAGCTGTTATTCTCACCATGTGGCCACCTCCTCTGGTGTGTACTCCACTCTGGGTAATGGTTCCCCCCTGTGGAACAGAGATCAATGCATCAATGCATCAATCATTCCTTTACTAATGCATTACTACAATGTCATGCCTTTGGTCCAATGATGCAGTGCTGGCACCCAAGAGCGACTGACAACATGGGAATAACTTTTTTGAAAGGGGAAAATTATGGGATCAATTTACTGTTTGTAATTCGCTGCAAGTTCAGCAATGAAGCACCTTCTTTTTCTGTATTCTGGATCACTGAATCCCTGAAAAGGGAGTAATTTAGTTAGCCATAACATTTTTTTGTTTTTTTTAAATCATTTTTGATAGTTGAGTATTATTTCTAACAATCAAGTGAATTTTACAAATATTGTATCAATGTCATATAAATGGTAGCCTAAGGTAAAACATAAACAATTACTGGATGATCCTGGTCCATATCTGGATCATATTTCGTTATCAACAGGTTGCATTTATCCAGATCTCTGATCTTTCTGGGGAACCAGGGAACTAAAACAAGGAAACAGGAAAAATATGGCAGAGCATAATTATTTCACACAATTTAAATGATTAGGTGTTATTGTATTCTAAACGATAATAAAACCAATAAAACCATTACTATTATTAGACATGATTATTATTTCATTATAATGTTATTATAACCTTTTTCCTCTGGGATGGTGCGTACATCGTCGGCGACTCTCTTGAGTGAGTTGATGAAGATGTTTGTGTCGGAGCTGTGCACTTCACACCTCATAAAGAACTCCAGATCATCACAACCACTGTTCTTAGACTTCCTCCCTGGTCGGCTCTCAATATGCAGAAGCTTGGCTTCAAACGTCTGAATGCATGGTAAAGACATAAATATCATATTTAAGCAAACACATTTATATTTTATCATATTGATTCGATGCCGTAGATCTGATTTATTGAAGCTCTCCATCTGCAACTCATATATAATGATGAACATGCTTTCCTTACCTCAAAGACTTTGCCAGTTTTAAAGAACCCTGCATTCTTCCCATGGCTGAGTGCGAAAAGAATGTTCAGTGTCACCGTTCCTTCCTTTTCCTCAAACACAAAGTTTTCACCGCACCGCGATGGGCCAGGGGACGATGAACCGCTGGCGCGCTCTTTCCGGGCATCTTCGATCAGACTTCGCTTTCTGCCGACGAACTGAATGTTTTGCACCACACTCTCCGTCTTCATTGAACTTATGACGATTTGTCGTAGACTGTCGAATATTGCAGAGTCGCTATGATTTGTTTGATCGAATAGTCTATATAGGCTTATTCTCGGATACTGAGACTCTGAGGCACAGCGGTGTCTGAATCGTTGCCATCAGGAGGGAGACAGGTTTATATACCAGTGCTCACATAATTCTTTATGGAAATGAGTTACGCAAATGCACACGTCTGATTTTTAGGTGTTATGCGTCATAACATCCAATCTCCTTTTAATGGAATAAAAATAGTTTTATGGAAGCACTTATAGGCCTAATATATTGAAAAAATTGCGTTTTGTAGCCTACAAAATATGATGATGAATATTGATAGTTTTACTTACGTTTATTCTAGGCTAAATATGTTTCTTTCCATTGCTTTGTAGCAGGTGCAACAGGTCATTGTGCAAAACATTTATTTTCCCCTGACTTGAGATGCTCTCCAAGGTGCTGAAACGCACGTTGACAGACTCTAATACAAAATGTGTTCTCACAACCAATTATAGCATAATAATAATAATAATAATAATTAATAATAAAACATATAACAATAATTATTTTGAGATAATTGATTTGAAAGATAACCTTTTCAGGATATAAAGATATTTATTTGGCAAGTTAATAATAAGACATTTTCATGCATATTATACAAACAAATATGATGGTGATAGTAAAGAATGGAAAAACAGTCAATCATTTGGATTAATCAGAATTCAGGATATAATCAAACACATTCTCTAATAACACTCTGGACATACACATTGTATTTCGTTATTGTGTTATAGAGGCTTAGCTTTTCATAGCATAATGCAAGGATACATTTTTGTTATTTGCGGTTTAACCATAGAATATTCAAGTGCGAATTAGATAATCTTCAAAGCCTGAGCTAATAGTTTTGGAATAGCACTCTTTTAATTTAATCTGTCTCAGCTGGTTACGGAAAATTACGTCGGTTAACCTATCAATACTGTAATGGCGGGTGTTGGATTTCTAGAACATGCTGACAAAAGTATGATAAAACAATACTTCTCCTTGTTGGAGTTAACAAAAATCTAACGAAAACCTCACTCACTTATCGAATAATTCATTTAGAGAAAGTTAATACTTGTTTTATGTAGCTCAATATTTACAATGAGAGACTCATTTTCCCGATGTGCCATTTTCATTGGCTAGTAGTATGCATGTCTGTGATTCATTGAGAGAGTGCTACTCTAATAATATGACTACTAATATTAAAATGTTCTACTTAAAATGACTAGTGCATATGGGTTGCAGTAGGTATTTATGAATAATATATTTAAAGATGAAGCAGAATGCAGTAAATGTTATAATGAACAAGCACACAGATTATAAGTACAAAGAGTATAATGGAAATCTACAAGATTGATGAGATACATTGAGATTCTATCATTGTGCACATCAGTTTTGAAGGATGTCTCCAAAGTGTTCTCCTTACTCCATCTTCCGCAGGGCATTGCACAAGATCCCAATTTCCCCTAAAATAAAAGCAATACAATTAAATTAGGTAGTTCATCTGTAGAAGATTATTAAACATTAAATACCAGTAGGAGTTGGGAATTTATACAGATATTGTCTGTAATTCAATTAAACTATGTTTTACATTTCTAAAAGGCAAGACAAAAATAAATCCTAGTGTGGTCTTCTGTAGCTCAGTTGGTAGAGCATGGTGCTTGCAATGCCAGGGTTGTGGGTTCGATTCCCTACACCAGCCTTATGTAAAATGTATTCATGCGTGACTGTAAGCCGCTTTGGATAAAAGTGTATGCTAAATGACATATATTACATACAGTGTATATCAATTACAATTGGTAGAAAATCTGAATCAATTTCTAATAGTACTTGATGTTGGTATTTGCATAAGGGGCTATTGAGGAGTTAGTTTTATGAGGACACTATAGAAATGTGTCACACACCACTGATGTTGTCAGCCAGGTTTCTCAGCTGCTGGGTGTTATCCAAGACTTCAATACTCTGGGTGTATGCATTGTAGCGCACTGAGAAAGGCCTGGGGATGGTATCGGCAAATTTCCTGTATAGAGAGTCATAACACAGGACATTCCATTGGAAATGTGAAGATATATATTCTACGATATAAAGATCCAGAGAGTTCCGAAGCGAATACAGTGAATGAATATGTGACATCATAAATGGTTAATATTGTACAGATGTTAAATTCTACCTGACTCTCTCTTTGGCGTCATCAAAGCTCTCAGCGACAAAGTAAATGGGCTGGAACTCAGTGATTGGGTACTTCTGAAGGCTGGTCTTCGCAGGGTCAAATGGTTGAATCTTGGGCTTGTCTGTCAAACAGTACTGTAAAACATTAAAATGTTAGTCCAGAGTTTGACTCCAACTAATCCCATTTATGGGAGATGTAACACTGTCGTGAATCAATGTACAATGAGCAGAATCCAGGTTACAAGCCCTCATTTGGTGTTTTGAGGTCACAGATCACAAGCAGTGTCCAATTCCTCAATGAAATTCTGTGCCCCATGAACCTCGGCAGCAGTAAACAGGAAGTGCAGTGTGAATCGTGTCTCAGCGTGAGTTGGTCCTGCTGTGATATGACTCAGTTAACTGCACATCCTCTGCTGACACTGTGATGTAACTGGTGACTTAAGATATTAATTCTGTCTCTGCCTCCTACTTCTCCATTGAACCACTAACCCACTCCTCACCAGTTTCCCCTAGTGATACATTTAGCCTGAGCCCTGGGTGGACCACTAACAAACTGATTGACAGCTGTATCGCATTTGTGGTATCAGGGCAGGTCTGCCGGTTTTGACTATAGCAGAAGTGACTTTTCTTAGCAGGTTAGGAGAACTTACACAGCAGTTAGGAGAATTAACGTGGCAGGTTAGGAGAATTAGGTTAAGGTTAGAAAAAGGGTTAGCTAAATTGCTAAAATTGTCACAGATGCGACTCGAACATATCTAGCTACAACCAGGTCTGCCCTGAGAAAAGTATTGGTTTCCACTAATGCGATGCTGCTGACTGACAGCCCACTGGGCTACCTCATAGGGATTTGGGTCTATTAGAACTGCAGGAAGGAGGCCTGACACGTGGGCATAAAAACAGGTAATGAAAGAAACCCTCTTAAAAATAGCCACATGGCTAAATGAATTGTTCTGTTGTGAAGAATGCCCAACATGTGACCACTGTGGCTGCTTCTAGCATGTATTTCTCATTGTAAGTCACTCTGTAAGGTGTAAATGTAAGGTAAATACCTGCAGCTCTCCAAATGATGAGAGAAGGCCAGCTCCATAGGCCTTGATCTCAGAGCCCTGCTTGCAGAGGCCAAACTCCACTGTGAACCAATAGACCTGTGGACAGACAGACAGACAGACACAAGGGCTCATCACATATTCAATATTGTTTTGTCTTCTTCTGGTATCAGGAGTCGGCTGAAGTTGATGTTGTGAGACGTCTGAGAGACTTACAGTAGCAAGCCTCTCAATGTACTCGTCGGGGGCACCCAGGGAAGCCAGACCGATTTCCTGTTCAAAAGAGTGTCAAATAAATCATGTTATTGACTATATCTGCTTCAGGATATTGTGCTGTAACATAGTTGAAAGCGTTCTACAGGAGCAAAACCAATATTAGAGTAAGATTGGCACATGCAGTACAGTTGCATGGCATTCTCCTCAATCAAGAACATTATGACTAGCATGACTGTGTTTGAAGCTGATCTTTACAATGGTGCCCTTTTTCACGCCAACAATGGATAGTTCTCTTAAGTTATGATACCAGCAGTGGTTAAAGAACGTTCATGTCCTCTTGTGTTCTTTACCTGTGAGAATTGGGCAAAGGTGGGGTCAGCAAACAGAGGAACATGCCCCAGGAGTTCATGGCAGATATCCCTGTGGAGAGATTTAAGTCAATGACTATAGAACATAATCAACTATGTACAACTGGTCCCAAGGTAGGATGTGACACCTGTATAAAGGCACGGATACACCCGCAGCATTTGCCGGCCGAGAGTACTTAACAGGGTGCCAGCTGTAATTTACAAACCGATTCTACATGTGGAAACGGGCGAAAATGACAGAAATCAGACGGTCCCTAAAACACACCACGCCGAACGAATGGCGAAAAAACGTCAGACTGTCATTCAGCGCGATGTGTTTTCTCCTTATATGAGGGTGACACTCACGGCTCAGGTGTGTACATGGGCTTGGATTGGTGACGGATGTACTGTGTAGAGTGGAAGACTCGGAAGGCCAGACCAGCCAGGAAATCCCGAGAGGAGAGCAGGCCAGCCACTGGGCGCAACCGGAAACCTGTGCATGCTAAAACAGAGAGGAGGGGAGGGTATCATGTCAGTGTGTGTGGGACGCTTAAAGAAGCATAGGAAATGGGGGCACTTAGGCACGATCTGTTGTCGTACACTGCAGGTAGCGTGAGATGTCCTCCAGCTGGGGGATGTTGTCCTGCCTGTAGCCGCAGTACTGCTCCAGCAGGGGGAACACACGGTTGTGCTCACGGCAGGCGTGCGTGGGGTACAGAGTCTTCAGCTCATTGAACACTGTGCTCCATGTGGCCTTCTCCTCCGCTGTGTACTCCACCTTGGGAATGACCTGGCCACTGAGACCGAGACACACTGTTGTTAACACACACTTGTGTATAAAATGTTCTTATATACAGTACCAGTCAAAAGTTTGGACACACCTACTCATTCCAGGGTTTTTCTTTATTTTTACTATTTTCTACATTGACATAACACATGGCATAACACATACGGAATCATGTAGTAACCAAAAAAGTGTTAAACAAATCAAAATATATTTGAGATTCTTCAAAGTAGCCACCATTTGCCTTGATGACAGCTTTGCCCACACTTGGCATTCTCTCAACCAGCTTCATGAGGTAGTCACCTGGAATGCATTACAATTAACAGGTGTGCCTTGTTAATTTGTGGAATTTCTTTCCTTATTAATGCGTTTGAGCCAATCAGTTGTGTTGTGACAAGGTAGGGGTGGTATACAGAAGATAGCCCTATTTGGTAAAAGACCAAGTCCATATTATGGCAAGTACAGTCGCAAAAACCATCAAGCGCTATGATGAAACTGACTCTCATGAGGACCGCCACAGAAAAGGAAGACCCAGAGTTACCTCTGCTGCAGAGGATAAGTTCATTAGAGTTACCAGCCTCAGAAATTGCAGCCCAAATAAATGCTTCACAGAGTTCAAGTAACAGACACATCTCAACATCAACTGTTCAGAGGAGACTGTGTGAATCAGGCATTCATGGTCGAATTGCTGCAAAGAAACCACTACTAAAGGACACCAATAAGAAAAAGAGACTTGCTTGGGCCAAGAAACACGAGCAATGGACATTAGACCGGTGGAAATCTGTCCTTTGGTCTGATGAGACTACATTTCAGACTTTTGGTTCCAACCGCCGTGTCTTTGTGAGACGCTGAGTAGGTGAACGGATGATCTCTGCATGTGTGATTCCCACCGTGAAGCATGGAAGAGGAGGTGTGATGGTGTGAGGGTGCTTTGCTGGTGACACTGTCTATGATTTATTTAGAATTCAAGGCATACTTAACCAGCATGGCTACCACAGCATTCTGCAGCGATACACCATCCCACCTGGTTTGCGCTTAGTGAGACTATCATTTGTTTTTCAACAGGACAATGACCCAAAACACACCTCCAGGCTGTGTAAGAGCTATTTGACCAAGAAGGAGAGTGATGGAGTGCTGCATCAGATGACCTGGGCTCCACAATCACCCGACCTCAACCCAATTGAGATGGATTGGGATGAGTTGGACCGCAGAGTGAAGGAAAAGCAGCCAACAAGTGCTCAGCATATATGGGCATTCCTTCAATACTGTTGGAAAAGCATTCCTCGTGAAGCTGGTTGAGAGAATGCCAAGAGTGTGCAAAGCTGTCATCAAGGCAAAGGGCTACTTTGAAGAATGTAAAATCAAAAATATATTTAGATTGGTTTAACACTTTTTTTGGTTACTACATGATTCCATATGTGTTATTTCATAGTTTTGATGTCTTAACTATTATTCTACAGTGTAGAAAATAGTAAAAATTAAGAAAAACCCTTGAATGAGTAGGTGTGTCCAAACATTTGACTGGTCCTGTATATACACAGACACACACAGTCCCTATTTGGTGAGGGAGGACTAGGAGGATGGATGGGTGGGGGAGATCAGTGAGTGGATTCACTTCATTATTCTACCAAGGTCCCACTGCTATGTAAATGTGAGCTTCCTGTGAGGGCGTTTTCATTGGGGCTGGCGCTCTTTGTAGTTCCTGGGAATAATGAAGTCTCAATTATGCGAACAAAGGCAGAGGCTTCAAATCCACCACTGCCCCCTCTGTAATTTGTCCCCTTTTGTTTGTGGTATTTTCAATAAAAGGCAAAGCGGGGACTGAAATGAGGCTGGAGGAGAGAGCCATAGATCACTTCTAGTAGGTTCTAGAAGCTTTCTTCACCTCTGCTGTTGTGTAAAAGAGAGGGACCAAAGAGAAACAAGTGTTCTAGTCTAGATGGATAGTTACTGTCTGTAGTTGTAGGCGATGTCGGCAAACTCCTTCCTCCTGGTTCTGTACACTGGGTCTGTGAAGCCCTGGAGTGAATGACCGAAGTAATCAATGTTAGATCTTATTTATGATCACTGCCTGGCCCTGTATATAATGTGGAAATCCTCAGCTTGGACTACTTGGACCCTTTGACAGCATTATACTCTCCCACTCTCCTGAGAGCCCTGGCTGGACACACATATTCAAATGAGGCCTTTGTAGAATGTATGCTGCTCATGAGGAATACATTTCACTTTTAAAGGTGGTGGCAAAAGGGAGCAATTATCTATAATTATAGGGGCTCAATTAAAGCAATGACATTAATTTGGGGCCCTAGAGAGTTTCCATTAGAATAGATAGCAGAGTGGGGACTGTCATCACGATTTGAGTCTTTCATAAAACACACGTGTGGGTGCACATGCATACACACAGGTACATACGTATGCACACACACACACATAAATCATATTGTATTCGTCACATGCTCCGTATAACAACAGGTGTGGACTAACAGTGAAATGTTTACTTACGGGCCCTTCCCAACAATGCAGACACACATACAACACAAAGCAGTCACCTTAGTACACAGGGTGACACCCCCTACAGAGTGTGTAGGTTGTAAACAGACAGTAATGAATGGTTGATCCTTACAGGGTGATCAGAATCCAGCTCAGATCCGTAGCTCAGAATCTGGTTGGCAAAGCGGTCCAAGTCCTGGATGTCATTGGGGAACCATGGAACTGTAGGGGGGGGGGGGGATCTCATTAACCAGTTCAAATGAATGTGACAAATACTGTAGATACATTTACATTTACGTCATTTAGCAGACACTCTTATCCAGAGAGACTTACAGTAAGTGAGTGCATACATTTAAAAATGTTTTTATTATTTAAAAAAAATTCATACTGGAATCGAACCCACAACCCTGCCGTTGCAAATGCCATGCTCTACCAACAGAGCTACATAGATATACAGTATATACATGGCCAAAACAGACCAGAAGAGGGCAGAGTAAAACCAGTCGAAACAGTGGTGCATAACGTCTTGAGATGTAGAAAACTACAATTTAGTATTATTTACAATTGTCTGTACATCTGCCTTGTGTTCAGTGTCCAATTCCAAAATGTAAATTGATTGAAACAAGTGAAGCCCAAATGAGTATTGATGGGGATGGTTTTGTCTGGGTTTTGCCTGCAGGGTGCTTTTGGGCTAGAACACTACTCAGTAACTATGTTGACAGTGAACAGAGCACCAGAGGAGGTCACCCATTGGCTCATTGATGACAGTTAGAAGTACTGGACGTTGACCATTAATCTAAATCGAGGCCGTGTGGTCCAGCCTGAGGCTAGGGGAACAATGGGACCCCACCAGGCTCCTCTCAAAACAGCCTGTCTCCATCTCAGACCATAAATATCTCTAATATCCTCCAATGACACATTAACCTGTCGCCCTGTCCAGTAGACCATGGGGCTAGGCAGAGGGGGGTGAGGACAAGGGCGGCTGGCTTGGTGATGGCCCTGTCTATCTCTGCCTGTCTGTCTGTCCGGGATGAGCGATGACCCTGTTAGGGTTTCCCTCCTCTGGGTCTGTGATAGAGACAGTCTGTTCTGTGACAGTGGGCTCCTCTGTTTGCAGCCAGGCCAGTTGGTGCCCAGTAACTAAACTAATGTCATTGTGGAAACAACTAATAAAGGAGGTTGGATGTGAGGGACAGGCCATCCGTCTCCGCGGCGACGCTCATCGCCTCATTAGACAGTCTGGCTGGTGGCCTCCTAAAGCGCCACCCAGAGTTCAGATCATGTGACACACACACAGTTTTTCTACTTCCCCCTTCTCCCTCCTAGACACAAATATATCATCATATAATTATTGTTAAGTACACTTAAAATAATATTTTAGTCGTCATGGTTTTAATCAGTCATGGTTTGTAATATGTTATTATATGCATATCTAGATTGATTATTCATTGATAATATTTTTCTATATACACACACCAGGATTAGGGTGAATTCCATTTCAACTCTAGTCAATTCAGAAAGTAATTCTGAATTCCAATTCCACATTTTCCTAATTAAAAAGCGTTGACAAGAATTGGAATTGCAATTAACCCCAACCCAAACCCACACACCTGTGTCCTTCTGTTTGTTGCGTGAGAGCTCGTGCACGTGGCCACTGATCTCGGTGCGCAGGCCATCGATGACCTCGTCCAAGGCCTTGGAGAAGCTGGTGTCCACGCTGATGAAGAACTCAAACTGCTGGTTGTTCAGTCGCGACGGGCGAGACTCTATGTGCATCAGGTTGATGCCCTTCTCCTGTTGAGTCAGAGACAGAGGAGAGGCCATGTAGCTCTGTAAATCCTGTGTGTGTGACACCTGAGTGGTTCAATCCTGCTATTAGATCTTGTACTTCAGTTTTGTGTGTTTTTGTATCTTCTTTACTTCAAAAGTATTATTGTATTATTAAAATATAATTGACAATGAAAGTTAGGTTACATTTTTGAAAAACTACTTTAAAAACCTGTGATTCAACTCATGATAATCCAGCTCTGGAAATACTGTATGTGGATTTAGCATACCGCTAGAGGGCGCCAAGTGCACGTCCAAACAGTGGTCATTTGACAGACTTTGTGGAGTCAACCATGCCCTTAGGACAGAACAGTACAGCACTAAACAATCACCCAGCTAATTAACTGTGGGCTGGATGTTATAGAACCGACTAGAGCCAGGATGTGGGCTGTGGTAGCATTGAAAGGGCTTGCACAACAACATAATGCATTTTTTTCAATGCTATCACATCTTTGACATAAATCATTCTGTCAACTTTTTGCATTTTCTAAAATAGAGAATACTTTCCAGATTTTGTTCATTTTGGATGAGATTCGATGTGTGCATATACATATCTATGCCTTTCAATATCAACTGTACATCTCAATATCAATTGTACATTTTGGCCCATCCAGGGAAACTTGCAAATCTATATTGTTTAATTCTTTTAAATGTGGTTTTGTTTTGTAACTGTGGGGAGCGGAGAGGGAGTAGAACAATCTCTTACTGCCATAGGTCCAGTAGAGAGGTGGGGCCGGGCGGCACACAGTCCCATTCCCCCTCACGCTCCATCTCCATCTGGATCCCATTCTCCAGACTGGGGCTCTATGGAGACCATATGGATCTGCTGTTGTTTCAACATCCAACAGCACTTAGTAACCAAACAACGTTCCAAACCCCTCTCCCCCCGTGTCTTGCCTAGCATCTCTCTGCATACTTTCCATCTAATGATGTGCCATTATTGACTCCTTGTGGTGTCAGAGAGTTTGTTTGCCCTGTTTGTTAGGTCTCTGTCTGTGTGTTTAGGTTAGGCAGGTAGTTTAGTGTATCCTTTGTTGTTGACAGGAGATCGGTACTGCATTGTTATTCTGATATTAATCTTACAGGGAGCCTGGCCAGGCTTATCTTGGGCCAAATATGCCCCCCCAGTTAATATGGACCCAGGGCCTGTTTGGGTAGATTTGTGTACTTCCCAGAGATGTCGCTATGCTCCTGGTGACTTTTGAAGTGGAATGAATGTCTACCACAAGGCCTCGCGTGAGTGACATTAACCCTACCCGTGTCCTGGCTGCGGTAAGGCCTTGGTCCGGTCATGACAAGCTTACTGATGCTAGGAATTGACTCCTCACATGACATCCAACCCACATCACATGGGCTGGAGTTTCAGAGGAATAAACAGGGAGTTAGTAGCTGGGGATTGGAACTGCATAGGAGGACTTCTTGACTCCAAATGAATACTGTAAATGTACATGGGTATAAATGATGTTGATAATGCAGCTGATGATATGGATATATGGAGTCAATGTAAAAGTTCCCTTTGTATTCGGTTCTTCCTACAGAGCTGTCATTTTCAATTTCTCATTCAAATTATGATGGTTTCTACTTTGATGCCTTTCGATGTTTCACTCCACATACATTAATAAACCCATATGGAAACATTGTATTCCTAAACCATCCATATGATCCTATCCTCTCACTGATGACTATGAGAGGTACACTAGAGGGGGGTGCCAACTGATGTTGCTGAGTACAGTGGAGTCTGGTCAGTACTGGGGAGAGGGAGGGCTGTGTTTTTATAGAAAAGATGGGTGTGGATTCTGGGAAGTGTTCAGACTAAAACTGTGTCTGATGGTGGTGAGGTTTGGGGTTTTACAGAGAGATGGGGGTGGAGTAGGGGGTGGATCTGGGGAATGGGAGCTCATAGGTCCAGAGGAGCTTCTCATGTTTACAACTGAATTTGGAGCACAGTACGTGGAAGATCCTTATTGATCTGTGACACGCACCCACACATCTCTACTTTGTGTTTTACTCCATTTTGAATCTGGCTTTTACAAGTAGGGGAGAGTGGGGTAAGTTTAGCCATTTTTAACATTTAGCATCACTACGTTAAGGGAAATATAGTATTATTTCTAACAAAGATATCTACATATCTTTCAGGATGGTGTGTATCCCTGGAAATAATAAGAATTCATAACAGTTTTGAAAACATAGCTTGCCCAAAAAAAGTGGTCTCCTGGCACAACTTACCCCGGGTAAGTTGAGTATAGGGACAGGGTATGTTGAGCCACCTTGGGGTAAGTGGGTGATGGTGTCCTGTAACAGTGAGTGATGGTGATGGTAGGTCAAAGCTGAATGAATGGAATGGGGGTGTGGTATATTGTATATCTTAAATTCATGCCTACGTTCAGATATACAGTGCCTTCGGAAAGTATTCAGACCCCTTGACTTTTTCCACATTTTGTTAGGTTACAGCCTTATTCTAAAATTGATTAAATTGTATTTTTTCCTCATAATTTTACACACAATACCCCATAATGACAAAAACAAAAGCAAAAACAGGTTGTTAGACATTTTTGCTAATTTATAAAAATAAATAAGTTAATGTCATATTTACATAAGTATTCAGACCCTTTCCTCAGTAATTTGTTGAAGCATCTTTGGCAGCGATTACAGCCTCGAGTCTTCTTGGGTATGACGCTACAAGCTTGGAACACCTGTATTTGGGGAGTTTCTCCCATTCTTCTCTGCAGATCCTCTCAAGCTCTGTCAGGTTGGATGGGGAGTGTCTCTGCACAGCTATTTTCAGGTCTCTCCAGAGACGTTAGATCGGGTTCAAGTCCGGGCTCTTGCTGGGCCACTTAAGGACATTCAGAGAAAAGTCCCGAAGCCACTCCTGCGTTGTCTTGGCTGTGTGCTTAGGGTCGTTGTGCTGTTAGGTGAACCTTCGCCCCAGTCTGAGGTCCTGAGCGCTCTGGAGGAGGTTTTCATCAATGATCTTGCTGTACTTTGCTCCGTTCATCTTTGCCTCGATCCTGACTAGTCTCCCAGTCCCTGTCGCTGAAAAACATCCCCACAGCATGATGCTGCCACCACCATGCTTCACCGTAGGGATGGTGCCAGGTTTCCTCCAGACTTGACGCTTGGCATTCAGGCCAAAGAGTTCAATCTTGGTTTCATCAGACCATAGAATCTTGTTTCTCATGGTCTGACAGTCTTTAGGTGCCTTTTGGCAAACTCCAAGCGGGCTTTCATGTGCCATTTACTGAGGAGTGGCTTCCGTCTGGCCACTTTAACATAAAGGCCTGAGTGGTGGAGTGCTGCAGAGATGGTTGTCCTTCTGGAAGGTTCTCCCATCTCCACAGAGGAACTCTAGATCTCTGTCAGAGTGTCCATCGGGTTCTTGGTCACCTCCCTGACCAAAGCCCTTCTCTCCCGATTGCTCAGTTTGGCCAGGCGGCCAGCTCCAAACTTCTTCCATTTAAGAATGATTGAGGCCACTGTGTTCTTGGGGACCTTCAATGCTGCAGACATTTTTTGGTACCCTTCCCCAGATCTGTGCCTCGACACAATCCTGTCTTGGAGCTCTACGGACAATTTCTTCGACCTCATGGCTTGGTTTTTGCTCTGACATGCACTGTCAACTGTGGGACCTTACATAGACAGGTGTGTGCCTTTCCAAATCATGTCCAATCAATTGAATTTACCACAGGTGGTCTCCAATCAAGTTGTAGAAACATCTCAAGGATGATCAATGGAAACAGGATGCACCTGAGCTCAATATCGAGTCTCATAGCAAAGGGTCTGAATACTTATGTAAATAAGGTATTTCTGTTTTTTAAAAACCTGTATTTATAAAAACCTGTTTTCACTTTGTCATTATAGGGTATTATGTGTAGATTGCTGAGGACATTTATTTAATCCATTTTAGAATAAGGCTGTAATGTAACAAAATGTGGAAAAAGTCAAGGGGTCCGAATACTTTCCGAAGGCACTGTAGATCTCTCTGTTCAATATCACTAACCCTTCCATTTCATGACCAGTTGTCTGGGACAGGGATGTTGTTTCGATGTGCCAATTCGTTGGCAAGTTCTTTTGAGGCTACTAAGCCCATGAAACTGGTCTGCGAAATTCATGATATGTTTAGCAAGCTAAGCCTCCATGTCATCAGATAAGACCTTGTGTGCCTCTGCTACTCTGTCATTGCCTCTCTTTCGCACAGGTACATGTTAGTTTTCTTTTTTGTCAATGTACCTCTTCAGTGTCATTCTGTCAATTTTTTCATCCATTGCTGCTGATGAAATGGACTTCTTCCCCTCTCTCACTTCCTTGGCTGCTCTCTCAAGAAACTCAAGGGGGCTAGACCCCTGCTTGTTTTACATTTGTATACATGGGGCATGATGATGTCTGCTCCGTAACAATACAAATGCAATATCTTGAGTTCATATGCATGACACATTGCAGACATACTATGCATATTATGCATAAAACTGACCAAATGTAATCATAATTTGTATGGAGTATGGTGGCCATTGGCTCAACTTACTCCAAGGCAAACATTTTGACTATATTAGCCAACACAGCTACAATAATGCTCTTTCATGCTACATTTATAACCTCATATTGAAGCTTATAGAGACCCCAACTTATGTATAAAACCATCTACTTTGGTTTAGATACATGCATCATGAAACATATAACACACTAAATTAATTTGTGAAAATCTGTTTTTTGGACCTAACTTGCTTACCACTTTTTCCATGTGGTTTCTTCCTTCACAGACTCCATGAAATGATGACCTCTTCCTAAATATTTGGTCACATGATTAATTTTGTGTATGGTTTCTTAGAAACAAGGGGTGGCTCAACTAACCCTCTGACTCAACTTACCCCACTCTCCCCTACAAGTGAGGCACAAGAAAATCCAATTCTGTTTTGACTACTAGGACATCAAACTTTGATAGCACTTCTTCGTCGAAGGTTAAACAATGAATGTGCTGCCAAACAGCCCTGACTACATGCCGTGAAGTACATAGTCACTTAAGTCAACACAAAATAAAAAAAGGATGTTCCTTTAGACGGGGTCAACTGTTGCTGGTGGCACAACACAACATGGTTAAATGAATGCAGTAGCCGTAACTGGTGACCATATTGGGGCCTGATGGGTGTCTTCCAATCCAATGTTTGACTATTTCAAAAGCAGAAACCTCAGCCTGCGTTGTGGATCAAAGAGCGGCCTGGAAAGACTGTGTACACAACTGCTCCCGTAGATATCTAAGATAAAGATGTCATCACACTAACAGTTACCATAGAGCCATAAATCTACACAGTTTAAAGAATAGGGCTTACATCCCCTCAACTCTAAATTCAGTAACCTATATTAATAACGTTGGCTACTAATATATTGGGCAACCAACACATTGGACAAAGACGTCAGATCAACAACCACATTTTGGTTAATATTTGATTGAGTTGTCAACAAACTCAAAATATTTAAAATAAACCAAACCTTGAACCCTGGTTGAAAGGTCTTGGATTAAAATGACTCAAAAATGTTCAACATGTATGTGTTATGACAGCTATCCACAATGATGCAATGTGATTACTTTGATGCTGAAATAACATGGAAACAATATTGACAAACCATTTTGTCCATTTTTGCCCAGAGGTAGTGGGAACATACCGTACCAACCTCAAGCCTTTAATTATACATTATGTAAAACCCTGCGGTAGGCCTCTAACACATTCACACCCTGCTGGAAACTCTCCACTAACGTTTGGCTAGTTAAATGTTAATGTCAATTCTGTCAATTCTCAAAAAAGTATCTTAGGAGCCCCAGGGAAATGTCCATAATTCATACTTGGGGTTGTAGTAGTTACCCTACAGTACCTTTACTGGTAGTATCCAATGGTGGAGCATTATTTCCCATTACCTTGGCCTCTGTTGCAGGAGCCTGCCTAGAAATTGAACAAACTGTTCTATATGTATGAGAGAGCCTGTTCAAATCAGACACAGAGCTGTACACATTCCAATTCAGCAGGCCCTAGGGTATGAAATACCCCTACTGGCGGGACTTATGGACTGTAGCCAGCCAGGCACATGTCCTTCACTGAGGCAGGTACCAGGATGCAGGAGGATGGTCAGTAACCTCGAACATCTGGAGCTAACTGGTAACATGCTGTCTTATGAAATGTGTTTGGTTACGTACCTTGTAAATTTTTCCATGGAGGGAAAAGAGGGGAAGAGAGGGAAGGTCTGGCTAACTCAGTGTGGCTGACTCAGTCTGGCTGACTCAGTGTGGCTAACTCAGTCTGGCTAACTCTGTGTGGCTAACTCAGTCTGGCTAACTCTGTGTGGCTGACTCAGTCTGGCTAACTCAGTGTGGCTAACTCAGTGTGGCTGACTCAGTGTGGCTGACTCAGTGTGGCTAACTCAGTGTGGCTAACTCAGTGTGGCTAACTCAGTCTGGCTGACTCAGTGTGGCTAGCTCAGTGTGAAGCCCTGGCTGTCTCTTTAAATTGGTCCCTTGGACTGACAAATGGCAGCTAGTAAACTTCTGTCTGATCTTCTAGTGCCTCTCTGCGTCTTCTGATCATTACCGCCGTAAAGTTGCTAGTGATAAATGGTCCTGTGTAGCTCAGTTGGTAGAGCATGGTGCTTGCAATGCCAGGGTTGTGGGTTCGATTATGAAAATAATTATGAAAATGTATGCACTCGCTGCTGTAAATTGCGCTGGATAACAGCTTCTGCTGAATTACTAAAATGTAAAAATGAATGGCCTCCTGAAGGAGTGACTAAGCAATTTTCCTGGTCCAGAACACAGCTGTGGAGTTGACTCTGAAAATACTGTACATCATTTTGATTTGTCTTTTTCCATCTGTTTTATTCATATTTGGTACACATGGTATGAAATGGATAAAAACACATTGTTTACTTTGTTTGCTTATAGCCTATTGTTGTGCTTGTAGAATAGCCTCATACCCACCCTCTCTCTTTTTCTCACCTACAGAAACTATTTCAGCTTTTAGCTTTTAAAGCTATGAAAGCTACTACACCTCTTAGTTTTCACAGCTATTTCAGATTTTACAGCTATTTCAGGTATTACTGCTTTCAGCTTTACAGCTATTTCAGCTTTACAGGTTTTTGTCACTCCTAACAGGCTGACTTCTTATTTGTCCTTGACCAATGGCTCATTGGACAAACACATCAGAGCATTTCAGAATAAAGATTGCACATTACTTTGCATGTGTGACTCCAGTATATTACTGCACATGTAAGATTGTTTGTACTGTGTACATTCATATTCACAGTTATGTTGAGTGGTTTACCTCAAACAGTCTGAGGGCTTTGGCCAGCGCCCCAACCTCCTCCTTCAGGGAGAAGAAGCAGGACAGCACCCCCGCCTTGGTGCTGGTCTCTTCCTCCAGGTACATGGAGCCTCTCCTCTGCTACAAGACAAGATTCACAGCAATTTGACCTATGACCCCCAGGGCTAGACCTTAGCACTGCACACATTCCAGGGGGCATTGAATTTGGTGGGCTGTGGATTACATTCTCATCTAGATAGCTATGTGCAGTGGATATATCACTGACCTTGGGGGGGGGGGGGGGGGGGTTGTGTTGGGAAGAACTAATATGCTGTAGCAATGGATTGTTTTTGAAGCTGAGTGGAGTGATTGACATGGCTATGCTCCCCTAAAGTGAACCTTCTGTAGCGTGGTGACCCTTGGCATCACCTCAACTACACAGCTATTTCTCTCACTTTATGCCCTCTCACTCTTTCACTCTCTGATTAGCTGAACTGCAAACACATGTCGCCCACTCCCTAATGACTGAGGCGCCACAATCTGACCCACAAACCTTATACGAACGCAGGTAAATCAAACAGTTGAACAGATCTGCATTATATCATTTAGGATTGTGTTAATATATTCCATGAATGAAAGTATCACTCACAATAAAAAATAATGTTTTGTGCATGTGTTTGTGTGTGGGCTGTGGTTATAGAACCCAGGTTATTTTGCATTCCAAAGGACTTACCTCTCAAAGCGCAAAGCTTTCACACCTTTAACCTTTACGCTCTGACCTTTGTAGTAATGACCTCTGACACCATCCCATCCAAATCGACCATTTATCTCTACTCTGCACAAATACATCGACATCCACAATTCCTTGAACTGTACTTCGCTGTTTATTCAAACCAAAAAGTGGACTGGAATTCTATGCCTAACTATCCCTTTATAATTTCTCCAGTCCATTATTGTGATGAATTAACAAACAGTAAAGGTCTTATCATTACTTCTCAAGCAATAGATGTTAAACTGTGCACACCTTTTCTGGATCAGATTTTTTTGTTTGTACAGGTATTTATTACGCGCATCCTGCATGGATTCATAGTCACTAACCTTTAACATTATTCACAATGACCATGAGACGTTTACAATAGTCTAGTCTGTGTTGCCATTCCGCTGACTAGACTATTCCAGCCACAGTGAACAACATACAGTAGCTGGACAATGAACAACATAGCTGCCATTCTAATAGCCCTTTCACCAAATGACACTGTGACTTTATACAATAGCAAGTTTTACAGGTGCTAAAAGGTCTGTCCAATGCCAAGTATACCTGTTACCTTCCCTATCTCCTGACATGGAATTTACTGCACAATAATAATGATATGGCTATATTAAATAAATATAATCAGAAAACCATCAGTTCTCATCATTCTAGTACTATAAGCCAATATCAGGTTTATACATGTATGTTACTCATTCAATATGATAACATCAGTTATCATCACTATTATATTATTATTAGCGATAAACACGTTCATAAATGTATATTATTTATTACACATTTCATATTATTGTGTACAATAGATGTTATGTTTAAAAAAGGCTTACCTCTTTGCCATTGTCCAGTGTGGGATAGTTCCTGTTAATTTGTTTGTATGCTGCGTCCATCCTCCAGTCTTCTCGTTGCACAGGTATGAAACTACTGTTGCTGAATGTGTGTGTGTGCTTTGGTCGAATTTGTTTGAGCAACTCAAGTTAAACTTCAGGCATTCATGTTGGCCCACGTGACACCACACCCCCTTACGGTCTGTATCACTGTTACGCGACGAGTAGGCCTATGGAGCCATGAAGTTGTTATGAAACTGCTATATTGGCACATCTGGTTCTTATTGTCTAGTGCTGTGGTAGAGGTGGCTGGGTATTTGTTCAGAATCAACGTTTCATAACCATCACTACCTGCCAAGCCTCCACCCACTCAGTAGGCCGTCACTGTGATATAACAGATGACTATGTCTTAGGTATATTGATGAAGAGGATGGTCAATGCATGCCTGTACTGTGACGCATGCTCATAATGATCCACTAAAGACCACTATAATGACCCTAAAATCAATAAAGTCGTACAGCTGCTACTCATATAAGGCTATGTTATGACATTAAGTGACGCAACTTGTATCAAATCAAAAGTTCGTTGCAGTTTTTTAGGTATTTTGTGTTTTTAATGTTTTGGGGTCGGTTTTGCTTACTTGGCCCTGTTATCAGCGTCCAGTGATGTGATGGCGCTACTAAAAGCCACAAGGTGGCGCCGAACAACTGGTTAAAAAAGGTTGTAGCTGATGTTCAATACAGCGCCACTTCAGAGGCCTGCTAAGTGACGTCCCTCTATAAAAACAAACGGAGAGTTTTAAATTACTTTTCAAAATATACTAAATAAATAAAAACGATTTGACCGTGAGTGTCTTATAGGACTAAGCAGTATAGGAATACTGTATTTTTTTGTGTGTCGCGTGCCAGGGCAACATATCTGTCAACAGGTGAATCAGCAGTAAGTATTTTACATTTCGCATTACTCTAATTTAAAACGTCAAAACAGCTATTTAAAGAAAATGTCATACCGCCCCATACTTTCTGCTGGTGTTCAACGAACACGGTAGGGCAATGGGCCTAGATATGTAGGCCTATCAATAATATACCACAGAATTCTCCTCTACAACAATGACGTTAGGCGTAACGTTACCTACCTCTCCTTGTTAAAAGAGGACCATAAACAAGATTTTGATAGCATAGGGCAACTCCTCACAATTCAACAATGTGGTATTAACAATGAGAATACCCCCAACCCACTCATGGTCATTATGGATAGTGACATGATGATAAATGTATGCAAGGAGAGGGTCTGACCTCTACTGGACCTCTGTATAAGAGCATTCATTTTTTCAGACTGCACATATGTCATCTCACTGTAAATCAGTGACTACACACTTGTCTCATTACATGCCAATGACTGCTGTTGGATTCCATTGCGTAGCTGCACAGATAGTCAATGCTGTAATAACGGTGTCATTAAACCTCATTAATGTGCCTGTCCGCTTCCTCAATGTGTTCTTCACACTGCACATCAGATCGGGGACTCATTGCGTCATTAACGGTGATGGAGACAATTGCTCGTTCTTCATGTGAAGTGGCTGAGTGTGTGTGGACAACGGCCTACTCCATAGAGCCTCAGTCCTCTTCTCTCTCAGTCTCACACAGAGCATCTGTTCTCACTAAGTACTCCTTGGGCCAAATGTGTTCTGGTCTGGCTGGGACATTTTGTCAGTTGGGTGCTTCATGTGAAAAATAGTGAGGAATTAGCCTGTCTCAGGACCCATTCCCTGAATGTTTCCCACATTTATTCCAGCTGTTGTGAGTTTCTTAGACCTTTACTGAATTATTATCTGCCCTATCATTATGCAACACAGACCTATGATTTAATGATGTTGTTGTGGTGTTCATCTGAATAACTGCAGACTGCAGAGTCTGTGTGATTGTAGAGACGACTAGAAAGCTGGGTTGGGAGAAGTCAGATGAGAGGGGGGCATTATAGAGTTGTGAGGCTTAATTGTGTCTTCATGAGAGAATGAGAGATGTTGTTGATTTATGGCCTGATTGACGGCAGTCCTGTGAATCGGGTCCACATGTGCACTGTCTCCCAGCCTCAGTCCAGTGTCCACAGGGGTGCTGAAGAATCTACTCTGGGTTTCCACTGGCATTGTGCAAAACTCTTTTTGAACTGAGTGAGAGAGGGAGAGAGAGAGAGATTGAAGGGGGGAGGGAGGGGAAAAGAGGAGGGGGTGGAATTAAACTTTGAGGCTTTCAGCAGGGCTGTTGTAAAGAGTGTGAAAGGGGAACGGGGTCTGTGCGGCCTGCCACATGGGCTGTTCTCACTCAGATAATGGAGGTCTTTCTGTGGCACTTAACCCCCTCGCCGCACGCTGGGAACGGGCAGCCGTGCGCCCACCGCTTCTCAACAGACACGCTCAGACACGCTCACCCGCTGCATAATTGAATTTTACACCCAGGAAAGTCACCCCCGGCCACCTCCCTGCTACACGTGGCCCTGACAGCAACTCTCCCAGGATCACAGCACATCTCACCCAGGCCAGTACAGGGAGGACACAGGCCCAATGTAGGTAGGCCCAATGTAGGTAGGTTCATAGAGAGTAATAATTACTCCATGTGATACAAGTGGGAGACAAAGGTCTACTTTACTGTAGAATTTTGGTTGAAGTGTCAGTTTAGGGGTAGTGCAGTGTTTGTATTAGGAAACTACCATGATACCATCGAAAGTTGTTGGAGTCACAGGAAGAGAGGCAGATATAGCTCTCAATAGTGGAGATTTTCTGTTGTATTTTTGACTGTAGCTCTCTTCACGACAACAGACACAGGTTGGTTC
The DNA here is from genome assembly GCF_964263955.1 of Coregonus lavaretus. Lineage (NCBI taxonomy): Eukaryota > Metazoa > Chordata > Actinopteri > Salmoniformes > Salmonidae > Coregonus > Coregonus lavaretus. The sequence goes on from NC_140000.1 coordinate 45,668,491, forward strand.
CTTGAAACGGGCGTTTATTGCCTTGCACGTCTTTTTCTCCGATGCATCCACGTCACGCCGTGAGAACTCGTTGGCTGCTTGTCCTGAAAAGAGGTTCTTGAATCCTTAAAGTCCCTTGAAAGTCCCTTAATTGTCTTTCTTGGCCTCTGCCATCAACAATTATAACTCAGACTAAGATCTGCTTAAGTTAGATTGCACACAGTCAATTAACAAATTCCGTAGCAGTAAAACAACAGAGAACGTTAGTTCCGGGATGGAACATAAAAACACAAACAATGGCCTAACGTTAATTTTACCTGTTACATCACATTTAAATTCTTACCTATACATCAATAAATCATTTATTTATTTACTACATCAAATAAACCATGAATTATGTATTAATCATGCATCGTGAACACAGCATATATGTAACACCACTTACATTGACTTTATGTTTTGTTTTACCCCATATGTAACTCTGTTGTTGTTTTTATCACACTGCTTTGCTTTATCTTGGCCAGGTCGCAGTTGTAAATGAGAACTTGTTCTCAACTGGCTTACCTGGTTAAATAAAGGTGAAATAAATAAAATAAAAAATATTTTTGATTTAGGCTGAAAGAGGAATTCCGTCTGTCACCAGTCCAAATAGAACTGACCTAAAATAGAACTGACCTAACTGATAAGATAAGTTTTAGCCTTAGGGTCTGTTTCCACAACATAAAAGGGTACTGGGGGAGAGTGGTTTTGTTAGGTCTCTAACCTGGCAGTTGGTGACCCAAGGGTGTGTGCGCTGGTGTGTGTGTGTGTGTGTGTGTGGGGGGGGGGGGGGTTAACGATGAGGTAAAGAGAGTGAGTTAAACCGACCCCTCAGTCCATTAAAGGCCCCTGGGTGTGGAGGCTGGCTGACGATCTCGTCTTTAGGAGGGACGCGGGCGGCTGAGCAGGCCCTATCCCTCTGCTCTGGCTCTCTGCCCTCTTGACCAAACACAATAGGTGTTTCCTCCCCACAGCCTGGTCACTTTCACCTGTCACTCAGACTTTCTCCTGTCCCCCAGGGCTGTGTTCCTGTCTCTCTGTGGGTCTGAGGAGAACGGCTCCAGGTGAGCGTCCATGTGTGGCAGGCTGCTCCTCCTCAGCAGTGAGTGTGTGCACTGTGCAGCCAGATCCCCATCTCTCACCCCCCCCCAGCCCCTCTGTTCTGTACCCCTCTCAGTATCACCACCCATCCACTCTCTGCCTTTATATACATAGTATTATTTACAGAAATATCCCTCCAAACTGAGCTCCATGATATCACCAGAGACATGAAAGTACAAGGGTCACCCATGTTTGTTTGTCTCAAGGTTTGTCTGTCTGTGTAGGTGAACAACCCAGCCAGGAGACTGAGTTTCTTTGGTTTGTTCATTGTTCTTCATCTGCTAAATAGCATGTTATTTCATCCTAAGTTAACGAGAGAACCTCTTAACTTAATGCGCGGTAACGTACCAGTGAAGCTGATGTGGCGATAGTGTTTAACTCATAACCCGGTGTTGTTTGCTGTTTGCTCCTGTGTTCATTGATGGTTTCAATACTTCCGGCTTCCAGCCGCTGGCTGATGCATTCATCAGGTCCATTGTGAACTCCCACACACGCCTTTCAAGCTGCGCTGAGGCCTGTATTTACATGGTGGCGATCATAGGCAGACTGCACAGCGTTTGTACCTGCGAGCCTTAATTAGATCCCTGTGATGGACCGACACCCTCCTGCTCTCTGTCACACAATATACCAGTCTCGCTGTGCTGCCCACACAGACAGGACATCACTTCACAGCAGCTAATCAACCACTACAGTCATGTTCACTACATTGCTTTACCTGGTCGGCTTTGCTGGCTGTTGCGTGACTTCAATGAAAGCCTTAAAATTTGCTCAAAACAAACTTCGTCGAGTTTACATTTTGGCATTAGCATTCCACGAGAATAGCTCAGTGGTTATTTATATGGCCAATAATTTTTCCTGACCAGATGACCTGCCCAGGAAAACTTTTTGCCCTATATTCAACATTGTGATGCACTGACATACAGTATCCGCCACTAGAGGACGCCATTCTCTGAGTAACCCTTCCTCTGGTCTCCCCAGGCAACCTCCTCCTCCTCCTCTTCGCCTGTCGCTGTGGCCCCTCCCTTCAAAGGCATAACCTCTCCTAATCCCCCTCCCCCGGTTTCCGTGGAGACGGCTCAGACGAGCAGGTGACGCATTGACAGGGAGCAGATGGTTGCCCGTGGAGGTAAGCATGGCTGAACAATGCCTCCATATTCATCATACAGCCCCTCTCTCTCAACTTCACTCTCTATATTCTCAACCACATACACACACACTCATACACACACACATCAGCATAAACTCTGTAACTCCCCTCCTCTTGAAAGGCTCTTTCACCCTCTGATATTCATTTTACAGACCTGATGTTTTACAGACCAACAGTAACAATGATCAAACCTTTCAAAGAATGTTAATATCTTGGCCCAGGGGACATTCTGATGGAGTAATCCTGGATAGTATTTTTAGAGGACTGAAGAATGTATGTATAGGGATTGTGATGTACAGTAGAATATTACAGTGTTGTTGTGGTGGTGGGGGCTACAATATATTGAGGGATTGAGATGAGGTTGGGGTGTACTGAGATTTTGGAAGAGGAGCAGTAGCACAGTTTAATGAACATCGGGGCCTCCTTGCCCTGGCCTCTACGCGTGCCTGTCTTCTTGCAGGTGTTTGTGGGGCCTTCGCCGCAGTAACTCACTTTTCTAAAGAAGCTCCTTCGTTACTCTCTGTCTCCCCTGGAGATAAAGTGCAGACATCCCCCTCCCTCCATCTCTTTCTTTCGTCTAACTCCAGAATAATCCAGCAACAATACAGGGGCTTCAAGGCGGTGTGCAGCGATTCGCCGGAGGCCTGACTTGTTTTGAGGCGCGGGGGGTGTGTGTGTGGGGGGGGGGGGGGGGGGGGGGGGGGGGGGGGGGTAGCATTATGGAGATCAGCTAATACATGTTGAACACAGTCGAAGAAAGTGTGCGGTTGTACAATGGGGCCCTCTTTAGTGGCTTCAGAGCGCTGTGCTTAGCCCACCACACCTGGAGCTCAAAACAGGGTGCGAGAGTACCCCAGCACACCCCACTTCACCCCCACCTCACTCCACCTCACCCCACCTCAGCCATCACCACACTTCCAGCACCTATCTATACAGTCTGAGGAGCTGGGCCCGGGTGGAGGAGGGGGGCTGCCTGCATTCAGGGCCTGACTATGATAAAGACGCACAGTGAGGAGCCATTGAAGAGCCCTGTGCCTAAAATGGAGTCACTAATAGGTGCCTATTCAGCAAGGAAAGGGTTTTCTGAAAGAAAAAAAAGTTTTGGGCAAGCAACAATCACTATGCCCTGCTACCTTGTATATGTCAAATGTATACAGCCTTCTCTTTTTATACCTTTTTGCTATTAAAGACAATCACCATTGAAGAGATTCCATGTATAATTTGGAGTCTCCTTTTCTTACTTGGAAATGAATTGAATAGTCTGTTTCTAAAGTGAGTCCAATCGAGTGGCATGGTTCTCCAAAGAGAGACTCTCTCTCTCTCTCTCTCTCTCCTCTCTCTCTCTCTCTCTCTCTCTCTCTCTCTCTCTCTCTCTCTCCCTCTTTCTTTCTTTCTTTCTTTTTATCTCCCTCTCTTCCTGATTGTTACCCCCAAACACGTGTCCAACTTGTACTGAATAGAGGTGAGGGCCTGTTGACCAGAAGTTTGGGTTTCTTGAATACCACTCTTTCTTATAGGCCTACTTTGTACCAGTGTGCCAGTAGTGCACGTGCATGCACCAGCTGTTTCCGTGGTAGGGACACTCACAGAATAGTTTTGAATATGTCATTTTGACCCAGAACAATATGGGTGTTAATGCATGCAGCTTTGTGTATTGATGAATATAGACTCTAGTGAATAGTGACCCAGTCTGTGAGGAGGATGGGCAGGGCTGTGGATAGTATTGATGGTTGTTACTAGGCAGAACAGGGGGCCTTGCCCAGTGGGAGAGAGGTGATTAATATAGAAATGCTGGGGCCATATTGAGAGAGAGGGCACTAATGGAGGAATACGGGGACCATATTGTGCAGTGTGTCACAGTGCTAAGCTGACAGATTGATGAGATGAGGAAAAAACGTCAGTACCGGGGGGGGGGGGGGCCCAGTGTGGTGCCCCAGGCTCAGCGGGGACCAGGGGCTGGAGTGAGCCCAGGGAGAAGGGTTCCCCTCAGTCCTGCTGGGCAGAGCCAGCCCAGGTCACAGCCCCCCTTTGATTCACAGCCCTGCTTTCAACAATGGGCAGCACAGAGTGGGCAGGCCTCGCTCCCTTAGAACAGCGTGAATGTGCTTGTATTGGTATTTTTATGGGGCTTTGTCAGCTTTGTCTATTTGAGCATGTAATGTGTGTATATGCATATGTTTTGTGAGTGAATGTGCTGGGGAGGCTATTGCCTTAGCAACTCATTATTTCACAGTTTGATTATAAACAGGTTATAAACATTATTATACACTGGGTGTTTTGAGCCCTGGATTCTGATTGGCTGAAAGCCATGGTATATCAGATCGTATACCACGGTTATGACAAAACATTTAGTTTTACTGCTCTAATTACGTTGGTAACCAGTTTATAATAGCAATAAGGCACCTTGGGGGTTTGTGGTATATAGCCAATATACCACGGCTAAGTTCTGTATCCAGAACAGCCCTTAGCCATGGTATATTTGCCATATACCACACCCCCCCCCCGGGCCTTATTGCTTAATTACCTCATAAAAGAAAAACATTACATTAAGTCAATTCATAAGGCGTGTTGTTTAGCATTTCTTATAATAAGGGGTTTAGGAACAGAAAAGTGCATGACAAGGTGATAATAATGGTGTAACAACTGGTATAGGGTTATTAATGGTTTATCCAGTATACAGGCAGACCCTCAAATAAAGTGTTACCCCATTAATTTAACACTTGACATGTGGATTGCAATGGAGTATCAATCTTGGTATGGATCTGACGTCAGATCAGTTGAGGTGTGTCATTTAGAAGAAAAAAACACCAGTTCAAATCGGGGCGTTCAGACAAGCATAATATAAGGGTAATATAACTATAATAATGATATAAGCTATATCAAAGAAAATGACCCATTATTGTAAAGAAGTGTTGAGACATCACAGCACAAAACAGACTGCCAGTGATTTATCCCAGGCTGTGCTTCCCTTTACAATGCATTTCCAAGCAGTGTCTTAGCAACTGGCATTGTGACATCTGGATTACCCAAGGTGCATTGCAGAGACCCCTGTTGGGCAGAACGGAGGGAGCCAAGGGGAGAGTATGCTTTAGGAAGAGACATGTATAGGAAGAGGTCAGGAGCTCAGATACACCCATGAAGCTTTAGTGTGTCCAAAACAACTAATTTCCTTATTGAGTTCATATAGGCAGACTTTTGGATAAAATGTAAACTTTTACAAAGTTAATGGACTGTGCTCATGAAAGAAAAACAGATTTACAAGAACTTGTGTTACATTTTTCCGCTTTTCATGAGATTGAAAAGAACTGCTACTAGACATAAAATTCAGACAGGCTGTCAAAGATGTCAAACTACCTAAAAGAAAGCTTGTATGTGTCAGTGTGTGTTTAAGTGTCTCCTCTTGTCACTAGGGGCAACGGTTACTTTTACTCTCTGGTTTGGGGTTTGTTAATATGTCACTAGTGTTTTTTACAAAATGTCCCCTCAAAACAAATTCTAAGTTAAAAAACATCCAACTGAAGACAGACACACTCTAGATAATAAGCTTTGATTGGCGTTACAGATAGGTCTCTGTTAAGAAGACACACAGGCACACACACATGGACACATTCACACTAATGAGGTCTGATTTGGGGAATTGATAGAGTCCATTGTTTCCACAGAGCTTGGTCTCTATATCCCCTGTAATGTAATTATGGCTAGGAGATTGATGCTCTAGCGTTATAGCAGCCCAGAACGTGATCCATGTCTATTCTCTGTAGTTGGGCTGAAAAGCCCTCTGTCCAGCTGTTTGTGTTTTCTGGTCTGACCTCTGTGTGTGTGGTTTGGTTGGGGACGATCTTCATTCATGGCTTTGGAGGATCACGGGGCCCGTCTGATCCAAATGTGAGGGACATATAAGGGAACATGAAATGTGTTTTTGTGTGTAAATGTGCCTCAAAGTTATGATGAAAAGGAACTCTGTGTTTGTTACTATTATAGTGTATTCATCTATGTTTACCCAGGAAATAGCATGCACCAGTGACTTAGACTGGTTTAACAAGGTGGTAATTATTAACAGCAATAATCCACATACAGAAACACAGTATCAGTCCCCCACAGGAAGGAATTTCATTCTCTTCCTCTTCATGTCTCTCCACCTGATTCAGTCGCTGCAAGAGGGAGATAGCTATATCAATATCATGGAGAAAGAGCATTTTTTTCTAGTATGGAGTTTGTGAGCCATATGGATTGACCTGTAGATGTCAGATTGTCCTCTCACTCAGTGGGGTGACAGAGAGTGAATATTGGCTACAGTTTAGTAGAGAGAGAGGTCGGAGAGATTAGGTCAGGGGACATGTGGGTCATTGAGAATGGACGAGGGCCAGAGCCTTGCTGGGGGAACAGACTGGACAGAGAACAGCAGGACCAGAATAACCATCCTACCAGGCTCCTTGCCCGGACCAGACGTCCAGTCAACACCATCACCTGGCAACATGGCTCCTGCTCAGCACTCCACCAGGACAGGGTGAGTCCGGCCACCCAGCCCTCCTCTTAATCCACAGCAGAATGGACTGAAGCCAGACCTCTCCCATATCCCAAATGAAAAACGCATCAAACTCTGTTCAATGAGCCCCATGGTGAGAACATGAGAGGGAAGAGCCGTAAGACCTGAGCATCTGTTCACCTCTTTGACACTAATGAATGTTAAGTAGGTTAGCCGGTGGTGTGCCACCGTCCCAGAGGTCATTGTGACCGGGGTGGCAGAGGGATGCTGGCTTTGTGTCCGTGCGCCAGCCACCCGGTGAGGGGCCGAAAATGGCTGGAACGCTAACTCCTGCGCCGATGGTAGCCATATTGATCCTCTGTGCTACCAGATTAAAGTATAAAGAGAGCTCTGTCCTGCCAGTGGGGGTCCCCTCTGACTCCCAGAGGTCATTTCGGGGTCACGGAGCCCTTGCAGCCCCCTGACCCACAACCAAACGTGTACACACACCAGGGGCAGGACACAGACCTTGCAGGGATGAACCCCATTAAACAAGACCGGTTGGATGCTCACATTCAGCTCTCATTATAGCTGACCCTGGGCTTTCTCTTTGGATCTGGCTGCTCTCTGGTTTTGTCTCACATTTTAACCTGGTCCGGTCCATGCTGGGGAGCTAACCCCGCTCTTTTGTGTGGCCGTAATAGGTTTGCCGTGTGCATGATTGTCTTCTGAACCCGATCTCCTCGTCCGCGGTGCCATCTTGTGTCGGATAATGCTCTCATTGTTTTCCGACACCTGTGGTTCCTCTGGTGTGCGCTTAGTGTGTTGTTCTTGTTCTTTGTGTTGCTATGGGAGTCCTTTGTTGGAGTGTGCGACATTGCTGAATTTCTGCGGCGTGTATTTACAATATTATTTTGCGTTTCTGTCTGTAGTATCTGTTGTCATGAGGCTTGTTGTGTGTGTGTGTGTGTGTGTGTGTGTGTGTGTGTGTGCGTGCTCCCTCATGCAATCATATGTCCCTGCATTGGCCCTTTATTGCTGACCTCAACAGGATGCTCTGATCAGGATGCTCTGATCCCTGGTTCTCTGTTCGCTGTGCTGCAGCCTTGATTAAACGTTGATTAAATGCCTATTAATGTACGCTGGCTCACAGAGAGGGTGTAATCAGGTGAAAGTGAATTAATAAAACATCGCGTCTAGTACTCAGGAGAGGAGAAAGGGGTCCCCTGAGAAACACAGGCAGATGGCCAGGAAAATCTGAGAGAGGATAAGGGAGAGTGGGAGAGGAGACAGAGAGGGTAGAGGGAGCGAGACCAGCCACCACTTTGGCGATTAGCCCTTAATTGGTAATTTGATCTTCCTTTTTCCACCTACTCGTTATTGATAAGCTCCCAACATATTTCCCCTGTCACTGCCCCTGGACCAGCAGCTCTGCATTTCCTGCCCTCTGAGGACAGGAGCCTGGCAGCCCACACTGCGGCCATGCAACAGTAAACAGCGCCCCCCTGGCAGGAAGTACGTGAGGTCGGTGAAAAGGAGAAGAGGGGTAGGGTGGGAGACACAAGCTAGTGGAAACTCCATCTGCCAGGAATCTACCTAATCTCATCATCTGAATTGGACAAGGAAAAGGGGAACGCCAATCACTTTAGGCAACCCTCACCGGGATAATGTGTATTGTGATGACGGGTCAATGATGACGGGTCATCAAAAAGTAAATTAGGAGGGGGTGCTGGGTGGCGCAGCGGTCAAAAGCACTGCACCGCAGTGCTGAGTCGCCACTACAGCCTGGGGTACAAGCCAAGGCTGTGTCACAACCGGCCGTGACCGGGAGCCCCATAGGACGGCGCACAATTGGCCCAGCGCCGTCCGGGGTATGGGAAGGTTTGACCGGTGGGGCTTTTCTTGGCTCATCGTAGCGACTCCTTGTGACAGGGCCAAGCGCCTGCAAGCTGACTCTGGTCATCAGTCGAATAGTGTTTCCTCCGACACATTGGTGCGGCTGACATCCGGGTCAAGCGAGCGGTGTGATAAGAAGTAGGCGGCCAGGCGGGTCATGTTTCGCAGGACGCACCGCCTCTCCCGAGCCCATTGAGGAGTTGCAGAGATGAGCCAAGGGACCTAATTTGTGGAGGAAAAAAATAAGCTTGTGGCCATACCACCCTGAACACACCTGTTCAGGGTGGTTAGTACTGGGACGGGAGACCGCCTGGGAATACCAGTTGCCGTAAGCTCAAAAATATAATAAATAAATAAATAATATAAAAGTAAATTATGAAGAGGATAGATTGATCAGATTGGAATGACCCCACTTCCCTGCCATGTTCACTGGGGTGTAGTCTTACACCATTAATATGACATGTAATTACCGTCTGTGTGCCCTCTTGCCCTCTGGCTCAACTCTCATGTTTAGTAACAGGCTCAGGGCTCAGGGCCTCTCCCAGCAGCACAGGCCATGACTGGGAATGAGCTCTGGTCCTTATTCATCACAGCACTGGTCTAGCAGTCTGGTGAAATAGGACATATTTGGTGGCTGTGCAAAATGAGGCTAGGAAAAACACTATACATCCCCTCTATTCCCAGTGAGATTTGTAATTAACATCAACTCATAATTCCCTCATCCCCAGCTACCCCCAGCAACACCACCCTCTGGTGTCTAAATATACTTGATTTCACATTCAATGTGTAATGACTGACAACAAGGTCAATGTGTCCTAACTAAGGCACTCACAATTTATGGGGAAATTGGTCGTTGTCCATCTCCTGGCAATTATTCAGATGGGCTGCCATTAAGGCTTTTTTATTTTTTATAAGTGGACTTTATATTATCCGACATAATGTCTGTAATCATCTGATGTTTATAGTTGCACAGAGCAGGAGAGGCCCATACATACAAAGGCAACTTGTCACTCCAGGTCTTGGAGATGGGTAGACCCGATGCTACCCTGTAACTCCAGGTCTTGGAGATGGGTAGACCCGATGCTACCCTGTAACTCCAGGTCTTGGAGATGGGTAGACCCGATGCTACCCTGTAACTCCAGGTCTTGGAGATGGGCAGACCCGATGCTGTCCTGTAACTCCAGGTCTTGGAGATGGGCAGACCCGATGCTGTCCTGTAACTCCAGGTCTTAGAGATGGGCAGACCCGATGCTGCTCTGTAACTCCAGGTCTTGGAGATGGACAGACCCGATGCTGCTCTGTAACTCCAGGTCTTGGAGATGGACAGACCCGATGCTGCTCTGTAACTCCAGGTCTTGGAGATGGACAGACCCGATGCTGCTCTGTAACTCCAGGTCTTGGAGATGGACAGACCCGATGCTGCTCTGTAACTCCAGGTCTTGGAGATGGACAGACCCGATACTGCCCTGTAGCCACTTGCTGCATCAAAGCATGGATTGGTTAATTTAGCATTTAATTCCCATCTTGAGAGCAGACTGGCACAAGCTGGCACAGGTCAGGAAGGTCCACCACACAGCTCTCAAAGGGGGACTGGGGGTCACAGCAGTCCTCTCACAAGGTAAGCTTCATTGTACTCCTCCTTTTGAGGCCCTTCTGCCCCCTGTCACCCACTCCGGTGCAGGGTTACGGCCCATGAATGAGGGGTGAGCCCTGGGAGGATCTCTCCTCTCACACCCTGGAGTGGCCCAGGCCTGGAGCTGACTCAGGGGCTCTGGGAGCTGCCACCCGCTGCAAAGAGAGATGGATGAGCTCCACTGGTGACTGCGGCTGGGTTTCCGATGGGGATGTGTGCACGTCCCTTGGTGATTGATGAGCTTAACATAGTGCCCCATGCACCATGGGTCAGACTGATGGACACACACAGACACTGTGCTGTCCATCCCATAGAGCCGAGCTGGTAACGGAAGGGGTGTTAAGTCACACATGGACCAAAAAGTGTGATAACTGAACAGATAGAGCACAGCTCATTATAGAGACAGAGGGGCAATTGATGCACCAGGAGGAGTTTCACAGGGATGTCTATGGAGGGAGCTTTCTATCTATCTATCTATCTATCTATCTATCTATCTATCTATCTATCTATCTATCTATCTATCTATCTATCTATCTATCTATCTATCTATCTATCTATCTATCTATCTATCTATCTATCTATCTATCTATCTATCTATCTATCTATCTATCTATCTATCTATCTATCTATCTATCTATCTATCTATCTATCTATCTATCTATCTATCTATCTATCTATCTATCTATCTATCTGTGTCTCTCTGTCTCTCTCTCTCTCACACACTCTCTCTTTCTCTGTCTCTGTCTCTGTCTCTGTCTCTGTCTATGTCTCTGTCTGAGTAGTAGAGATAGTCTTCCTTTGAAAGCAGTTCATCGCAATACTCCATCAGCATTAGTTCATCTAAAGTTGATACATTTGTGTTGGTCTACAATAGTGTTTCTGTACTTTCTCTGCACTCTTTACAATTTACTGGTGCCAATTTAGAAATGACCTGAAATGATTCGACATGCCATGTATGCTGTGTCTGTTTGTGTTCATTGATGTCTATTCTCTCTGTTTCCCAGACACCTTTACAATGTTGAATGTTCCTTTTTGTCAGGTTTAAGAATGGCCTGAAATGATTAGGTATGCCTTGTTGTGTGTGTTTGTGTGTTGTGTTCACTGATGTCTGTTGTCCTGTCTGTTTCCCAGCCACCTTGTTATCTGTCCTTTGTCAGTAAGGCCATCTTGTGGGACCGAGGACTCTACCACTACACAGTGAGTGCCATAATACAACTCCAACTATGCACAGCAGATGTACAGCTATGTAGAGTAATACACCAACAATGTGTATAAGGTAAACAAACACTGTTACATTACACACAAAAGACAGCAAAAAATTCACACATACACACAGGCATGCATAAAACACACCCGCAAACAAACACACACACACACATACACACACATGCACACACACACACGCACGCACACACACACACACATGCTTGTCCCCACCTCTCCCCTTCTCTCTAAAGAGCTATGTGAGTAGTTGTGCCACAATTAACAGTGGGGTTGTCATGGGGACAGCAGAGTTGTGTGGGCTGGCTTCCTGTCTTGGCCTCTGGTTAAACAAACAAGTGAAAATGGGGACAAAGACGTTAGCTGGTCCTTACAGCCTCATTTACATCTTCAACTGCCTTCAGCACTTCTGTATTCACCAAGTTTATCAGCCCGGTATCACACTGCTCTCATTCTCTCTATGCACTGGAGATGCCTGATAAATCATCAGGGTGTAACGAGTAACGGTAAACAGCTCCTGTCTGACGGTGACAATTCAACTCCACGCTGAACTTTATGGGCCGTCCCAATCCAAACAGGCCCATTGGACAGGCCAAGCAGATGAGAGGCTGTTGAACCAGTGGTCTGCCACTCCGCCGATGCTTCCGAGCTCCCACTACTGTCACCCAGGACACGGGGAGCACCGAGACAGTAGGCTGCAGAATGCACAGGGACACAAACCAACAACAGGTGCTCAAACAAGAGCAGTGGTTCTAGGAGAGGTTATTTATACACATGGGAGTTTACAGAAGGAGTTAGCTGTCAGTTTAACAGTTCTAGTATCCAGTATTCCAGTATACTGTTCTGTTGTCTCAGGCTCTGCCAGTGGTTCCAGTAGTATTGCCCTGTCTGCATACCAGGGCCTGGTGCTGCTGAATCAGTGTAACCAGTAACCACACCGTTGGACTAACACTGATCATTATGCCAAGACGTAATGCCAAAGCTGGCATGGCCATTGTTCTTTATTGTTTTATTCTTCTAATCTATTAAACACTGTCGTACCCCCCCATGCCCGCTTTGTACTGTTGTATTGTTGTGTTGGGGTAGTGGGCATGTTGTGTTGGGGTAGTGGGCATGTTGTGTTGGGGTAGTGGGCATGTTGTGTTGGGGTAGTGGGCATGTTGTGTTGGGGTAGTGGGCATGTTGTGTTGGGGTAGAGGGCATGTTGTGTTGGGGTAGTGGGCATGTTGTGTTGGGGTAGAGGGCATGTTGTGTTGGGGTAGTGGGAATGTTGTGTTGGGGTAGTGGGGTAGTGGGCATGTTGTGTTGGGATAGAGGGCATGTTGTGTTGGGGTAGAGGGCATGTTGTGTTGGGCATGGATGGTGGATGTGGGGTTAGGTGGACGAGTTGGCGGGGCCACTGGGACTAGTGAAGGGGCCTGAAAAGCAAAGCAGGGTCATTGTCTCTCAGTGAAAGTAGACAGTTGCTCTGAATGCTAAGCTGCATCTGAGCCTGGCTTCTGACACGAGCTGATAATCAGATTTACTCCCCTGAATCCGCTGGACTCCACAATGCGCTCCACTGTCATCCCCCCTCTACCCCCACAAACCTCCCCCAACCCCAAACTGCTCCTCTGCCAGAGCTAAGCTAATTACACCCCACAGAAACACAAATCTCCATGATTTAAAAAGTCACTCTTTTTCATGGGTTTAACCTTGTTAGAGCCTAAGCCTGGCTTTCTTATAAGCCAGGATCTTTGTGAGGAATTCTCTGTTCCTCCTCTAGACAGACACACACAGGACAGAAACACACTTCTGTTTCGCCTCGAGTCGTCTCCCTGTCAGTGGGTTCACTCAGAGGCAGTGCAATTAAGTGTGTGTGTGTGTGAGCCTGTGTGTGTGCATGTGTGTTAGCATGTGTGTGTTTGGAGGGGGTCGAGAGCGCACGCCGGCCTCTCCTCTGCAAGCCATCTGGGACTCTGACTAATAGACTTCCTACATTCATCTTCCAGTGCTTGTACATCCCCATCAGGGAGCTGTTGACCACAAACAGGCCTGTAATGACATTAGCCAGGGCTGGCTTTGGGTTGGCTGTGCTGTGTGAGGCCGGCGTGTGGGCTGCCTGACGCCAGGAGGTCAGGCCGTTTCCTGGGGCCCTGCAGGAGCCCAGAGAACTTCTAGTTGTAGTCATAGGCTATACTCTGTTGCTCTAAGACGATCAGCCAGAATGGAGTGGGCCGTCAGGGTGTGTCAGAGAGTGAGGCTTCTTCAAATACCAATACTGAGTGAACCTCATCATGGTTGCGTAAAACCATTCTAGTTGTACAGGTGTGTGAAAGTGGTAATTTGTTTGGACAGTTCTGTGTACCTGTTACCCATGAAAGAGACCAGGACAACGACAGCTTGTCCCCCCCCCCCCCCAAAGACCATGTTTACTAGGAGAGGTAGTTCAAGCGGGACTTAGAAGGTGAGGCATGTGTGTGTTTGTGGGGTTGTAATGGGACGGTCCTGCCGTAAAGGGCATGTTGAGACCTGCCCTGTGACAGGTTGTGGGCTGGATGACACCCTTCTCGCCTCACAAAGCTCTTCAGTGGGCGTTAGTGACAGATAATGTGGGGGGTGATGGAAGGAGTGAGGAAGAGGAGTGAGGAGGAGGGCGTGCTCCTGGACTTTTGTCCTCTTGTTCTTCTAACTCACTTATTCCTCTTTTCTTCACAAGAATGCAAATCTGTAAACCCTCAGATCAGAGGAGAGGGAATCAGTGTAGATGGTGGAGGGATTTAAGGCTGATCCTCCCTGTGTGAGTCACAGACAGTCAGCCTCTCTCTCTCTCTCTGTGTCTGAGGGGTACTGAGGGCTCAACGCTGAGGGCTCATCTCCACACACTGTCTGGCATGCTGTGTGCTGTGTGTGTGTGTGTGTGTGTGTGTGTTTAGGGTTAAGGGATAGAACTATCGAAAGTGAAAGACGAGGTGAACTTTGTTTAGGTGTCTCAGATGTAGTCTAAATCCAAGACAAATACATGTCCTCTCCATGTGTGTGTGTGTGTGTGTGTGTGTGTGTGTCAGTGGGTATTTTATTACATTTGGGTGTTTGTTCTCTAAAGGCCAGAGAGGGAGTGAATTAGTCCCTGGCACTGAGTCTGTGGGCTGAGTAATTTCCCCTGGCTGGCGTGCAGCGGGTAGCGTGGCGTGTGCAGCCCCACCCCTCCACAAGTTTAATATTGACCGTCCCGCCCGCTTTTATCTCAGCACGACCCTTGTTTAAATAGCAATAGGATCATGTCCTGTGTGCTCAAAGAATCTTTATCATCCTCACAGAAGTGTGTGTGTGTGTGTGTGTGTGTGTGTGTGTGTGTGTGTGTGTGTGTGTGTGTGTGTGTGTGTGTGTGTGTGTGTGTGTGTGTGTGTGTGTGTGTGTGTGTGTGTGTGTGTGTGTGTAATAAAAAAAAAGGCCGGAGAGGTTGAAGTTTTTTTCTGCTGTGTTGAGAATGTATGTAGCTTGAGATCTGTTTGTCAGACACAAGGGGGCACTGAAGCTGAGATGCATTATTTGAAATCTCTGCACGTTGGAGATCCCATTTAATTCATCCTTCATGTTGCATGTGGAGAATTACTTTATGTTGCTTTATTTACAGTATTTAGAAACTGGGAATTTATTTTATTTATCAAAAACAGGTTCAATGTTTCTTTCCCACTCTCCCTGCCCCACACAATGTTTTTCATGTCTCTTTCAGGACCACACTGTCCGTGATGGACGTCCTTCTCTGTGTCCTCGTTTCCTGGTTCACATGAAGGCCTGTCCTGCAGACCTCAGACCCCCACGTTTCCTATCCAGTATCCCCAGGCCACGGCCTCCTCGCCAGGAACAGACACAACAAAGACAAGCCCTTAGCGCACTACAGACTCATTCATGTGCAGGTGAGCCACAGCAAAAGCCTTCCTGCTGCTTGGACATTACAATATACTGTACAACAACAACATACAAGATACAATAATAAATAGTTTATTAATCCCAGAATTCCCCCTCAGTGATTAATAAAGTATTTATTGTTTATCATATCTTCAGAGACAGATTACCTTGTGGTATCATAGGGCATTGTTGCTTTTGACCCCACACCATAGCTCATTAGGGAACTACAGTAGGTCTCAGTGTTAGAGAGGTGGAGGTAACCACCTGGGCCTTCGTTAGTCCTTAATCCCTCCCTCGGCCCACTTTGTTAAGGCCTAATCCCTCGCTTTCTGCTCTGGGGAGGAAGTGTCTATAGCGCCGCCCTCCTGGTGGTCCTCTGCTAGGGTGTTAGCCAATGAAAGGCTGTGCCAGCATACCTGCCGCTCCTTTCAGGGCCCTGCCTCTGATGTGAAGGCATTTGTCCTCCCCTCTCGCCAGGGCCATAGCCACACTGCAGCGCACGGCTTTGAGCCGAGGGGGAACCAGGGGGATTGGGGCATTTCTGTGCTCTGGAACCGGGTTCTAAAAACCAATTATTCTACCATATGGTGGTCGGCTTCAACACAATCGTCCCTGACCCTGGTCCCTGAGGGAAACGTGCTGTGCGGTATTAGGGGAAGGGGGTGTGTGTAGCTGTGTGCCCCTGACACATGTCATTCATATACAGGCAGACACACACACACACACACACACTTCATGTGTGTGTAACAGATGGGAAGGGCAGGGCATTGTGAGAGGAGAATAGTGCAGAAATGTGCTCTCCTCCAGTGCAGCCCTTTATCCCCCTGCTACCGCTGACTCCTCTCTGTCACACAGACCCCCAGGAAACAAGAGCGCATTGTCTCACACCCCTCTGGCCCCGCAGGGAAAAGAGGAGTGTGCAGAGGCAGAGAGGAAGAATAGAGCGAGGGAAGAAGGAAGCGGGGCGGTGTCGGCTGGAGCTGATGTTTGTGGAAGGGATCTGAGAGGGGGATGAAAGGAGGAGTGTGGAGAAGAGCGAGAGTGGCTGAGCAGAGAGGAGAGAGTTCCCAGGTAGTGTGAAGTTCAGATTCAAGTGCAGGAGAAGAGAAATGTGACAGAGTAGAGGTATCACAGATGTCTTCTAGGAGATACAGGCATCTTAATCAGGATATTCTAATGCTGCTCTCAGGACAGGAGGACAAGCTACCAAGATGCGGCATTTGGATCAGTTAACTGATATGTGGGTGGAATAGCGTCAAATGAATGACACATCATGATGAATCAAGTTTTTTTGCCTTTCATATTGTATAAATAGCCCTGCCTCCAGTACTGGGTAGCATTCTGAATATATAATATTAAGATGGGAATTGGGCAGCTGGTCCAACGGGATGGGGTTTCTTCAGCCTTTGTTAGAGCACTGACCCACACAGCAGGGAAAACACTGTTTGCTCCGGGCCTCACTAAAGTGGGAAAGGAAATGTCACCGGCAGGTTTTGGCAGAGACGCCTCTGAGCTGTAAAAGATGGTGAATACCATTTATAGATGAGCCTCTCTGAGGACCCCACATGTTAACTATTCACTACCTTTCTTTGTCAGTACTGAACAATGCCCAATGCCAATAGTTAAAAACTTGTATCCCCTGCATACCCCTTGCCTAGGTTGAGACAGTCTCTGACAAGACAGTAACATGTTTATAATCATAAATTAGACTAATCAAAATTTGTATTGAATTGAATACAGGATTGGAAAATACATTCTTTTTTTACTCTATAAAACCTACAGTATATTTTAATGTGATAAAGTATGATCACGTCTGCTTGAATTGAATAATGTTATGAATGTTGTGATCGAGATGTAGTTGTCCCTGATTGCACTGACTTTGCTCACAGCTGCTTGTTTGAAGAAGTGTACTTACTGTGATCAAGATGTGGTTGTCCCACTGGCTATCCTAAGTTGAATGCACCAATTTGTAAGTCGCTCTGGATAAGAGCGTCTGCTAAATGACTTAAATGTAAATGTAAATGTTATCCCTATCTATTGCAGACTCCAGGATCAGGAGCCTGCAGCACTGCAGCACCACCAGAGGGAGGCGCTTAGCTGTTGTTGTTCCCTGTGTTCCAGTGCCAGTCTCCCCCTCTCCCAGCAGATCCTCCCCTGAGCTCCCAGTCTGCCCAAGTCCAACATCCCCCACTGTCACTGACTCTGGGCAGCAGGGGACTGGACCCAACCCTGCTCCAGCCTCAGCCCTACCTCACGTCCATACTCAGAAAGGGGAGAAGGAAACAGAGGATGGCGTTAAAGAGATGGGTGAAGGCCCTTCGGCTTCCTCAGGGGCCTTCTGCCCTCCAAGGCCAGACCAGGAGCCCAATTCTGGTCCTGAGGACATAGACCCCTCAGGGTCTCCAGTCCCTAGTGTCTGTGAGGGTTCTCTCTCAGACTTCAGCCGCCCGCCATCCAGCCAGTTCAGCCGCAGCACAGACCTGGGTAGTGGCCAGAGCAGTGCTCTATGTGGTACTGTACCTACACTGAGACAATTGTAGTGAAATGCATTCAAAGCTGTTGCATGCCCCATGGGATAATTTGTTTTTTCCTAAATAAATACATTCATAATTACTGTAACTGTTATAGGTGATCAAAATCCTTACATTTTCTGTGATTTTGTACACACACTTGAATGTTTAATTTTAACCAAGGCTTGCTTTTCTATCATGTCAAATGGAAGTAGAATTATTCCATATATCCTTTTTTTGTTTTACAGCGAATCTGAGTGACCTGGACTCAGAGGGTGGATCTCCTCTCTCCCAGCTCTGCTCCTCTTCCATGTCCCTGTCTGCTCTGGCCTCCTGCACCCCACAGGACCTCCCAACACACCAGGCCCCAAACCCAGCCCCTCACCACCTTCTCCACCATCCACTCCCTCACCAGGCCCAACACTGCCCACCTGACTGGACCACCACGGAGCCCCAGCCAGGCCATGTCCTCCCTCCTTACCCAGACCCAGACCCAGACCCATCCCTGGACCCCAACCCAGACCCTACTACCCTAGCTTTCCCCTCAGACACCTGGCAGTCCTGCCTCAGCCCACAGTACAGGATAACTCCCCGGCCAGGGTCAGGGTTAGGGTCAGGTTTGACTTCATCTCCTGTGGGGGCGGAGAGACAGGACTGGACGTCACACCGCTGGTCCGTCCTTCCCCCAATCTCTCCTGTCAGAGGTGAGGAATGGTCCCTGCCTATCCCATATGGGCTGTTCACAGCCTCCTCCCAGCCTCCCTCCCTGCCCAGCAGCAGCCTACACTAGTGCCCCTTACCTAGCGCCACGGGGCTGATTGTCCACAACATGGCTGGACATCTTCCCTGGTACAAAGAGATGGCAGCCAGCAGACAACAGAGGAAATCAAAGCCTGGCTCTATAGAGAGGCCCTCCTCAGATCAGATGCTCCTGTACCCAACGCCGCTCTGCATTGTGTGGGTCTGCTGTCAGCCCTGTTTTGTTTTCCCTCATAATAAATAACGCAGAAAGCTTTTCTTTTTCCTTTAAACCAGCAATAGAAAGAGAAGTCTTTTGATGAAGAGCTGGTACCATTTGATTCCCAGTTCAAAGGCGTGCGAGGCCCCTTCACAATAGGAGGGGGGTGGGGGGTTCCCTGCCTCGTGTGCCGTCCCCACTCAGCCGCGGCTTCCCCGCGCTCTCTCCATTCTCCCGCCGCTGAAAGGGAGACGTGTAGCCGATGGTCATAAATCCACACTGACCACCGCACGCTGACGGGGGAAACAGTTAGAGCTACGGTCCACAATAGAATATAGCGGCTTTCCGCTGCCGCTAATTTACCGTTTAGAATCGGGATAAAGGACGGGCCACTGACATCTGACACTTATGGGGGACTTTATGAAAGACTTTGACAAGAGAGAAAACTATTGGGAAATTGTGTAGGGATTTTCTTTCTCTATCAGAAATGATGAGAGGCCGCCTGCGCTCTTCTAAGGTCCTTACTACTGATTAGTATCGCTTCCAGGTGCGTAGGAGTCAAAATAAGAATACTGAAAGAGATTTCGACAAGCACACTGTTGAAAAAAGGAATACATCCAAAACTGAGGCTTGAATGCAACATAAAGATGTGTATTAGAACATCATGGTGCCAATAAATCATAGTCCAAGAAAGTGCATAAATGAAAGGTGAAAACAAAGCCTTCCTCAGCGTAAATAGTCTGCACACACACCTGGCTTCTATTACAAGGATAATTGCATATGTCACATGATCAAGAAAGAAAACATCAGAAAATCTATAAATCGGTACCTAGTACAATAGACTGCATGATCTACATTTTATACAGAATATAAAAGCAGACAGAGAAATATGATCAATTTTTGCTTTTATATATACCATGTGAACATTTCTCTATCAGAGACATCTACTGTTCTATATGGTGGCACGCTGTTCTCTATGGGGGAGACGTGGAGCAAGTCACTGGTTACATTGATTTCACGCAGATGTAGACAGACCCAGATGATTTTATTTTTTATTTTTTGGGTGGTAGATCAGCTTAATATTGCAGATAGATTGTAACTTCCATCAATGTAATTGTCTGCATCACTTCCAATCCCCCATGTTTTATATATATATATACTCCCCTTTATTACTTTTCAACCCCACCATCCTTTCCCTACTTGGGATAAATTAGTGAACAACAATGCTTAGGCCTCTACTTCCAGCTTATACTTACTATCTACATTTTATGGACACAGTCAATTTTACAATAATTCAATTTTATTTGTTTTTGCTCCTGAACTTCTTCTACTCTCAACCTCTCTGATCATTTTCATGATGTCCATCCGGTTTGCTTCTACAGACCCAGGTTTTGGTGAAAACAATTCATATATAAGATGAAGTTTGTTATTTTTTCCATATAAAAAATATATACGGTATAATGTATGTGAGAACAAAATAGAAATGTTGCTGAATTTGCTGAATTTCATTCCCATAGTTGGGGATGTCAATGCCAAAAATGTGTGTGTAGAGTGTGGGTGTATGGGTGTACGGGAACCCCTCACCCCTCTGCAGCCCCTTAGATGGGGTCCTCTCTTTGTGTGCTCCCCTGAGCTCCCTTTCACATCCCCACGCCAGGGCCCAACAATCAGAGGGCGACCCCAAGGCGACCCCTCATTGAGCATCATCTCCAGAGTGTAACTGTCCTTGACAATGGAGCGGGGTTGGAGCGGGACGCTGGCCTATTGTGGTGCCCTGGCCCCGGCCTCTCCACCACCCAGACCCAGGGCACCACCCAGCCTTTCAGCCCCACGGTGTGGCCAGAGTGGGGGGACGGGGGTTACAAGGGGACACAGAGGAGCCTTGTCTGGGCTGACTCCTTCCTACCCTGCCTGGCCTTGCCTCTACGCCCCCCTATCCACCTCCCCTTCCTCCAACACCACCGCCCCGACTCTGTAGCACTCCTCAGAATGACGGCTGACTTGACAGCCGCAATATGCTTTAAAGTGTCAAGTCAAGTCCCTCCATTGTCTCTCTGAGTAGATCGCCGAGGCACTGGAGTGCACAATGGTCTGTGTGTGTCTGTGTCTGTGTGCGTGTGTGTAGTCAGACGTAAAGGAGCTGAGTGTGTGTTCTTTATTTGCTAGTGTATATATTATACGTTTGTCTGCTATCTGTTTCACATTTCCATATGAGAGAAGAAGAGCTCATTCTCTAAGGCTGTCATCATGACAGAAACCCTCAGCACACCATTTTCAGTTACTGTTACAAAAAAGGCTAAGAAAAACAGGTGTGTTTTCACTGTTTTGAGAAGAGTCAAGTAATGAGTGATTAAGGCGGACAGTTTGGCCTGTCCTGTGAGTGATGTATGTGGTAATGAGGGCTTAGAGGGAGAGCGTTGCTCCTGTGTGTATAGTACCATCTCCCATAGCCCGAGGGTCTGACTGGCTCTGTGTAGGCTAACACAGACTCCACCTGGGGGGCATCCTCTCCCATGGAGGTCCTGGTTTGGTGGTGGTGGTGGTGGAGGGTTGTTGACACCGGCTCAGGGCAAGGAGGAGTGGGAGTTTTGTTGGGTGTCTGGGTGAAGTGTGTGTTTGTTGTGTGTGCATGGGTATGATACAGAGCCGTCTCTGTTAAGCCTAGCGGGGACAGGCAGTCAGGCACTAATTGAGTTACAACCATGTGTTGGAACCGGTTCAAGGAGCAGCGAAAACCGATTCATTGTTTTGAGGAACAGAAACAGAACCGGGAAAGAAAGTGATCTCTAGTGTTGCGGAACAGAACCGTTACTTTTAAATCTTGAGAACCAGTTAATAATGTTATTTTGTGTTCAATTATTGCCCCTAATGCCCAGTATATACTGTAATTATGTAATTCAGTGAAGCTATGATGCTAGTAATAGCCTTAACATATTCCAATTCACATCATGTCATGATGCTCAGCACTTCAAACCAAGCCCCTTCCACGTCCACCCCTCTCTCTCTCGCTCTCTCCCCACCCGTGACATTTCAGTCACATCTTGGCCTGCACTTATCTGTCCTCAAACATGTAAACAACTAGCTTACACGTTCCACAGCAAGCTGTTCTATCCTTGCTTATTGGTGGAGTAAATTATTGGGCTAAATGTAAAAACGATGTTCATTTCACAGGGTAAAAAATTAACGAAAAGGAACTATATGAACCGTTACTTTTTTGGGGGGTTCGAACCGGTTCAGAACTTTATTATGCTGGTCGGAAATCTGTAACGGAACTAAATAAATAGGGGTTCTGCTCGGAACGGATTCTCATTTTCTAACCCAGTCCTCAATATCTATTGCATCATGTAACACAGTACAGTAGTAAAGCTCTATGTGATACACCCAACCTGCTTGTGCTGTTTCAGATGGCAGTGACACAGTGTCATCCCGGTCCCGCTGTTCTCAGATCAGCTCTAGCCAGTCCCATGTGTTTGATGAACTGGAAGCCATCGCCCCCCGGACAGGCTCCTGTCTGTCCCTAGACCACCCACTCAGCCCAGCAGACTGCAGCCCAACTGGTATAGGTACAGTACAGAACATCCACATTATGTCCAGCAGATCATATAAAATACCACTGATGTCATACCTGTCAAGGGTCTACACAATGATTACATCAAAAATGTGCTCTATATTTAGGGTGAAAATATTGTACATGTGCCACTCGAACTGTAGAAAAATAATACAATTTGTGTATGGCCATTGGCTTTTTACGTTGTGTCAAAGTTGGTGAATTAACCGTTTATTTTTTAGAGCAGGTGAATGCTTAACCAGCTACTTTTGGAATGTACTCGATGTTTAGATTTGTTTCTACCTGGGCAGTCCATGGTGTTAAAATGAATTAGCATTGTTTAGACATTGTAACAATTACGTCAATGAAAAGGTCACGGCACCTGATTGTCTTTTTCCTGTTTGTGTTGTTGTTGTTGTTGTGGCCATGTTTGTCTGACCACCATTAATGCCTCAGCCTCTCTCATGTAATGGAGTGGGATGGGACGGTGATGTGTGTATCCCAGCGCTCTGTTGTGGAACAGTGTGTCACGTCTTTGTGTGTACAGTAAATGCATGTGTGTGTGTGTGTGTCCTGAGGTTGGTCAGTTCAGTGAGCTGTGAAGTGGAACATTACCCAACGCAGACAGTGATTTTGTCACTCACTAAGGACTTCCCCAAGCTTCCATCATCCCCTCTAATCCCTGGCAAGGTGTTTAAGATGTTTAACCTGCTCGCTTGACCTGAACCTCCGTCTGACCCCATGACCTTTGACCTTAGGATGTGGTGGGATCATGTCTGCTACCACCACTGCTGCAGCAACTTAAGTCCACTCTTCTGTTCTGTGGTGTAATATCTTCCTCAATTAACTAATATAGACGTCAACTATCAGTATAGAGCCTGGAAAGCAAAAAACGTAAATCAGTGAAACTGACTTAAACTGACTGACTGCTTAAACTTTGCTACTGACTCACAGACATTCAAGTGTGTCTGTCCACTCTCCAGTGACCCTGTCTGGGTGGCAGTATAGCTAGTTAACACTTTAATCACAGGGTTAGACTGTTGTTATATTTAACAGTGTGTCTCTGCAATGGGTTGCATTATCATGGCTAATGAGGGGGTTAACTCCCAGCGTAACTGAAAGTGTGTCCCATCACAATGTGTTTCACCCATGCTGATCCACAGGACTTCCTCCACCACAACTCTTTAATCAATCAGACAAGCCAGCCAGCCAGTTCCTTCTTTCTCACCTGAAGGGATTTACCTGACAAACAGACACACACCCAGAGACACACGCAACACATTGTAGAGGCAGGAGCATTCCCTAGGCAGAATACATTTCAAGTCGCTCAAAGTCTCTAAAAGTTAGTCTCTCAAAGGGCATACCGTAAAAAACGCTGTACTGTACTCAACAAATAGAAAACTATCCAGATGTGATTCTTTTTTATGCGCTATAAAACACAATGCATTCCATTATGGCTGCTGTGTGGCTGGCTGAGATGGTGGGGCTGAGAGTGCATTGAGAGGAGAAGCAGGGTTGACCTGCAGCGGAGCGTGATATGAAGCAGCTCCAGCCCAGCGGCTGTGAGAAATCCCCTCCCAGGGAACAGCAGCACCACACCCTGCTCTCTGCCTGGATGGCGTGGGCCGAGGATTTGCATGGGCAGGGAGCCCACACTGTTACTGATCCCCTTTTAATTGGCCATGACAGAGAACTTTGGAGCCTAGGACTGGGGGGTGGAGCTGGACGGTTGTCAGTCAAATTTAAACACACCTCACAGATCTATACAGGACTATTTCCTCTACCTCTAATCTGGTTCAGAGAGGCTATCCCTGGCCCTGGCTATCCATGTGGTCCCTGTGATAACCCCCTGCACACAGGGAATCAGAGAAGGTGGTCACTCTGGTCCTGACTAATGTATTATTTGTTGAGTCCTGTGTAGCTCAGTTGGTAGAGCATGGCGCTTGCAACGCCAGGGTTGTGGGTTCGATTCCCATGGGGGATCAGTATGAAAAAAGGTATGAAAATGTATGCACTCACTACTGTAAGTCGCTCTTTAAGTGTCGCTTAAACTGTAAGTAGATGGACGGACTGATCCAATGGACTCCCTTTGTCCCTTTTAAATGCATCTGATTTGTTGGGTATGCTGTTTCACATTATGCTTTAGTTGTCCTGTATACTGTATGCCACCGCAGCAGAGATGTCCCCAGGCCTGGCTGCTCTGACAGTGGGCTGTGACTCGGGGGACCTGGGCTCCCTGTCCCGTGTGCAGCTCCTGCTCCTGGACCGGCCGGACCCTGTGGAGCCCCACTGGCTCTCTGGTCAGGACGAGTACTCCCCAACAGAGGACAGAACAACGGGCCACACAGCGGAGCTCAGAGCCAGAAGACCTCTTAGTCCAGGACACTCTACTACAGGTATCCCTGATTTACAACTCAACACCCAACCCAGTCTGTGATTTGTTTGTGAGTCAGTGAATGTGATTGAACTGGCACGTCTTTATATACACTGTGTTTGAGACATTGTCTCAGTAAGATTACTAGATGTAAACTCACTCCTTTGACAGTTTCTTTTGACAGTTACAATGAGCCAAACTATGACCTTTGATAGAAACAGCAAAACCGTTGATTTCATAACAGGGAAAATCCAGACTTGTGTAGAATAGGCTGGACAGGGGAATACCAAGCTGCGTTATGGGTGTGTGCCTGCCGGTCGTTGGTCGGCCTTGAGAGTAATGTCTTTACAGTGTGAACCGCCTCTCATCTGCTCCCAGGCATGCTGCTGCAGGCTCGTAACTGAAAGGCCATAAAGATATGGAGGCTCATTTCTGGCTTTGGCAGAACGTTTTATTGGGATATGATATGCCATATGAATAGAGATCAAACCGCCTCGCGTTTATCATTAACCTGGAAACCTCAGCTCAGACACACCGACAACTCATTTAAAAAAAATATTTTAACAATGGCACAATCTGGATGTGATTGTGTCTGTGCAGCGTGTGTATATCAGTCTGGGTGATGCAAGAAATACCATAGAAAGTTTTCCAAACGTCATATAAAGTGCTAAAAGGAATATAAGTGGTTGATTAGCAAACAGTTGGAAATAAGCATGTCATATAGTAGTTCTATAGGCAAACAACATATGTGTAACTTGTTTTCCATGATATTAATAATACTATTGCTCAGTGTGATGCTTCTCCTGTGAATTGGCAATGTGGCCTTGAATACAGTCATTGAATCAAACTAATTCCTCTTCACTCAGTGACATATCACTGTGGCCTGACTGGAGATGTAGACATTGCAGGGGGCTAGTCTGTCTGTCTGTCCTCTAGGTGTGTCTCCAGAACAATGTTTTCCCATTCTGTATTTGCACCTGGCACACTTCTGGGAGACAGGTGTTCCTCCAGGGTTTTTCCCCTTTATTTATATCAGTATTTGCAGAGAGATTAGGAACCATACTTTTAACTAATACATGGCATTACTCATATCTGTGCACGCACTCAAACACAAAGGAAAACACACACGCAAGCGTGTGCCACGGGCATGTTGGCACACGCACACACTATCTATTCAGTTTGTGTCTTCAGATTGATGGTGTGTGTGTGTGTGTGTGTGTGTGTGCGTGTGCCTGCCTGCATGGATGGATGTGTGTGTTGTTGTCAGGCGACCTGCGGCCCCTCACAGCTGGCAGCTGTGGCGACGACAGTGTGTCTGAGAGGTGTGTCGCTACAGGCAAAGTCCAGGGACAGGGTGAGCACACAATGGTGAGTGTCTCTACCCCCTCCTCAAACTACCCCCTCACAACAACCCCTCTGTGGCTTTCATCCGTCTTTGTAAATGACTATTGCACATTGTTGTTTAAACACTGACTATACAAACACAAAGACACTGACTGAGACAAAGACCTCTATTTACAGTATAAACTTGAACTGGCATGAATTTGTAACTGCCATCCCGGATCAAGCAGCCAAATTGTTGTTGATAATTGAAACACAATATAACAACATTGAGAGAAGTGTGCAGTGCAGCAGGTGCATAGTTAATCAGTCACAGGCCACCGGAGGGAGAGGCTGATGACTGTACCACTGAAAGAGCAGAGCAGACAGCCTTTTACACCACATACCGCTCAGCCCACTGCTCTATCCTAGGGGGGGTCCACGCACTCACACTCAGATGTGGCTCTATACAGGGGAGACTCTTTTGGAGGATGCGCCGCTGGTGGGATGGATCAGACAAGGTCAGGGGTGAGGGGTCAGGGGGTAAACGCAGCGCTGCGAGTGTCGGGGTGCAGTGGAATGGATGCAGGTGCTCCACGCGATAGACTATTCATCTCCTCTTTATGATAGATGAGAAAGCTTCCTCTGCTCTCTGAAAGGCTCAATGTGCCTTATAAGCCCCCTGTGATTATGTCTAACCACAATGAAGCGTTCTGAGTACCCGGGGCATGATTCATGTTAGGCTATTTGCATAATGCACCACTACTACACCACAGGTTTAGAGTCTAGTGTGCTGGTACGGGATTGGCACGCATTATGTGGTTATAATGTGATTTATTTTTTTGTAATAGTCATGCCTGATTGGTCTATGTAGTTTGAACACAGGTCAGACTGAATAATGTGATCGTGGTGTTGCGGTTTTATGCTTGTGTTTTCAGAAGTGCCACACCGAGGATGGTTCCAGGTCACCATCGTCATGGATCAGTAATTCCAGTCCATCAGACATCATATCCGGGTCCACCAGTTCCCAATGCGAGTCCTGCTGTGGTACTGCATCACCCATATCACTCTTATCACATCCACACCTAATGAATAGGATTTCTTAACAACCTTATTGATTTTCCTTCCAAATCGTTATACTTCCGTTTGCTCTGCATATTATGCATTCTATCCTTCTCTCTACACCTAAGCATACATCTCTGTAAACTCTTAACAGCTATCTTTAATCAGTCAATACCTACAAGAGGCTGTCCTTAACATGAGGGTTTGGTCTCCGTAAAAGCCCACTCTGTCCATACTAGAGCGGGTCTTCTTCAAAGCCATTGTGTTCTTACTGTCACCGCTGTGTTTGGCCGTGTTACTCTGCGTCCGGTACACTTAAGCCTGATAATCCTCGGTAGAGCTGGCTGGCGAGCAGAGTGGTCCTCTCCTGTGTGGCCGTCTTGTGTACACTGATGAATAATGGGTTCAAAGGCAGAGCAAGTACAGTAGGACCACAAACACAGAGAAAACAGGCTTCACAGGAAGGAAAGGGAAAGGAATGATCATTTGAGTTTGACTTAACCCCTTCCTATTTCTCTCTCTTCTGTGATGCAGAGATATACTCTTTTTTTAGCTACAACTTTCTTCCCATTCAATTTCTCTTTTTCCCTCTTCCTTCTCCTCTTCACTTTCTCCTTCGTCCTTTTTTGTTCTTCCTTCACCTCTGTTTCACCATATCTGTCCTCAGCCTGTGATCATGTCATGTGTTGTAACGCTGAGTGACTCTCCTGTATCAGTCATTGTGTTATGTTGGCCCTAATGGCCCGTGGCTTGCTGTGTTGTGCCTCAGTGACAGCACCATTACAAACCCAGTTGTCATACCTGTGATTCAACGGCCATGCATGAGGGCCACTGTGCTCAGCCATTAACTACGACCAAGGGCACAGCGACATGTAACATGTCCTCTTGGCTCCATTGCTTAATGTCTGATGTCAGGACACCATGACTGGTGGGTTACACTCACTGGTCAGATACCAGGAGCTTTGTCACATGACTACATCTATGTTAACTTACAGATGGGGAGGAGTCCGAGGGAAGTGACCAAACCAGCCAGGCCCCTACCACCCTGAATGAGAAGCACACGGGTGAGTGACATTTTAGTGAGATGTCTTAATATGGGATAGTAAAGTTTTCCCACTGTTTTATTACCTCTATTTTACATGCCAGCAATGGAACTCTCATAATGCTCATTGGACATAAGACAACTGTTTGTTGTGGTGGAGCCCTAAACATCCCGAAACCCGAAAATATGGTTTTATTTACTGCAGCTCTGGGAAAACAAACTTGTCAAATAAAAAGAAGATGTCATCCCAGGTATCCTTGGTGATGGTCTGTGTGCTCTGGCACAATGACCTCTGGGA
Source organism: Coregonus lavaretus (assembly GCF_964263955.1). NCBI lineage: Eukaryota > Metazoa > Chordata > Actinopteri > Salmoniformes > Salmonidae > Coregonus > Coregonus lavaretus. Next base: position 45,696,974 of record NC_140000.1, read on the forward strand.
GGCCAAAGACATGGTCAGAGCCCAGGAGAGGGTCATGGGGAGGGTGCTGAGGGGTGAGCCCCGGGGTCAGCGAGCCTTTGCGAGGTGCCCAGTGTGTGGGATGGCTTTGTGTGGCCATAGGTTAGGTGAGATTGGGTTTCCAAGGGGAGGAACGGGGCAGTCAAAACTCTCAATAGAGCTCCCTAAGTAGTCCATAGAATTACACTGTTATGACTCAATGTGACACTATGGGGACAGCATTGTAGGGTGATAGCATGGTGTTCCAGTATGAATTTACGAATCCAATAAGGACTTTGACCTAAAAGTATGTATCCAAATAAGAAAATACGACAAGTGTGAAATACATACCCTGTTGTCGTAGTTATCAGGTTTTGTCATAACAGGTTTATAGCTTCATAATGTGGCTTGTTCAAAACAATGTCCACCCGTGCATGAACCAATAGGCTAAATACAGGCAAATGGCACTTAGGTGATGTTTTTACCCAGTCAGAATAATAAGATGAGATAAGATATGTGGTCTATCCCCAGTGAGCTCTATGATAAGGTATTGGACCCCCTTTCTGTCATAATTCATTCATAGGTACTATAATCCCCCTAATAATTGTTTTCATGACTGTTTCAATTCTGCCCGGTCACTCCTGTGTTCACCCCAGAGTTTAGCATTCAGCTGTTACTGAAGACGTTAGCGCCCTAAATGAGTGTTGTGATGGGCCGAGGCCACAAAGAGGACTAATCTGGACTGACCCTGGTAGATTGTTCCGGAAGGCTTCGGGGAGCCGCTAGCTGGACAGATTAGGGCTGGTGAAAGAGGAGGGAAAAACACTGGAGCAGAGATTAGTCGTGTTCCAAGCAGGATGGTTTCCCCCCCCAGAGGACCACACACTGACAATGTAGCTGTGTCACCATTGTCTCTAAACCACTGCCACTGTGGGCTCAGCGGCTATTGTCTCCTCCGAAATCCACCATCGTTTTCTCTCCCTCCTTGTCCTTTTTCAAACCTGGATCCATCCAGGCCCTTTGATTGGCACTTGTCAGCGGCTGATAGAGAGGATGACGTGTTGGGAAACGAACAGGCCGATAAAGGAGGCCTGAAAAGGACAATCCCTCCCCATGAATAATAATCTGGAAGGATTTGCCTTTTTTCTCCGTCCCTCCCTTTATTCTTTCTTCTGGACAGATAGAGGAGTCGAGGCTCTGGGTGGCATCGGTGAATGACACTGATTGTCTCACTGACGCTCATCCCTTTCTCAAACACACAAAGAAAAAGATACAAGTCCGACCTTCTTGCCTCTTCCTGGTGCACTGGATGTTGGGGTCTTTCTGTGTGCAGGGGCAGGCGATGTGTGTGTTTTTGTGTTCAGGGGCAGAGCCGGCCAGAGGGAGGGTGGTGTGTGGTTTTTTGTCTTCGGTGGCCTTTCGAGATCAGGGAGGGGATTTGAATTGGCTACACACAGCCAAATCCAGCTATCTGCCACGATTCAGATGTCTCTGTTGGTATGGTAACCTGGTCTGTGTGTTTTAGATGGTTTCTAAGCAGACCACTGTCTTGTTTCCAGCTTGAACTGACCAGTAATCACTCCCCAGCATTCATGGATTAGGCCATGTTAGAAAAGGAGCTTTTAGAAAGGAAGGTACCAAATCCTGAATAATTTGAAGCCTTTACTTTGTATAAAAGATGTCTCAGAGTGGCAATGTTTAAAATGACCAGTTTAGTTGGGTACATCTTGTCCAATAATGAACATAAATATGTTAGGAAATTGAACTAACATTTTGTCACCCTTCCTTCTAATTACATAGTGTATATGCTTGCATTATATACAGTATGATAACTTTTGTATTATCCATCTCCTTGGTCTTTCCAACTTCGTTTAAATAAATAATCTAAACATGATTGATGTTGCACACAAATAAATATTCTAGACAGAATGATAAATTCTATGTTGTATCGGTGGCGAGGATCTTACTACCCAAAAGCCTTTGACATTGAGAATTGTGCCCCACACAGAAACTGAAGTAGAGATGTGATTGTGTTCACTGTTGTGGAAGACGGACTGTCAAATGAGACATGACTATATCCAGCTGAGCTGCTGACCTCTGACCTTTCAGCACGATATATGATATATGATGACAGTCTATGACGTTTTTGATGAAAGATAGTTCTGAACCTTATCACTCTGTTGGTCAAGCTTTCTCCTGATCGTAATGACTAACTAACACCATCCTAATGCTGAAATGATTGAAACTCATTTGATTCATGTCTTGTGTGGTAACACAGGTAACACTCATGGTAAAGAATGACTATTAAAGTATAAAAAAAAATAAGGAAATTGTACTCGCAATCCAAGCCTCAATGTAGCTTGAGTCTTCATTGATGGCACTCTTTGTCCCTGCGCCTCCAGGCCAGGAAGTGCATTATTCTGACTTTTCATTGGCAGATAATGGGACTCCTAATTGGGGGCCAGTGCCAAATCGACTGAGTGGTTACGTTTCCGAAGGGTGTCCCTCTTTCAGTTAGGATGTGAAAAGATCAGAGGAGTGGAGATGTGATGTGACTGGGATGTTTAGGGAGGACAAAGAGATGAACATGTGTGTTTGTGAGGAAAAAAAAGGAGAAGTGGTTGCAAAGTGATTTCTTAAGTAGCAAGATAGATGTACACAAATGCAAAACACCTAGCATGTTGACTTTCGAAGTGCTTTGGTGGAATTCTACTAGACACACAACAGTAATATCAAACCAAGTGGGTCAGCATCATGAAAATACAATAATCAGTGAATGAGCACCAGAAACAAGAAGGTACCATACCATAACCATAAATAGTGTTAGTTCTAATTTATCTGCTTATGGGGATATGACTGCAATATGAGGACCTCTCAGTATCAGATGGGCTTTGAAATCTGCTCAATGCCATGAGATTACTCTCCATCTCAATGTGGTCCTATGAAAATGTGCATCTCTATGTGTCCCCATCCAGGCCCCAGCCCAGACCAGGGGGGTCCAGTGAAGGAGGAGCCTGGTTGCCCTGATCAGGGGGAGCGAGGCTGGGCTTCCACAGGGGGCAGGAGAAGGCCCGGGAGGCTGGAGCGCAGGATGAGGGAGAAGGAGAGAAAGATGAAGGTGCTGAACATCTACTCCAAACTCCAGGACAGCGGACCCCTCCAGCCCAGCCGCAACAGGGGCCGCTCCAAGTTTGAGGACTGTGAGTGTATCAGTGTATCCATCCTCCCTCACACATTTAAAACCCAACACTGCCCACCGACACGCACTGATCTGCCCACTGCCTCTTACCATAAGGGAGCATTTTAGCAAAACACAAACACATTTATGCTCAACACTGCGGCCTCTCGACTTTTTATAAGAATGATTCTCCCCCACACAATTTTCCTTTAGTCCAGAGCACAGCACTTGATTTCACCATTTCAATTAGCTGCTTTGTAAACAGGAGTTTACCCTGAAATTCTTCAGTTTCTCCCAAGTGTCTAATTTCTGTCATGCCACCCATTGTCACTGTGCCGGGCCTGGCAAGTCCCACAATGAGCCTGTACACCTCAGGTCAAGGTTAAGGGGGTGGGGCCCCCAGAATGGTCACAGGGTCAGGGTTTCTCCTGTGTGCACAGCCACTTGTCTGATTGGACAGGTTTGTTCAGCCAGTAATGAACCAAGAGGAAGAACCCTGCAGCTGTCCTTCCACACAACAAAAGAAAGGTTATTACCAATGATGAGCTTTTATGTGTGTGTGGTGGAGGGAGGGGAGAGTGAACTGTTTCTCTTTCATAAGTGTGTATTGGCTTCAACTATATCTCAGCTCTCAGCTCTTCTTATATTTTTAGCAGTTGTCTTCACACATCATGTTTATGTCTGCTGGTGTTATTTTATATTTGTCTTTGTGGCTTTGTGCGATAATGAGTGTCAGTATGTGTGAGTGTGTGTTTGTACGTGTGTGTGACACTCTGGCTCTATGGACTTTGAGAATTGAGCCAGGGTTGTTCATTTTCATGTGTTTGGGTGTATTTCATTTGGTGGTGTTGGGGATGGGTGAGTTTCATTTTGTTTGTGTCTATGGTGATTGGTCTGTGACTCCCAATCGGAGGTAACGAGTGTCAGCTGTCGGCTCGTTATCTCTGATTGGGAGCCATATATATTCTGTGTGTTTTCTCCTTTGTTTTGTGGGTTATTGTTTCTGTGTTGCTGTTAGTGTGTTTCAGTATTTTGAACTTCACGTATCGTCATTTGTTGTTTTCTTCGTGGTTGCTTTAATTAATAAAGTCATCATGTTCACTCGCAACGCTGCGCATTGGTCCGCTCCTTCAGACGATCGTGACAGAATAACCCACCACAAAAGGACCAAGCAGCGTAACAAGCGGCAACAGGACCTACCTACACAGGAGTTATGGACGCCTCCTAAGGTCTGGACATGGGAAGAGTTATTGGACGGAAAGGATCCTTGGGCACAACCGGGAGAATATCGCCTCCCTCGTGAAGAGCTGGAGGCAGCCAAAGCCGAGAGGAGGTGGTACGAGGAGGCAGCGCGAAGGCGAGGCTGGAAGCCCGTGGAAGAGAGGCAACCCCAAGAAATTTTTTGGGGGGGGCACATGGCTTGGGCAGCTGGGCAGCAGGAGGCTGCCACAGGTAGAGCTGGAGAAAAGGCTATCGGATTACGGGAGCCATTGGCGAGTAGAGGGAGGGAAGTTGTTGTGGCACGGCATGAGAGACTGAAGTGTGTTCCCAGTCTGGTCCGGTCCGTTCTTGATCCCCAGTTAAGGCCAGTGGTGGGTGTTCCCGGTACGGACCGGTCTGTTCCTACTCCACGCACCAGGTCCACGATGTGCGTCGCCAGCCCGGCCCGGCCTGTTCCGGCCACTCGCACCAGGGATAAGGTGCGCGTCGCCAGCCCAGCCCGGCCTGTTCCTGCTCCACGCACGAATCCTACGGGGTGCGTTACCAGTCGGCCAGAGTCTGCCGTCTGCCCAACGGCGCCTGAACTGCCCGTCGGCCCTATGGCGTCTGAACTGCCCGTTTGCCAAGCGCTGCATAAGCCGCCCGTCTGTACTGAGCCTGCAAAGCCGTCCGTCTGCCATGAGCCTTCAGAGCCTTCCGCCAGACAGGAGCCGCTAGAGCCTTCCGCCAGACAGAATCATACATCTGCTATGGAATCAGCAGGAGCCGACGCAGCCCATACTAGACTGGAAGCTCGGGTTCGGGACCAGGAAGAGCAGCTCCTGCAGATGGGAGCCGCCCTGCTGGAGATGTTGACTGCAATCCGAGGCTGGGGTCCGCCTCCACCGCCAGTCTCCCAGCCAGCACCATCAGCCAGCTATGAGCAGCCAGATCCGTCAGCCAGCCATGAGCAGCCAGATCCGTCAGCCAGCCATGAGCAGCCAGACCCGTCAGCCAGCCATGAGCAGCCAGACCTGTCAGCCAGCCATGAGCAGCCAGACCCGTCAGCCAGCCATGAGCAGCCAGATCCGTCAGCCAGCCATGAGCAGCCAGATCCGTCAGCCAGCCATGAGCAGCCAGATCCGTCAGCCAGCCATGAGCAGCCAGATCCGTCAGCCAGCCATGAGCAGCCAGACCCGTCAGCCAGCCATGAGCAGCCAGACCCGTCAGCCAGCCATGAGCAGCCGGATCCGTCAGCCAGCCATGAGCAGCCAGATCCGTCAGCCAGCCATGAGCAGCCAGATCCGTCAGCCAGCCATGAGCAGCCAGATCCGTCAGCCAGCCATGAGCAGCAGGATCCGCCAGAGCCGTCTAGCCAGGATCCGCCAGAGCCGTCCGGCCGGGATCCGCCAGAGCCGTCCAGCCTGGATCCGCCAGAGCCGTCCAGCCAGGAGCCGCCAGAGCCGTCTAGCCAGGATCCGCCAGAGCCGTCTAGCCAGGATCCGCCAGAGCCGTCCAGCAAGGATCCGCCAGAGCTGTCCAGCCAGGATCCGCCAGAGCCGTCCAGCCAGGATCCGCCAGAGCCGTCCAGCCAGGATCCGCCAGAGCCGTCCAGCCTGGATCCGCCAGAGCCGTCCCGCCGGGATCCGCCAGAGCCGTCCAGCCGGGATCCGCCAGAGCCGTCCAACCGGGATCCGCCAGAGCCGTCCAGCCGGGATCCGCCAGAGCCGTCCAGCCGGGATCCGCCAGAGCCGTCCAGCCGGGATCCGCCAGAGCCGTCCAGCCGGGATCCGCCAGAGCCGTCCAGCCAGGGTCCGCCAGAGCCGTCCAGCCAGGGTCCGCCAGAGCCGTCCAGCCTGGATCCGCCAGAGCCGTCCCGCCGGGATCCGCCAGAGCCGTCCCGCCGGGATCCGCCAGAGCCGTCCCGCCAGGATCCGCCAGAGCCAGCCAGCCAGGATCCGCCATCTAGTCAGGTGATGCCCCTTAGCCCGGTGCTGCCCCTTAGTCCGGTGCTGCCCTTTAGCCCGGTGCTGCCCCTTAGTCCGGTGCTGCCCCTGAGTCCGGTGCCGCCCCTTAGCCCGGTGCTGCCCCTTAGTCCTGTACTGCCCTTTAGTCCGGTACTGCCCCGTAGTCCGGTGCAGCCCCTTAGTCCGGTGCTGTCCCTTAGCCCGGTGCTGCCCCTTATCCCGGTGCTGCCCCTTATCCCGGTGCTGCCCCTTAGGCCGATGCTGCCCCTTAGTCCGGTGTTGCCCCTTAGTCCAGGTGGGGTTAGTTGGAGGGTGGTCATTGGGAGGAGGCTACCGAAGCAGGTTGTGACTGTGGTGGGGTGGGGATCACGACCGGGGCCAGAGCCGCCACCATGGACAGACGCCCACCCAGACCCTCCCCTAGTCCTGATGTTGGTGCGCCCGGAGTTCGCACCTTTAGGGGGGGGTACTGTGACACTCTGGCTCTATGGACTTTGAGAATTGAGCCAGGGTTGTTCATTTTCATGTGTTTGGGTGTATTTCATTTGGTGGTGTTGGGGATGGGTGAGTTTCATTTTGTTTGTGTCTATGGTGATTGGTCTGTGACTCCCAATCGGAGGTAACGAATGTCAGCTGTCGGCTCGTTATCTCTGATTGGGAGCCATATATATTCTGTGTGTTTTCTCCTTTGTTTTGTGGGTTATTGTTTCTGTGTTGCTGTTAGTGTGTTTCAGTATTTTGAACTTCACGTATCGTCATTTGTTGTTTTCTTCGTGGTTGCTTTAATTAATAAAGTCATCATGTTCACTCGCAACGCTGCGCATTGGTCCGCTCCTTCAGACGATCGTGACAGTGTGTGTGTGTGTGTGCTGCAGCCCCTCGCTCAGACACTTGTAAAAGTGTCCCCTCATTAGTGCTGAAAGGCACTAATTGGCCTTAATTGGCACCCTCTTCGTCTGGCACTGACCACTGGCCAACGCACTCCTAAAATAGAGACGCCTCTCTGCTCTCCCTTGTTCCTTTCTTCCTCTCCTCCTCTATGCACTTTTCTCCCACTTTCTTCCTTTACTTCCCCACTCATCCATCCATCCTTCCATCCAGCCATCCTTCCATCCAGCCATCCTTCCATCCAGCCATCCTTCCATCCAGCCATCCTTCCATCCAGCCATCATTCCTGCCCGTAGACATTTACTTTCTCTAGTGCCTCTGTTTGTGCCATACTCCCTTTTTCTCATCAGGAGTACATGACTGGGCTAGCACAGTAGTAGAGAGACTGTAGATTGTACACAGGAAAGAGTACATGACTGTGTTATCACAGTAGTAGAGAGACTGTAGATTGTACACAGGAAAGAGTACATGACTGTGTTATCACAGTAGTAGACAGACTATAGATTGTATACAGGAAGTATAAGCAATAGCAGAGTGATGATTGTTTTCATACAGATAAGAGCGGGGTCAGGTCTGAACCTCAGTGTTTTCCTAGTAGGCTAGGAACATACAATGCCTGTGTTGACTGAGTGCATGATTGTTTTGGATACATATGCAAGAGGGATGACTGTAAGTGCATTCAGGGAGACTGGTGTCCGTTCTGAGCTCCATTGTGTGCTGTTGTCCCATGGAGTGGTTCTCAGTAGCTGTACCTGTGCTGCTGGCGTCAGTGACTCACTCTGCCAGGGTCTCTGATGAATGTCAGTGTTGATGGGGAACACCTGGCGGCCCCGTGACTGCTCCGCCTCAGCCCCGCCCCCTGGACGCCACTCAGCCTCCCGTGTATTAACGCTCTATTGAGGTAGATGGGGAATCCGCTGCACTCGTGTTTGCTCGGTTGTTTTCACCGCAATGAATAGCTTCTGAATGAATGAGCAAGGGAGACCAATCACTTAGAATAGTGTGTGTGTGTGTGTGAGTGTGTCTGCACGCATGCGCCTGTGTGTGTGTGTGTATCTGTGTGTGTGTGTGTGTGTCGGTGTGTGCACGTGCGCTAGGGTACAGTGCCTTTATGTAACGGCTGTTTGCTCAGCCTTTGGTCTAGAATACCTCTGTGTATTTACCATTAGCGCCAAATGACTGGACAAACAAACAGCCAGCCTATTGATGAGCGGCAGAGTGGAATATGCACGCTCGCTGTTTTCAAAGAGCGCAGAGAAGGAGAGAGGCAGAGAGCGGCAAAGAGAATCTGTCAAAGACTCTATTATATTGTGTCTAAACAGAGAGGGCCCTCCACAATGGCCTTATTAATGGTACAATGTCAAGGAGAGCCTGGGTAATAATAGCACATGATTTGGCTTTGTCAGGTTATCAGTACAGATCAGTTATAGCAGATGATTAGAGGCTTTGAGGACTTATCTTTTTGGATCTGTGTGTGTGCGTGTGCGTGTGTGTGTGTGTGTGTGTAGCGGCGCTGGGCGATTGGACGTAGGCGTGTGTATGAGTTTGTGTGTGTGTGCGTGCCGTGGTTTGTGGTGAGGTGGGTGGCGTGCTGCCAGAGTCGGGAGTGTGGCCGCTGCATGTGTCTTTGTTTGTTTTCCTGATGCAGAGTTTTCTCCTCCTCCTTTTGGGGAAAGTGAAGGGGCGGAGCCACGGGTCCATGGAGCGATAATGAGGCCTGTTGCCAAATTCTGCCCCCCTCCTGAGTCCACCACACTCGAAGGGACTGGAGCACACTGCCAAATTCTCCTCTGACCCAAAAGAGATGTTGAATAATGTTTGGTCGCATTATTAAAGAATCACGAAATGTTTCTGAACTATCCTGTAAATATGGTTCTAAGTTGCTTTCCTGTAAAACAATAACATCATGGAATCGTCATTGATGAATTGGCTAGTCTGGCCATGAAACCTTAGCTACTGCTGTCACAAGACTAGAGGAAATGTACAATATGTTTAAGTAATGTTCGGTCCCTGTCTTCAGCTAACAGTTGTGTGTGGATGTGGACATTGTCTTAGATACAGACTCTCTGTGGATGAGTTTCAACATTGAATGGAGCTCAGGAATTAAAGGACTGATTACTGCATCTCCTCCTGCACCTCCTACTGGCCTACTGAAGATCTCAACTTCCTGCTTGTATAATGCTATTACTGTATCATTTAGTCTTCTTATAAACCTCATTGGTTGCTCCATTGTGTAATTAATACACTGAAATATACTCTAGAATCATATCAGGAAATAATCTTGACAAGGAAAGACCAGTTTAGTTTAATTAATGTCAGTGACTGGATGATTTTATTATCATCATACAACATGCCAAACTACTCAAACTATATTGAAGCTTTGGTTTATTTTAAGATTGTAGGACTAGCACTCATTATATCATGTTTTGACGCTACAGAATTAAAAGATCATAGCACTTAAAGAGCTTAAACCCAACATATCCCCAAATGCTCCCATATAGTCTGTCTGTTGTGTTACAGTCACAGTGGATAACGTTTGAGTCTAGCCAACGCCATGGAACATCCATGCTCATTATATGAATGTAATTACTCTAAATACAGGTTTTTAATCAGACACTATGTGGGTTAGGTTGAGCTCTGACATTCTCCCGCTGGAAAAACGGGGTCATTTCTCCTCTAGCACTGAATGTGACCTTTTGTTAGGGGAATTATGGACACTTTATACATGTGTTGATGAGCAGAAACAAAGGTCTGGGATTAAGTGGGAATGAGAGGAAGAGAAACAAACCAGAGGGCAACACGTGAAATAACACAATAGAACCTCTGTATTGCTCCACAGTCCCAACACTGTTTACAGACTTCCTGACTATAATGTATGGTATTGAGAGAGTTTGTTGTTGCAGTCATTCAGCTATTCAGATTTAACCTAGATTTCGCTAAAAAGAAATAACGGTTATATGCAAACTACTTTCTCACTTTGAATGATGTTGTTTGTTTTGTTCAGGTTGTGACTCTGTGAGAAAATATAAATCATGTGTTCATGAATGCCTGCACAGTGTCAGATCAGCAATCAGGCTGTTTGTCATCTGTCAGCTGGAGACATTGACAGTGATGTCCAAGTGTGTGTTAAATGAGATGTGACTCGTGGCTTTTCGCTGTCTGCGGACCGGTGGACGTCTTTGTATGCGTGTGATGACTGAAGAAACAGAAGAAAAAGCTGCAAAACAAACGGTCGTAAAAGAGTGAACCTCCTTGCTCATCATCATCACGGCCCCATTGTTCCTCCCTCAATCGCTACTGAATCGCCTCACTCTCATTACAGATTACAGCTTTAGCGGAGTGACTCTCCCCTTTCTGTGCCACAGTCCTTCTCTTGATTAACATTTTCTGCTAGGCTTCACACCAAAGGCACAACCTGTGTGCTTTAAAGGCCATCTAAAAAAAAAAAGCCATCATGCGCTGGAGTGGAATCAGATAAGGCTATCAGGCAGGAGGTTTTAGTGCCTGGGCTTTGTCCTGCTCCTCCACCCGCCTTCGCTTCCTCCCTCAATCTCTCACTCCAATGCACCTTTTGTCCAGCTGATTTCCCGACGGAGTGGCCCCCTCAGTCGCAGAACCCCTGATCTCCCTCCAGCACGGACTGCAGTGTGTGTGTGTGTGTGTGTGTGTGTGTGTGTGTGTGTGTGTGTGTGTGTGTGTGTGTAAAAATGAGTGCCTGTGGGCACACATCAGGCCTGAGAGATGCAAGGCAGAGGCCCAGGAAAGAGAAGCAGGCCTAGGATAGAACAAGAGAGAGAGTCACCATTAGGGGGACTGGAGCACTACCTACCAGGGACAGGACTGATGGGACCGGCCTCAGCCCGCCCCACGCTAAAGAGAGGGGACGGGTGATCCATTTACTCTGTCACACAAGCTGTCAATTCACTTCATTGGATTGATCAGTGCACTGATCCAGGCAGTGGGGTGTGTGTGTCTATTGAAGAGTGTTAGATTGGGGTCTGGGGGCTAGCTAATACCCAGCCCAGACGCTGCTCGGGGACCGATCGTGTGACTCGTGGGTCTCAGCGAAAGCCCCTTCTCGTCACAGATATTTGCAAACAGATGTACACAGCCGCGCCGTAGGTTTTGATCAATCAAGCTTTAACAAGTCAAGTTGACTGGATGCGAATGTAACGCTTTGCATGTGAAAGGCTGAGGCTGCAGAAGGCCTGGTTTTGATTAGGCCTAAGCAGATAAATGGCAGATTGAAATGGCCCCCTGCAACCGGGGAGCAGCCCAGAGGTCCAGGGGTTTAAGTCCAGACTGATACAAACTCTGTTTCTGTTACTTTCTTCTGCTACCCAATGAATAGATCCATTATTCAGTGGACTCTTTCTCATCTCTACTGAATTGAAGTGGAAGCAGCTTAAAGAGCTCTTCCCTTCTCTCCCCTTCTCTCCCCTTTTCTCCCCTTCTCTCCCCTTCTCTTCCCTTCTCTTCCCTTCTCTCCCCTTCTCTTCCCTTCTCTCCCCTTCTCTTCCCGTCTCTCCCCTTCTCTTCCCTTCTCTCCCCTTCTCTTCCCTTCTCTTCCCTTCTCTCTCCTTCTCTTCCCTTCTCTCCCCTTCTCTTCCCGTCTCTCCCCTTCTCTTCCCGTCTCTCCCCTTCTCTCCCCTTCTCTTCCCTTCTCTTCCCTTCTCTCCCCTTCTCTTCCCTTCTCTCTCCTTCTCTTTCCTTCTCTTCCCTTCTCTCCCCTCCTCTCCCTTTCTCTTCCCTTCTGTCCCCTTCTCTCTCCTTCTCTCTCCTTCTCTCCTTCTCTCCCCTTCTCTTCCCGTCTCTCCCCTTCTCTCCCCTTCTCTTCCCTTCTCTTCCCTTCTCTCCCCTTCTCTCCCCTTCTCTTCCCTTCTCTCTCCTTCTCTTCCCTTCTCTTCCCTTCTCTCCCCCCCTCTCCCTTTCTCTTCCCTTCTGTCCCCTTCTGTCCCCTTCTCTCTCCTTCTCTCCCCTTCTCTCCCCTTCTCTTCCCTTCTCTTCCCTTCTCTCTCCTTCTGTCCCCTTCTCTCCCCTTCTCTTCCCTTCTCTCCTCTTCTCTCCCCTTCTCTTCCCTTCTCTCCCCTTCTGTCCCCTTCTCTCTCCTTCTCTCCCCTTCTCTCCCCTTCTCTCTCCTTCTCTCTCCTTCCCTTCTCTTCTCTCTCCTTCTCTTCTCTCTCCTTCTCTTCCCTTCTCTCTCCTTCTCTCCTATTCTCTCCCCTTATCTTCCCTTCTCTCCCCTTCTGTCCCCTTCTCTCTCCTTCTATCTCATTCTCTCTCCTTCTCTCTCCTTCTCTTCCCTTCTCTTCCCTTCTCTCCCCTTTCTCCTTTCTGCTTCTTTCTCTTCTTCTCCCCCAGATTTGCTTTCTGAAATTGACGTGGATTAGCTATCATAGTAAACGAGCTGTAGTCCCTTAATTTGCTATCTGAAATGTTGACCACTGTAGAGTTGTGGCATCCTCAACATTCGTATATATAATTTCCTAAATGTGTACTACGTGCTCAAACACTTGTACTTGTATTACGTTTTTCCCCTAAAGTGAGTTGTTATGCCTTTTTCTCTTAGTCAATCAATACATTGACCTCAGCCTAACCCAGGTCCGTAAAAACCTGTCTCTCTCTCTACACACACAAAGACTTAGCTGCCAAGTGCCACACGAGGCCCCTGAGTGTGCTGCCTGCCCGGCTGGGGACCCCAATACACTGGCCCTTATTGCCCCCCCCCCCCCCCACCCCACCACCACCACCAGAGGGATGTTGCCGCCTCACATTGATAAAGACCAGACTCTCTCATATACACACACACATACACATACACAGATACACACACAGACACATGCACACACCTGAAGCCTGGCATACTGTATATCTATATATTATTAGAAATCGTTCAAAATGCTTACAGATTTATTGTGATCGGTATGAAATAAGATATAAACACAGTTTGAGATAATATTCCATTTATATTTCAGTTTGGTGATGCGTGGTGATGTGTGAGGATTTGTAAGCAGTTGATTTGAATTGAACACTATAGCAGAGGGCTGTGTGGCTTCTCTTCCCACTAGAGAGCCTGTTAACACAGAGGTTTGGATTTGCTCTCCTCTTCCTTTCTTTCTTGCAGTCGACTTCTTGGCAAAGTATTGCATTTTCAGCCAGGAGAAGCTGGCAGAATACAAAAGGGCTTTTGAAGCGGTAAGAGAAAGGGGATTTAAACCCTCTCTGTTCACACTATGCCTCAGATACACTCCCTCTTTCTTCCTGGTTTTCTGTCTCTCTCTTTCTCTAGTTCTTACTCTCGCTCTCTCATTTTCACTCTTCCTGGCTCTCTCTTTCTCTAGTTGTTACTCTCTCTCTCCTTTTCACTCTTCCTGTCTCTCTCTTTCTCTAGTTCTTACTCTCGCTCTCTCATTTTCACTCTTCCTGTCTCTCTCTTTCTCTAGTTCTTACTCTCTCTCTCCTTTTCACTCTTCCTGTCTCTCTCTTTCTCTAGTTCTTACTCTCTCTCTCTCCTTTTCACTCTTCCTGTCTCTCTCTTTCTCTAGTTCTTACTCTCTCTCTCTCCTTTTCACTCTTCCTGTCTCTCTCTTTCTCTAGTTCTTACTCTCTCTCTCCTTTTCACTCTTCCTGTATCTCGTGATTCTAACTTTGCTTACATGATGATGTTGTTGTTGTTCATTGTGATGATAATGTTGATGATGACGATGATGATGATCCCTTCAGGTGGACAGCGATGCTGATGGTTACATCTCCTGCCTGCAAGTGCTGCTGGCACTAAAGAAGATCATCCCTCCAGAGCTGCTCTCTGATGAAGAAGAGATATATGTCTACAGGGTAAATACAACACACACACACAGACATACACCTTCTGTATCACTTTGACCATGATGGTTTTTCTCTCAGATCCTGGAGATGGTGGACTTCAGGGTGACAGATGGACTTACAGACCTAAGGCTCTTTGCTGTGATTGCAAGCCTGGCGCAGAAAATAGCCACAATGGAGTGAGTAGTCCAAGTCACTAATCCAACTCCCTTTTCACAATGAAGTATCACTGACCCCCCGACCATAAATAAGAATAATAGTGTGTGTGTGTATGCATCAGTATGTATATCCACTGTGTATGCATCACTATGTCTGTCCACTGTGTATGCCTCTGTGTGTGTACTGTTTTGAGTGTGCTTGTGTATGCCTGTGAATATATTAAGACTACAACACACCTAGTTAGGCCATTAAAGCCGACCTGGGCGGTCATGATCCCAATACAGAACCCCATCACACTGATTAGAGTTTGGGGCCTCTGTCACTACATTTTGTCCCATATTTTTATTTTTATTTATTTCACCTTTATTTAACCAGGTAAGCCAGTTGAGAACAAGTTCTCATTTACAACTGCGACCTGACCAAGATAAAGCAAAGCAGTGCGATAAAAACAACAACACAGAGTTACATATGGGGTAAACAAAACATAAAGTCAAAAATACAAACAGAAAATATATATACAGTGTGTGCGAATGTAGTAAGTTATGGAGGTAAGGCAATAAATAGGCCATAGTGCAAAATAGTTGCCACAGATTCCCACACACTGCACGTTTCTCCCTGGCTGTGGTTTATGGCTGAGTACTGAGTACTGTGAGCAGGGCCTGCCTGAAGCTCCAGGGGTCTCCAGGGGTCAGGGGCTGCTCTGGGAGACACAGCCCAGTGTGAGAGCTCCCTCTCAGGGTGGACACGGCCA